>NW_027361671.1:43170000-43770000 GCF_039654945.1 Dendrobates tinctorius | reverse complement strand
AATTAGAATTAGAATTAAATGCTCAGTGTCTAAAAGTCATTCTGATTCTCAATCTGATGTGTGAAGAAAGTAAGATATCAAACTCATACATCACTCATACATCACAGAAGTTCTACTCCAAACGCCGCAGGAGCTTTAGCATTTTGCCATAAGCTCAAGTAATGCTGGATGGCAGTTTTTCTTGGCTTATAACCTTAACCATGCAAATATTCAAGGTGTCTGAAAGTCCTAGTGATTTTCATTTTGATGTGTGAAGAATGTCAGATTTCAGAGTCAAACATCATTTGACTTTGGCTTGGAGGAGGTCTGTGTGAAAATCCCACAGATTAGTTGCGCCAATTCTGGTGCTTTGCGGATCTTCCCACTTGCTCTGTAGCAGTGCCAAATGGGGTTCACATTTGTAGGGTTGATGTCACCTTTGTATTGTCTTGTATTGTCCCCAGACATGAATTATGACATGGGACAAAATGATGGAAAGGTGAGGGATATTGTTGTTTTTTATTTTTGTTTTATTACAGGAGACGAGGGATTCAATTGAATGGGCATTAGGTGAGTATAACTGTTTGTTATTTTTAACAAAAGTGTGGTTTGTTTTTATTTCAAACAAAATACTTTATTCTTGCTGTGTCTTTATTTACAATACAACTACAGGATTAGTGATGGATAGGTGTCTTATAGACGTCTCTCCATTACTAAGCCGAGGGCTTGATGTCACCAGACAGTACAAATGAACCCCATTTGCCACCACTACAGGGCAAGTGGGGTGAGCCTATCAAAGCACCAGAATTGGTGCATATAATATATGTGCCTTTTCTAGGTGGCTTCGGCCTGCTATTTTTAAGCTGGGGGGCCATATGGTCCCTTACCTGCCTGAGAATACCAGCCCCCGGCTGTCTGCTTTAGCAAGGCTGGTAGTCAAATATGGGGGTTACTCAACGCTGTTTTTTTAAATTATTTATTTAACTAACTGAAAAAAACACTGTTCTTGATAACCGGCATTGCTAATGCTGACAGCTGAGGGTTGCAGCCCCCAGCTATGAGTTTTGCCTGGCTGGTTATCAAAATTACAGGTGAACCCATGCCCTTTTTTTTTAAAGTATTTAAAGTGCAGACACTGCCTGATGGATACTCCCATCAGCAGCAGCCTGCTGTCACTGTTAGTGAATACAAAAAAACACGAATTGAAAATACCAATGCCACAATACTAGCAAATAGGTAACAGGTATACTCCTGTAGCAATAATTGAAGACACCAAAGAAAAAAGGAGCAATAAAACCTCTGTTATATAAAATAAAGTATTTTTATGAATTCAATTATTTAAAAAAAATTTTTGTAAAAATTGCATCATATAGACAAAAATGTAGAAGGACATAGACAGATAAAAAAATCTGAGGCTACAAAATTATGTATATAAGGACCTGGTAAAAAGACATCCAAATTTTATATCCAAGCCATATATTTTATTTACTAAGGTATATATAGTATATCTACTGACTGTAGCACCAAGTGCACTCTCAAATATATAGTTTCCTGCACAAATAGCGCAGCTAACAGGAGTATAGAACAGTCAAACAGTCAGTAAATTAAAGCCAAGATATAAAGCAAGAAAATAAAGGGGTCATACCACAATAAGTCCACTGTGCCGTCACATCTGACGGCACAGTGGACTTGGTATGACCCCTTTATTTTCTTTCTTTATATCTTGGCTTGGTTTCATTGCTCCTTTTTTCTTTGGTGTCTTCACTGTTATTAGTGGCAGCAGGCGTAGGCTGATGGAAGCAGTAGTCCTGTCAGCTGATGCCAGCGACAAGAGGTAAACTGCATTCCTCCAATCACAGCTGCGGGCTCACGCTGTCATTTGACAGCTTGGGAACAAAAGCTGTCTCACCGGTGGTAATAATTTTACCACCAACAAGAAGTGATGTTTGCCATGCTATCATGCACATAACAGCGTGGCAAACATTGGATGTTTGGGCCCCCCCATTCAAGTGAGTTAGGTCTGGGTTCGGGTTCGAATCCGGGTACTTTTGTGGTACCCGATACCATAACTTTTTTAACTGTTCAGCTGAACCCGCCAGAGCCGAACATTCAAGGGTCCGCCCATCTCTAGTCACAAGTCCATGTCCATTTTTAAGCCATGCTGCATATCACATTCACCAATGCAGATCAATGAATGCATTGAAAAAAAGAAAAAGATAGCACACATATGTCATTAATGCATATTGTTTTCTTCTGAATTCAAGAAAAACTGATGTCACACTGTTAGTAGAAATGGACATAGACACAAAAACTGGATGAAATTGTAATCAGCACAGGGATTAAAATTGTATTTTTATATGCAAACACCCTCCCCCCAGGCAGTGATGGGATTCAAATTTTTAACAACAGGTTCTGTGTTTGTGTGTAGGAAAACCACCCCCATTTTTAAGCCACACCCATTTTAAGCCACTCCCATTATTAAGCCACACCCATTTACATGCACAGGTCCCCAATAGGCAGCATTGTTCCCTATAGACAGCACAGGTCCCCAATAGGCAGCATTGATCCCTAAAGGAAGCACAGGTCCCCAATAGGCAGCATTGGTCCCCAATAGGCAGGACAGGTCCTCAATAGGCAGCATTGTTCCCCAATAGGCAGGCACAGGTTCCCAATAGGCAGGCACACGTCCCTACTGTCACGCCGCCTCCTGCTCCTGTACCGCTGCGGCCACCGCCACTTGCCTCTGTACCGCCGCGGCCGCTGCCTCCTTCTCCTGCACCGCCGTGGCCACCGCCGGCCTCGCTGCGGTCCTCCTCCTCCTTGCACACTCAGCTGGCTTCCCTGCGCGCTCCCGCTCGGTCCACTGCTCCTGCCCCGGCTTCCAGACAGGCGCGCGCCCGCACTGTGTTTAGCAGTGCTCGCACTCTCCGTTCTGCTCTGGGCGGTCGCTCTTGTATCCCTGCTCACGCCGCACCCTGACCCGGAAGTCCCTCAACCTTTTCCCTTATCAGGCCGCCTCTTCCTCCTGGCGGTGCCTGATTATCATTTGTGACTTGCAAGTGATCCTGGCCCCACGTCCTGCCGCTCATTCAGCCTGTGTATGGTACAGTCAAGTCGGCTGAGCAGCGTCGCCAGGAGAGACTCGCACAAGGTCTTTGTTTCTATTGTGGCAGCGCCACCCAACTACTGCGTTCTTGTCCGGTGAGACCGGGAACCGCCTCCACCTAGGACAGGTAAAAGAGGCCTCCCTAGGTGTCAATTACACCTCTCTACCTTTGACCCTCTCTGTTTTGTTGAACCAGGGTTCTAAACACTCTTTGGAGGTAGCTTATATAGATTCTGGGGCAGCAGGGAATTTCATTCAGCTCAAGGAGGTAAAAAGATTGCGGATACCTGTCAGGTCCTTGGTGACTCCTCAACAGTTAGCATCTGTCGACGGTGCTCCCCTATGGGAGACCGTAACCTTGGTCACCGAGGAGGTGGAGTTACAAATTGGAGCCTTGCATCGGGAGAGGATAAGCTTCTCTTAGGCCTTCCTTGGTTAAGGATACACGAACCTGTTCTGGACTGGCGGTCTGGAGACATCCTTTGTTGGGGTCAGTCCTGCCTGACTAAGTGTTTCCTTCCTGTTCAGCCTCTAAAAACTTCACGGCCAGTCACAGTGCCCGCAGACTTGCCTTCGGTCTTCTGGCCCTTCGCCGACGTCTTCGATAAGAATGAGGCTGACAGTCTTCCCCCGCATCATCCGTACGATTGCCCGATCGATCTTGTTCCAGGCTCTACTCCTCCTAGAGGCCGAATCTATCCTCTGAATCCTCTCAAGTCTCAAGCTATGACCGAGTACATTCAGGAAAATTTGGCCAGAGGCTTTATCCGGAAGTCGTCTTCACCTGCTGGCGCAGGTTTCTTCTTCGTCAAGAAGAAGGACGGGTCTCTTCGTCCCTGTATTGACTACCGGGGTCTTAATTAAAATACTATCAAGAATAAGTACCCGCTGCCTCTCATTCCGGAGTTGTTCGATCGGTTACGGGGAGCGCGACTCTTTACTAAACTGGATCTCCGTGGGGCTTACAACCTCATCCGTATTCGCTCCGGAGATGAATGGAAGACCGCCTTCAATACCAGGGACGGGCATTACGAATATCTGGTCATGCCCTTTGGTTTGTGCAACACCCCCGCGGTATTCCAGGAGTTTGTAAATGACATTTTCCGAGACCGTCTGTACTCCTGTGTGGTGGTGTATCTGGATGATATTCTTGTCTTCTCTCCGGACCTGTCCACCCACAGAAGAAATGTCCGTCAGGCACTGCTGCGTTTGAGAGAGAATCGCCTGTATGCCAAGCTGGAAAAGTGCGCCTTTGAACAGTTGTCCCTCCCATTCCTGGGTTACATCATCTCCGACTCGGGCTTACGTATGGATCCAGAAAAGGTGTCCGCTGTGCTCAACTGGCCGAGGCCTCATGGTGTTAAAGCAATTCAGCGGTTTTTTGGCTTCGCGAACTATTACCGGCAATTTAGTCCTCATTTTTCTTCATTGTCTGGTCCCATCTCCTCGTTGATCCGCAAGGGGGCTAATCCTCACATCTGGTCGCCTGAGGCTGAGAACGCCTTCCTGTCTCTGAAGCAAGCCTTTGCCACCGCACCCGTTATCCAGCGTCCTGAGGCCAATAAACCTTTCATCCTCGAGGTTGACGTTTCAGCAACTGGGGCCGGAGCAGTACTTTCTCAGAGAGCTTCCTCCGGACGGATGGGTACTTGCGGTTTCTTCTCCAAGACGTTCTCCACTGCGGAACGGAACTACTCCATCGGTGACAGGGAACTGCTGGCCATCAAGTTAGCACTGGAGGAGTGGAGGTACCTATTGGAGGGAGCTATACATCCTTTTAAGATCTACACGGATCATAAGAATTTAACCTACATCCGATCTGCACAGAGACTCAACCCCCAGCAGGCCAGGTGGTCCCTGTTCTTTGGTCGTTTTGATTTCGAACTGCACTTCCGCCCCGGCAACAAGAATCTCAGGGCTGATGCCTTGTCCAGGTCCTTCTTGTCTACAGATACTGAGAAGGAACCCACACACATCATGAATCCCTACAGGCTCGTCACGGTGGCACCCGTCACGTTTCGCTACCTCCCGGTAAAACTTTTGTGCTAGGAAGAGACTGGAGGCGAGTCTTATGCTGGGGGCATGCCTCAAAACTCGCGGGTCATGCTGGTCCTAAAAAGATGCTCATCCTCGTGCCCCGCTACTACCGGTGGCCTACCCTTCTCCATGATGTCCGAAGCTTTGTTGCCTCTTGCCCATTCTGTGCCAAGAACAAGGTTCCGAGGCAGCTGCCCTCTGGTCTGTTACACCCGTTTCCAGTCCCTTCGGCTCCGTGGCAACACGTCGCAATGGACTTTATTACCGATCTACCTTGGTCTTCGGGTTGTACTGTCATCCTTGTGGTCATGGACAGATTCTCCAAAATGGCACACTTCATCACCCTTCCTGGTTTACCCTCAGCACCTGACTTGGCGAAAGTTTTCATCCATATCTTTCGCCACCATGGCTTACCTCAACATATTGTTTCGGACAGGGGAGTTCAATTCACCTCTCGATTTTGGAGAGCCTTATGCCAGTCTATGAACGTTACTCTTGACTTTTCTTCAGCATACTACCCACAGTCCAACGGACAAGCGAAGCGGACTAACCAGTGCCTGGTGATTTATCTTTGTCACTTCTCTAATGCCCACCAGAATGCCTGGTCTGACTTACTCCCGTGGGCTGAATTCACATATAACAATCACTCCCACGAATCTTCTGTCAAATCACCTTTCTTTGTCGTCAATGGACAACATCCTGGCATACCCCTACCGGTCCCTCCTGTCTCGGGTGTACCGGTGGCTGATCTTCTGTCTGGAGAGTTCTCCAGGATCTGGCAGGAGACCAAGACCGCCCTCGAATTAGCCCATGACAGGGTGAAGAGACATGCAGACAAAAGGCGCTTAGACCCTCCTCGATTTTATCCGGGTGATAAGGTTTGGGTATCCTCCAAGTTCATTCACCTAAAGATTCCTTCGCATAAAGTAGGTCCCCGGTACATTGGACCCTATGAGGTCTTGGCTCGCCTCAACGATGTCTCCTACAAACTGCGGCTTCCCGCCTCCCTCCGCATACCTAATTCCTTTCACGTGTCCCTTCTAAAACCTGTCATCCTCAATCAATATCATACCTCTACCACTCATTCACCTCCGCTGACGATGTGTTCGAGGTGAAAGACATTCTGGCCAGGAAAAAGATAAGAGGGAGGACCTCTTTCCTGGTTGATTGGAAAGGTTTTGGTCCTGAGGAGAGATCATGGGAGCCCCAGGAAAATATCCAGGCTCCTTGAATCTTGGCTAGGTTTCTTTCAAGCTTGCGAAGGGGGGCGCATAAGGAGGGGGGTACTGTCACGCCGCCTCCTGCTCCTGTACTGCTGTGGCCACCGCCTCCTTCTCCTGCACTGCCGTGGCCACCGCCGGCCTCGCCGTGGTCCTCCTCCTCCTTGCACACTCACCCGGCTTCCCTGTGCGCTCCCACTCGGTCCCCTGCTCCTGCCCCAGCTTCCAGATGGGTCCGCGCTGTGTTTAGCAATGTGTGCACTTTCCATTCTGCTCTGGGCAGTCGCTCTTGTATCCCTGCTCACGCCACACCCTGACCCGGACGTTCCTCAACCTTTTCCCTTATCAGGCCGCCTCTTCATCCGGGTGGTGCCTGATTATCATTTGTGACTTGCAAGTGATCCTGGCCCCACGTCCTGCTGCGCATTCCCCTGCCTGCAGTTCCTTTCCCTGTGCCTGTTCCTTAAATCTCCATGTTCCTCTCTCCTAGTGCCCGCCTGCCTGTGTTCCCATCCAGTCTCGTTCCTGTGTCTCCAGCCTTGCCCTCCAGTCTGTGCCTCCAGTCCGTGCCTCCAGTCCGTGCCTCCTCCTTGCTGTCTCCTCATGTGTTTCTGTTCTGCCTCTGTCATCCCAGTCATGTTCATCCTCCGTGTTCCAGTCCTGCCGGTTCTCAGTCAGCCTCTCTGGCCCCCCGCAGCTACTCCTGGGTCTCTCCCCTAGGTGCCAGTTACTGTGACGATAGTCTCCCTTGGGTCTGCCCCTAACTCTCCCTGTATAGGGGGTGGTACACCAGGTCAGCTCGCCCGAGGGAGGTTCGTTTCCACTGTCCAGCGGGTCCACCCCAGGAGCCCCTTCAGAGGTCTCACACCTAATGGCAGTACAGGTCCTCAATAGGCAGCATTGTTCCCCAATAGGCAGGCACAGGTCCGCAATAGGCAGGCACAGGTCCCTAATAGGCAGTACAGGTCTCCAATAGGCAGCACAGGTCCCCAATAGGCAGGCACAGGTCCCTAGTAGGTAGCACAGGTCCACAATAGGCAGGCACAGGTGACAGGTCCCCAATAGGCAGCACATGCAGTAACTGACCTGGCGTTGGCCTGTACCATACACAGGCTGAACTGAAGACTGAAGTAATCCTGCAGTTGAGGCCTCTTGGATGGCCAGGCCCCGCACCGCCAGTTCTGCTCCACCGGGTGTGCACTGCACAGTGCACAGAAGACAAATCACGCTGCTGCACCACTGGTGACCTGGCCGCCGGGGATAGAAATTCTGGCACACAGGCAGCAAAGAAAGCAGAGAGGCAGGCAGCAGGCCACACTCAGACGGCGAGTGTCCAGGCTCAGCTCACATTGACTGGGCAGCGGCGGTGACTCCTCCAGCGAGCTCCAGACTAGATACCAACCAATAGCCACACTGCGCTGCAGGAATCAGTGCGCGGGGGCCGCCGGGGTGTGCTGTGCTGTACTCAGTCCAGTAGTCAGTCAGAGAGAGCAGCAGAGCACGTATCAATGTGCGGTATCTGGCAGGAAGCAGAGCAAGAGTCCTCCTCTGCTCCCGCTCCTTGCCTGCAGGCAGCAACTTCAAAGTACCGGATCGCGGCTCTGGATCTCCCCGGTTCGGGGAATCGGCTGCTCATTTAACAACCGGTTCCACCGAACCAGGGAGAACTAGGCTGAATCCCAACCCTGCCCCCAGGACATCTGAATGAGTGTTTTACTGGACCCTATATTTACCGTATATAAGGATCCTGTGGACACTATAGAAGTTAGCTGGTGACAAAAGTTTTTTTCTGTTGATATCAACAGTGCTGTGTGTTCAGATTGCAGGCTGTGTTGGCATCTAAACCATTTACAATTCACCTACTAATACTTTTCACACATTTCCCAATATTATTTTCTTTTATCAGTTTCTTGTCTTCACATAGTTCTATGCAGACAGTGGCAATGTATGTATTAATCATGTGAGCTATTACAAATCAGTCTGTCACAGTGAACATAAGTTGAAAGAAAAGTCATTCATCTTTTTGCCTTATTAAACTGAAAAGGTCACAATAGGGATGTAACTCTAAAATTCCACCACCCATTGATAAGTGAGGCTGTGGATATGTCGGCCCAACATGAGTCCAAAAAACATTCAGAAAATTATTTTGGAAATTGTTGAGCGTGTTGCTGTCAAGATTGGAATTGCTATATGAAATAACCATTATATGAAACATTCAACAGAAGAAAAGCAAAAGTTGAGTGATCCAAAGCAGTTCTGTAGATGGCATTAAATTCTTTTTTTATTCTTCATATAAATAAGACAAAGACGCAATAATTTGGTGATGTAGAACACAGTTGCATAATGCATTGTACGAGTACTGCTTGAAATTATTCTACAATTAAAGTGTCTTTAAAGAAGGAAGCTCCAAAAATACATCTGTTACATTAGCTATAACATTATGATTTGTCTATGCATGAATGGATTAATTAAACAAAAAAAACAGATATTGAAAAGGCAATAAAATTCTCTTCAGATCTCGAAAATCTACGGTCTGTCTAATTAAGTGGTTTGGTCCAGAAGTGTTTTAATATCTCCAGTTACATTTCTTCTCCTTGATCAGAGTATTAATTTTAAATGTTATTACCTACTGTATTGTATTGTTTCTAAATGCCAAATTATTTGGATGATCCGGTATTCCTTGTAAAATTTTAAAGTGCTTTTACCCAGAAGTGATGTGATGTACATTTTAGATACTCTATTATATCTAGCATAAGTAAAGGATGACGCCATCCTGCTGTGATGGAGATGAGTGCTATGACAGATATTCCTTTAGCATTTTTTATTTGAATGTGATCATTAAGGGCACAAAAGAGCAAGTAAGGCATTCCGGCTTCCAGATAAAATGTTCAGTTTTATTCAATCATTAAAACTTCCATTCCAGGATGTACAAAACATGAAAACGGAGAAAAAAGCAACGCCTGTCGAATGCAGTCCTGTGTTCTTTATCAAAGTTTGATGTGAAAATCAGCCCTAAATATCACAATGGATGAATCCAAAGGGAAATAAAGCTCACATGATATGCTAATTAAGCAAAATAGTTTTGGAAAATATGAAAACAAAATAGAATAGAAGAAAATGAAGGAATAAAGGATGAAAGTGAATAGTAATATAGACGATTAAATAAGAATAATAATGAATAGAAAGAATGAAACATAATTACCTATATACTCGTGTATAAGCCGAGATTTTCAGCCCATTTTTGGGGGCTGAAAGTCCCCCTCTCGGCTTATACACGAGTCATATACCTGGGGGTTGGCAGGGGAGGGTGAGCGGGGGTGTCAGAGATCATACTTAAACGCATATTCAGTGTAATGAGCGGTATCACATGACCGCTGAAGGCAGGAAGGGAGACCGTGGAGAAGCAGGGCTGCAGAGACCACGCCAGGAGGGGGTAAGTATAGCGGTATTCACCTGTCTGCTGCGTCCTGTGTCAGTGACGTTTAGGCAGCAGAGGGCGCGGTGACATGGTTAGTGTGCGCAGTCACTGACATAGGAAGCGGCAGACAGCGTTGAGCAGCGGTGGACCCCAGACAGGTGAATATCTCAGGTGCCAGGTCCTGAGCAGGAGAGGTGAGTATTGCATTTTTTTTGGCAGCAGCATATGGGGGCATAACATATGGAGTATCTTATGGGGTCAGCATATGGGAGCATATTCTATGGAGCAGCATATGGGGCCATATTCTATGGAGCAGCATATGGGGCATATTCTATGGAGCACCATATGGTGGCAGCATATGGGGGCATATTCTATGGAGCAGCATATGGGGGCATAGTCTATGGAGCAGCATATGGGGCCATAATCTATGGAGCAGCAAATGGGGGAATAATCTATGAGGCAGCATATGGGGCATAGTCTATGGAGCAGCATATGGGGCATATTCTATGGGGCAGCATATGGGGGCATAGTCTATGTAGCAGCATATGGGGGCATTGTCTATGGAGCAGCATATGGGGCATATTCTATGGGGCAGCATATGGGGGCATAATCTATTGAGCATCTTATGGGTGCATATCCTATGGGACAGCTTATGGAGGCATAGTCTATGGGGCAGCATATGGAGGCATAGTCTATGTAGCAGCATATGTGGGCATATTCTATTGGGCAGCATATGGGGCCTAATTTATGGAGCATCTAATGGGGGCATAATCTATGGAGCATTTTATGGGGCATAATCTATGGAGCATCTTATGGGGGAGTAATCTATGGAGCATCTTATGGGGCCATAACCTTTATGGAGCATTATATGGGGCATATTATTCTATGGAGCATCATATGGGGGCATTATTAAACTTTGTGCAGCATTATATGGGTGTATTTTGTATGGCGCATCTTATGGGGCCCATCATGAACTGTATTGAGCATTATATGGGGCTCCTGATTCAATATGGATATTCAAAAACATTTAACCTACTGATGTCTCAATTAATTTTACTTTTATTGGTATCTATTTTTATTTTTGAAATTTACCAGTAGCTGCTCCATTTTCCACTCTAGGCTTATATGCGAGTCAATAAGTTTTCCCATTTTTTGTGGCAAAATTAGGGGGTCGGCTTCTACATGGGTCAGCTTATACACAAGTATATACAGTAATAATGAAACATGATTTCACGGCACAGGTTTGAGCCATCAGGAAACCTAGTTCCAAGATTTAAGATCTCCTCATATTGCCTCCATGCATAGTTCTATTGATCATTTTGATCCCAAAAGCCTGAAATGAGGACACCTGTTGCTGATGGTGGACAATAAAATGCTTATCTGCATAAGAAATATGTCTATTATTGCTGTAGATATTAGAAATATCATTAAAGGGGTATACCCATCTCCAAGATCTTGTCTCTATATGTAGTAGGTGTAATAATAATAATTATAATACTTTTAATCAGAAATTAAGTATAGTTCTTCTGATAAGCTATGTTGCTTTCCCCATGTGCAGTGCATTGCACCGGTTTAGGTACCCATGGTTATTATGACCACTCATATAGTGACAGTTAGTTGTTAGTGATCGTAACCATGGATAACCAAGCTAATGGAATGCCCTGCACATGGGATAAGGGTCACAGAGAATTAGACGAACCATACTTCATTTCTAATTGGTACTATTTGCTAATATTCTTATTATACCAACTACATATTGAAAAAGGATCTTAGAGATGGGAATACCACTTTAAGATGTTCAGTTATACGATTTATATGTGGGACTACTGCAACCAATATAAAGTTCATGGCATAGGGTGTAATTGATGGCATATATGACATTTTGGGACTCACAATTAATGCATTGGTTAATGTTATACGATTGTGAATTGTCATAGTTAGAGAATGTAGTACACTGGAATGCATACTTACATATTTTGCAGCATCTGGCATTGCATTTGAAAAACCCTTTATCATGGAAACAAGTTGTATCTGTACAATAGAACCTATAAAAACTCGGTGAAAGGATATTTCTCAGGGAAGGAGTTTTTTGGCTACAATATTGCAACCTGACTGTAATACAAGAACTAGACTGTCATCTGTAAAAAATACATGTTTTTTTATAGTTTGTTTGATGTAATTGAATTAGGGGCTGTACTGTATGGTTAAAACTGATATTGGAATATCGTTAGATTCATGACGATTTTTCACATGTTTAATATTGCGAGCTTGATTGACAATCCAGGTCGGATATCCCCTGTTGGTTAATCTAGTACAGAAGCAATTAATTTCCTGTGAAATTGTGTGTATTGCTACAGTTTCTCTTAATTTTAGTGAATTCTCCTACCGATATAGATTTAATAGTATGTTTGAGATAACTGCTGGCAACATGTAGGATGGCGTTTCCCGTGAGGGGTTTTCTAGACATAGAAGTAGTAGTAATATTATCTGGAGTACATGTAAACTGTAAATATAGAAAAGTGATAATAGATGAATGATGCAGAGCAGTAAATTTCAACTTATAATTACTGGAATTAATATATTAAATGGATTCTGTGATCTTAGCTACATCCCCACACCAGATAAATAATAGGTCGTCAATATACTTGCCGTACCAAATAATATAAAAAACATAGTTTATGTGATGTATATAAGAATAGTTCTTCCCAAAATGTCTTGACTAAATTAGCTAAAGGAGAAAATTGTGCGCCAATTGAAACTCCTCTATGTTGTTAAGAATATTTTGATCAAATACAAGAAAATTATGGGTCATGAAGAAATAAGTCACTTGAATAATATAATGTTGTATATCTATAGTTTATTGGCTGTATTTTTAAATGGAACGCTAATGTTTCAATTGTTACCTACTGGGGTGTAGAAGTGATGAAGGAATGAGGGTAAACTGATTAAATTTGCTGATGACACAAAGCTAGGAGGGATAGCTAATACTAGAGAAGAGAGAGAGAGGATTCAAAAAGATATAAATAAACTGGAGAAGTGGGCAGCAACTAACAGAATGGTTTTTAACAGGGAAAAATGCAAATTACTACATCTGGGCAATAAAAATGAAAAAAGCATATACAGAATGGGAGGAATAGGGCTAAGCAACAGCACATGTGAAAAAGACTTGGTTATACTAATAGATCACAGACTGAATATGAGTCAACAGTGTGATGCAGCAGCAAAAAAGGCAAATGCAATTCTAGGATGTATTAACAGAAGCATACAGTCTAGATCACGTGAAGTCATTATTTCCCTCTACTCCTCTTTGGTCAGACCTCATCTGGAATACTGTGTCCAGTTTTGGGCACCACATTTTAAAAAAGACATCAGCAAACTGGAGCAAGTTCAGAAAAGAGCAACCAGAATGGTGACCGGTCTGCAAACCCTGTCTTATGAGGAAAGGTTGCAGGATTTGGGATTGTTTAGTTTGCAAAAGAGAAGACTGAGAGGAGACTTAATAGCTGTCTACAAATATCTAAAGGGCTGTCACATTGTAGAAGGATCAACTTTATTCTCATTTGCACAAGGAAAGACTAGAAGCAATGGGATGAAACTGAATGGGAGGAGACACAGATTAGATATTAGAAAAAACTTTTTGACAGTTAGAGTGATCAATGAGTGGAACAAGCTGCCACGAGAAGTGGTGAGTTCTCCTTCAATGGAAGTCTTCAAACAGAGGCTGGACAGACATCTGACTGGGATGATTTAGCGAATCCTGCTTTGAGCAGGGGATTGGACTAGATGGCCCAGGAGGTCCCTTCCAACTCTACGATTCTATGATTCGAAGTAAAGCAAAATGACATCGCAACCAATCCAAATGTAATTTTTTTTAAATTGTTAAATTGTTCCAAGATATCACTAGACTCATTAAGGTCACAATAGTTTGAATGTTTTCAAGCCATTAATAAAACTTAAATGGACATTCCAAACTCCAAAATCCTATCCTAATATATAGTAGGTGCAATAATAATATTGGCAAATGCCACCAATTAGAAATGTAGTATAGTTCTTCTGATTCACTATGTCACTTACCCCTTGTGCAGGGCAGTGCAGTAGTTTATGTATCCATGGTTACAACCACTCATACAGTGACAGTTATTTCTTAGTGGTTGTAATCATGGATACCCAAGTTACTGCAATGCCCTGCACATGGGGTAAGCAGCATAACAAATTAAATTCCTTTATACACTCTGCTTCCTCCCTAATGAAGGGCTTGCAAGAATCAAAAGAGGCCAACTGTGACCTATGTCTGATATTACTACTGCCGGGACAACAGGGTCCAAGGTGTTGCTGTTCCTTTGAAAAAGCAAAAAGTGACACTCAGCTATCAATTATTTTATACACTTCCAGGAGGGATATCAGAGAAACAGAATGCACTGTTATAAGATAATATAATCTAATATATAAAGCTCAATGTGTGTGTGTATGTATGTATGTATGTGTGTGTGTATGTGTGTATGTGTGTATGTCCGGGATTGGCATCCGCACCGTCGCAGCTACAGCCACAAAATTTGGCACAGTCACACGTCTGGACCCCGAGAGCGTCATAGGCTATGTTGTGAGGTGAAATTTTAACCCCGTGCGTTCCAATTCACCAAACAATTTTGCCCCTATCTACATAATGGGGAAAAAGTATATGTATGTATTGGCATCTGCACCATCGTAGCTACAGCCACAAAATTTTGCACAGTCACACGTCTGGACCCCGAGAGCATCATAGGCTATGTTGTGAGGCGAAATTTTACCCCCTCGCATTCCAATTCCCAAACAATTTTGCCCCTATCTACAAAATGGGGAAAAAGTGTATGTATTGTGAGGTAGCGCTGTCATTCACATAGGGGATTCTCGCTTAGCCGCCACTAAACCAGATCCGGCATGGGTTTTCCATAAAAACATTATAGTCCATGCAGTTTATTTATGCAGCATAAACCAAAGCAAGCAACATAAAGTTCGTATCAGCATAGCGTCCTTGACAGAGCTTCTCTCTGTCCTCCCTGTGGTCACACAGGTTGGCATACACAGGCTCTTCAGCTTCATAGTTATTTCACCCACGTCAGGGTTCCCTCATGGCTGTTTCTCCATGCTGCAGACATCAATTCCCTCCAGGGAATCAACAGGCATGTGCAGCCATTACACACAGCGACTCCACATGCTGTTAGCCAGGAGACACATCTCCCAGCGGGACCTTTCACAACGGACCAACCAGGTCCCTGCATTCACCACATGTGACCTACCCTGGCCACCTTATATGGTCCGTAGTCACGCCCACCGGGTCACATGGCTATGACCTTATCACAGGTCCTTGAACCCTTCACACACACTTTGCAACAGCGTTCTTAAACACACCCCTTGGGTGGACTTGTAGGTAACTGGGACCGCCCATCTACCCAGCTACCTGGAGACTTCTCCTGGACACATTGACACAACACGTCAGCAGTATCACTGCTGATCAACACACACATCAGTCTCCATCTCAAGGCCACCCACCTTGACATACATAATGGACATTCATGACTCTGCCATTCATCCTGTCTCCTCGGACAGCCACACAGCGCCCCCTAGCGGACACAGTGGTCACTACACCACATACCTCCCCCCTCTGTTCAAGCCTGTGGGGTTGAACACCCAGCATAACCCCAGGATCTCAAGACCGGGCACTCACTACACCTTGCCCCCCAGGTCGAGAGAACCGTCTCCATCTGTCATATGGCGTCATTCCTACGTTAGGCCTCCCCCGCCCCCAGCGTGTCATGTCGGACACTGTTCACACCAGGGTGTCCGGCAGACAGCGGTAATACCCTATTCCACTACAGTATTGTCATGTCGGACACTGTTCACACCAGGGTGTCCGGCAGACAGCGGTAATACCCTATTCCACTACAGTATGCTCAGGGACTTTGTTGGGTATTCTGTTCCAGTCGGGATAGGGTTAACCAGGTTGTCATGCTGGCTGAGGGCTGGGCCACGCCCTTGGTCTTTAAATAGTCTGTCCTGACTATGGGCATCGCCGACTATAGCTTTTGCCTAGTGCTAGCAATACCGGTCAGCAGTGGTGGTTTTGGAGCGTCTGATATCTGGTGCAGTATATCTCTCAGTTGTTCTTTCTCCTATCTGTTATATATATATTTGGTTGCCCTTGCACATTATTGTATTCCCTTGTGTATTAACGGTGTGGTGTTTCTTTTACCCCTGTCCATACGTATTTGTGGGGTCTGGTGTCTGGTCCCCTCACTGGGTGGAGGGTGGTGGGTTCAGCTTAGGGCTGGACAGGAGACAGGGACAGGGTGGAGGCCCAGGCAGGCACACCTTCAGTGTAAACCCTGGGTTTTGGGACAGGGTTCTCCCTAGTCTGAGGCCTGTTTCACACTTGCTTTTTTTTGCAGCGCGTTTTTCCCGCAAAAAAACGCATTGAAAAACGCATACAAAAGCATACAACTGCTGCGTTTTTTTCAAGCATTTTTATGAGCATGCATGAAAAAAACGCAGCGTTTTTATGCGTTTGTATGCGTTTTTAGTGCGTTTTTACCGCGTTTGCGTTTTTTTCCAACATTAGGTGGCCCCTCACACTAACCCAAACCATGACTTTACTAACCCTAACCCTGACCCTAACCCTAACCCTAACCCTAACCCTAGCCCTTAACCAAACCATACTTAACCCTAACCCTGACCCTAACCCTTAACCAAACCATACTTAACCCTAACCCAAACCCTAACTAACCTTAACCCTAACCCTGACCCTAACCCTAACCCTGACCCTAACCCTTAACCAAACCATACTTAACCCTAACCCTGACCCTAACCCTGACCCTAACCCTAACCCTAACCCTAACCCTGACCCTAACCCTGACCCTAACCCTAACCCTAACCCTAACCCTAACCCTGACCCTAACCCTGACCCTAACCCTAACCCTAACCCTGACCCTAACCCTAACCCTAACCCTAACCCTGACCCTAACCCTAACCCTAACCCTGACCCTAACCCTAACCCTAACCCTTAACCAAACCATACTTAACCCTAACCCTGACCCTAACCCTTAACCAAACCATACTTAACCTTAACCCTAACCCTAACCCTGACCCTAACCCTAACCCTGACCCTAACCCTTAACCAAACCATACTTAACCTTAACCCTAACCCTAACCCTGACCCTAACCCTTAACCAAACCATACTTAACCCTAACCCTGACCCTAACCCTAACCTTAACCCTAACCCTGACCCTAACCCTTAACCAAACCATACTTAACCCTAACCCTGACCCTAACCCTAACCCTAACCCTGACCCTAACCCTAACCCTAAACCCCCTTAACTAACCCTAACTTTACCCAAACCCCTAAATTCCATTGTCTAAACTGATGGTAAAAAAAAAACGCATGTGCAAAAAAACGCATACATAAGCATGCCAATGTGCACATATGCTCACCATAGACTTATAATGGGTGTCTTGCTGTAAAAAAACGCATTGCGCGCGCATGCGTTTTTTTGAGGCAAATCGGACGCACAAAAAATGCAACAAGTTGCATTTTGTGCGCCCGAGCGCATACCGCAAAAAAACGCATGCGCGGTAAAATGCGTACAAACGCATGTGTATGCGCACATAAGCGCATCCCATGCAAAGTATAGGAAAAAAAACGCATGCGCTATTTAGCGCTAAATTACCGCGAAAAAAAACGCAAATGTGAAACCAGCCTGAGGGACACTGCAGGGGTCCCGGGGTTTTAGCCTAAAGTAACCTAGGCATACCATGACATTATAGTCGGCCCAAATACTAAAGTAAAAAAAAAAAAAAAAAGGTATAGATAGGGAATATAGGGGTTACTTACTATGGATCCTATACTTTCCCTAACCAAGCAGCTGGAGGCTCTATCCATACAGGTCACTGAACTTAGGGGGCGGTCCAGCAACAAGGCCTGTCAGCTCCTGCAGTACCTGCTGAGGCTGCAGCCAGGGCAGCTGAACCCAAGTTTCCCCTTCCTGAACGATTTGCTGGTGATCGTGGTAAGTTCACGGTTTTTCGTGAATCATGCAAATTGTATTTCCGTATGCGTCCACATTCCTCAGGTAATGAGGCTCAACGCGTGGGCTTGGTGATTTCTTTGCTGAGTGGTGATCCACAGGCTTGGGCCTTTTCACTCCCTTCTGACTCACCGGCATTTGAGTCTGTAGATTTTTTTTTCTCTGCTCTGGGTTTGATCTATGACGATCCGGATAGATTAAACTTAGCAGAGTCTAAGATATGCTCACTACTACAGGGTGAGCGACCAGCTGAGGATTACTGCACGGAATTCCGGCGCTTAGAAGTCAATTTTTGCATGGGGTTTCTGGAAGGGTTAAACAGACTCTCCTAATGTACGAGACTCCCGCCTTTCTGGAGGCTGCGATGGCACTTGTAGTACGCATAGACCGCCGTCTCCGTCAGGGGGCGCTGGTTTCGTTGCCTCCGGGAGGTGAGGGAGTTGTAGGTGAGGTTGCCTCGGGTGAATCCGTGGAACCCATGCAGATCGCTGGTATAGCACAGTCACCGAGTAACAAGCCTAAACGTCCTTGGCACAGAAGGCAGGGGGTTTGTTTTTTTTGTGGCAAAGGAGGACATTTTATTAACGCTTGCCCCCTAGTACCTAAGAAGGGCGCGCCGGCGGAAAACTGATAGGCTCAGAGGGTTTGGAGGAGTCTAGTCTGAGCCTTTGTGTATCCTCCATCATGGTTTCCCAGTGTATGCTCCCTGCTAGGGTAGCACTTGGGGGGCAAATGCTCTCTATTACAGTGTTTGTTGATAGTGGCTCAGCTGCCAATCTCATTGATGAGAAGTTCGCGCATACAGCGGGATTTCCGGTGGAGAAATTGCCGAACCCCATCCGGGTGGTTACCATCAATGGTTCCCCGTTGTCTCAAGGGGAGATCACAGAGTGTGTGTTGGATATACAACTCCACATTGGAGTATTACACTCAGAGCGGGTAACTTGTAAGGTGCTTAGTAACTTACCGGCTCAGATGGTTCTGGGCTTTCCATGGTTGTCAATGCATAATCCTGTTATTGATTGGAAGACCCAGGACATAATTCAGTGGAGCAGGGAGTGTCAGGAGAGGTGCCTGGCTACATGTATTTCCGCTTTGACTCCCAGTATCCCGGAGCCATTGCTGGACTATGCGGATGTATTTTCTGAGAAAGGTTGTTCAGAACTACCACCGCATCGCCCCTATGACTGTGCTATTAGGTTGAAACCAGGGGCCAAGTTACCTAAAGCTAGAATGTTTAATATCTCAGGTCCCGAGAGGCTAGCTCTCAAGGAGTACATTGCGGATAGTCTGAGCAAGGGTCATATTAGACCTTCCTCTTCTCCTCTGGCTGCTGGCTTCTTCTTTGAAAAGAAGAAGAAGGATGGCGGTTTACGCCCTTGTCTGGATTTCAGAGAACTCAACCAGATTACGGTTCGTGATCCTTACCCTATGCCACTTATACCCGATTTGTTCAAACAAGTGGTTGGTGCCAAGTGGTTCTCCAAACTGGAACTCAGGGGGGCATACAATCTTATAAGAGTCCGTCAGGGGGATGAGTGGAAGACGGCATTCATAACCCCTGAGGGTCACTTTGAGAGTTTGGTAATGCCGTTTGGGTTGACTATGGCACCGGCGGTCTTTCAACATTTCATAAATGATGTCTTCTCTCATTTGTTGGGGAGATTTGTTATAATTTATCTAGATGACATCCTCATTTTCTCTCGCGACCATGATACACATATAGAGCATGTTAGACAGGTCCTGCAGTTGCTCAGAGAGAACAGGCTCTATGTCAAGCTTGAAAAATGTGTGTTTGTCGTACAGGAGCTACTGTTCTTGGGTTATATAATCTCCGCCTCAGGGTTTAAGATGGACATCGCAAAGGTGCAGGCGGTACTACATTGGGATCGGCCTGATAATCTTAAGGCGCTTCAGCGATTTCTTGGCTTCTCCAATTACTATAGGAAATGTATTAAGAATTTCTCTATGATTACCAAACCACTTACTGACATGACTAAGAAGGGTACCGACTTTTCTGACTGGTCTGAGCCTGCGGTACAGGCGTTTGAATTCCTCAAGAATAGTTTTGCCTCAGCGCCCATTCTGGTGCAGCCCGATGTCTCCTTACCATTTGTCGTGGAGGTGGATGCGTCGGAGGTTGGAGTGGGGGCTGTACTGTCTCAGGGCCCATCTTGGGCCAAGTTGCATCCGTGTGCCTACTTCTCCAAGAAGCTGTCGCCTGCGGAGCGTAATTATGATATTGGCAACAGGGAATTGTTGGCCATCAAATTGGCATTTGAGGAGTGGCGACACTTCTTGGAGGGGGCTGTTCATCAGATTACTGTGATAACCGACCATAAGAATTTGCTTTATTTAGAATCTGCTAAGCGCCTGTCCTCCAGACAGGCTCGCTGGGCATTATTCTTCACCCGGTTCAACTTCATTGTTACCTATCGACCTAGTTCGAAGAATATTAAGGCAGATGCTTTATCCAGGTGTTTTCCTGGTGGAGAGTTATGTGAAGAGCCGGTGCCTATTCTCCAAAATGGTGTGGTGGTATCTGCCATCACGACAGAAATTGAGGCAGAGATTGCGGAGGCTCAGGAGGAGGTACCGCCGGGGTTGCCTGCTAATAAATCTTTTGTGCCACTACATCTACGCTCTAGAGTGTTAGGCGAACATCACGACACGGTACTGGCAGGTCATCCAGGGGTTAAGAGCACTCTGGAACTGGTATCGCGTCGTTTTTGGTGGCCTAAAATCCGGCAGGATGTGGCCTCATATGTGTCTGCCTGTACCACGTGCGCACGGGCCAAGACTCCTCGTTCCCGTCCTGCTGGTAGGTTGCAGCCTCTCGGGGTGCCCAGTAAGCCATGGACTGAGATTTCCATGGATTTTATTACAGACTTGCCCGCCTCGGCGGGGAACTCGGTCATTTTGGTAATTGTTGATAGGTTCTCCAAAATGTCACATTTCGTTGCTTTACCATCTTTGCCCAATGCTAAGACTCTTGCTCAGATATTTATTCGCGAGGTGGTCAGACTTCATGGTGTTCCGTCTGACATTGTGTCTGATCGAGGTACGCAGTTTGTGGCAAAGTTTTGGAGAGCTTTTTGTTCTCGCCTTGGGATCAAATTATCTCATTCATCGGCTTTCCACCCTCAGTCGAATGGGCAGACTGAGCGGATGAACCAAAACCTGGAGCAATACTTGCGCTGCTTTGTTTCCGACAATCAGGAAGAGTGGTCAGCGTTTCTTCCTCTGGCAAAATTCGCAATAAACAACCATTGCCAGGAATCGTCTGGGGAATCTCCTTTTTTTTGTGTGTATGGTCAACATCCTCAATTTTGTACCTTGCATCAGGGGTGCTCGGTTGGCGTCCCTGAGTAGGACCAGTTGGGAGCTCAATTGTCGTCTGTTTGGAGGAGAGTCAAGCAGCGCTTGTTGAAGGTGGGTTCCAGGTACAAACGGGTGGCTGACTGCAGACGTGTGCCATGTCCGGACCTGTGTGTGGGTGATTGGGTGTGGTTATCTACAAGGAACATCAAGCTCAAGATACCGTCACTTAAGTTGGGTCCCAGGTTCATTGGCCCATTTAGAATCTCCGCAGTGATCAACCCCATGGCATTTCGTTTGGAGTTGCCGGCTGTGTATAAGATTCATAATGTGTTTCACAAAGCATTGCTAAAAAAGGTCGTGGATTTGGTGGATGGTTCTCCCGGGCCACCACCTCCCGTCTTGGTGGATGGCGCGTTGGAATTTGAGGTGTCCAAAGTGGTGGACTCTAGGGTTGTGCGTCGCACTCTACAGTACCTGGTCCACTGGCGTGGCTATGGTCCTGAGGAGAGGACATGGGTGCCGGCCTCGGACATTCATGCTGATCGACTGGTTACTATGTTCCATTGTCGCCATCCGGACAAGCCAGGTCCTCGACATGGTGAGGTTCCGGAGGTCCCTCGTAGAAGGCGGGGTACTGTCATGTCGGACACTGTTCACACCAGGGTGTCCGGCAGACAGCGGTAATACCCTATTCCACTACAGTATTGTCATGTCGGACACTGTTCACACCAGGGTGTCCGGCAGACAGCGGTAATACCCTATTCCACTACAGTATGCTCAGGGACTTTGTTGGGTATTCTGTTCCAGTCGGGATAGGGTTAACCAGGTTGTCATGCTGGCTGAGGGCTGGGCCACGCCCTTGGTCTTTAAATAGTCCGTCCTGACTATGGGCATCGCCGACTATAGCTTTTGCCTAGTGCTAGCAATACCGGTCAGCAGTGGTGGTTTTGGAGCGTCTGATATCTGGTGCAGTATATCTCTCAGTTGTTCTTTCTCCTATCTGTTATATATATATTTGGTTGCCCTTGCACATTATTGTATTCCCTTGTGTATTAACGGTGTGGTGTTTCTTTTACCCCTGTCCATACGTATTTGTGGGGTCTGGTGTCTGGTCCCCTCACTGGGTGGAGGGTGGTGGGTTCAGCTTAGGGCTGGACAGGAGACAGGGACAGGGTGGAGGCCCAGGCAGGCACACCTTCAGTGTAAACCCTGGGTTGAGGGACAGACAGGGTTTTCCCTAGTCTGAGGGACACTGCAGGGGTCCCGGGGTTTTAGCCTAAAGTAACCTAGGCATACCATGACACAGCGGTCAGAATATCGACCCTGATCTTTGGCCCTCCAGTCACAGCCTGTCTGCGTCATCAGGCACTGTTTAGTCACCACATTCCTCTCCCTGTTTGTTCCGTTCCCCGACCAGCTCCCCCGGTCAGTACGGTCATAAGTCTTAGTTACGCCCACTGTCTGGCCTGAGTCTGACTCATTCAGCGTCTCACAGGAACTATGGTCTCTCAATGTCATCCTGCCAGTCGAACTACCACTTGCTGACATTCATCGTCCATCTGCCTTGTCACTTCTTGGAGGAACCGTTCGGGTCCTTACATCTTGGGTTGAAGGCAGCCGCCACCTGGTATTCCGTTCCTCTTTATTAATTCGCCAACGGTCCCGCCTCAACTGCTCAATCTCTTGCAGGTACCCCACTCGATACTCCACGAGCATCCGAAAGTCTCTCAGGCTCTCCATGGAGCCAACCACCATGATGGGAATCCTACCCACTTCACTGGAAACCTGGTCTTCATCCTCAGGAGGGATCCTCACCCTCACCGCACCGGAGATATTGACATGGTCTTGCATTACCTTCCCGAGTCTTCCAACGATTCTCCCAATCAGAGCTTTGAGTACAGAAACCACATCTTTCCGCAAACCCAGCTGATCCATAGCCTCCTTCGCTAACTCTAGGCGTCGAGCAGCTTTCATATTACTCCGCCTGACCAGCTGTTTGGCATGGAGACATTGTAAATGCATCTCTTTCAGGACAGCTACCCGGTTTGCTGTATCTTCCCTGGCTGATATTATCACCAACTGCCGAGACTCAGGTGCCCAGTACACCTTACATGCCTTGATCGCCTCTTTGACAGCCTCATGCACACTTTCCTCAGCACAGGCTTCTTGCATGTCTTCGGGTACCTCGATTACAGATTTGAAGGTCGTGGTCTTGCTCTCTTCCAGGCCAGGAGGCTCTGGCTTTACCACGGACACTTCCCTCACTACAGTTGACCCGACCGGGTGACGATCTTCTTCCGTTCGTTGCCCACCAACTTCACAAGATTTTATCTCTTCACAACCCTTTGCCAAGATGGATACTGGCAGTTCCGTCTTGTTATCATTCTCGCTCACCCACTGTAAGTTTTCGTCCAACTTCCTCTCCTGCCGAAGATTTCTTACAGTTTCTGTGAGTTCTTCCACCTCTTCCCTAAGGGTCTTGTTCACACTTTGCCAGGTGGACAGGTGGCCTCTGAGCTCCAAGACTTCTTTCTCAAGCTCCTCGACCCTGTGCTCAGCCGTTTGTCTCAGGACGCTTTCTTGTTTAACATGTTCATCCACTTCTTCTCTGAGGGCCTTATTCAGTCCTTGCCACGCTACCATGTGACCTTTGAGCTCAGAGACTTCTTTCTCTAGCTCCTCTAGTCTGTGCTCCCTGTCTCTCTCAGAGCCACAGTCACCCCCAGAGTCTGAGTCACTCCGACCTGCCGAGCAATCCTTCCAGCTACCCATTAACCGTGCGAACACTCCAGCCGTCTTATCAACCAGGTCAACGTCATTCCTGTCACGAGACGTCAGGTCCATCCGTTGGGTCAACATACCCCTTTTCCCGGTCACTTCTACCTCTGACCTCTCCACGTCAGGAGCCGTCACCATCTTAGTATTGGTTAGCCTAACAGTAGGAACATCTCCACCCTCCTGGCATATGTCATCAAACCTGACAAAGTCCCGGCCCCACTCCAAGGCATACACTAAGTCGGATGGTATACTGCCACCTTGGCACTCACTGCCTTCGAGCCCCTCAAACATTACTCTGTCTACCGCATAGTTCACCGTGACCCCATGTTTACAGCGAACCTGGACCATTTTCTCGGTCAGACAGAAAGTGAGAGGAGTTCCTACCAGAGTCACCTGACTCTTTGAGTGCAACCGTCCCGAGATTCCTTCCCGGTGTAGCATCACGGTGCACACTTGCAGCCAGTCATCACCCGGAAAGAATATCCCACATTCTGGAAACGACATACACGAACACTGCGTTTCCCAGACATACCCACTGAGCCAACCAGTGCTGTCATTTGTTCAAACTCGGCCCCTTTCTGGACCACCACCCCACTTTGGGTCACCGCTTCCCTCTGGGACTCCACCTCTTTTTGGGTTACCACCCCAATGTGCGACTCCACCCCCTTTTGGGCTACCACCTCGATTTGGGCCACCACCCCCTTTAGGGATTTCCCCATGTCCGTTATACCGGTCTTCTCAGACCACAGTTCACACCACACAGTTTATGTCTCTTACGATACCACACAAGTCCTTGTTGGCACCACCACAGCTCCTGCTGTCACCGATCTTTGACACCACCGGCTGCCATTCACACACAGCTGCAGGTGTCACCTTCGTAACCCCGACGAGTTACCGGAAGCCGTTTGTCACCTTCTTGACTCCCACTGAGCCACCGCAGGTTGAGTGGAGAAAAGAAAAAAAACACACCACACAAAACTCGCGTGTCCTGTCTGTGTGCTATTCAGTATGTTCCGTCTCCGCCTGAGACCGTCCAACACACACAGGGTGCACCGGGTGCGATTCAGGGAGCGACTCTCCACCTAGGGTCTCCCCACACACTGGCCTCACCAGGTCCAGGGGCTTGGCGGGTGCTCTTCATGACATCCGTCTCCACTTGAGACTGCCCAACGCTCACGCCTCACCAGGTCCAAGGTCATACCACGTGCTCCCGGGATCTGATTCTTTCTCCTAGAATCTCCCAACACTGACCCTCCAGGACCTTTCCTCACTGAACCCTCCAGGTACACAGTCTTACTCACTGACCCAGGTCAGTACCACACGAACACCTGTCCATTATCTGTGTTGGCCACACAGGTCCTTGGGTACCTCTTCTCTGCAGAGGCACCCTAGCAATCACCAGTCTCTTTCTCCTGGGGAAGAAGCCGCACTGGGCTCAGCGATCCGGACAGTGCCTTACTCACTAGGCCACCCCACGGTTCCAGAACCACAGCCGGACAGTGGCTTCCCCATATGCAGGCCATCACAGGCTCTGCTCACACACGTGGCCGGTCAGCATATTGCATGGCTTTCTCGACCATCAGCCCTCTTGGCTCAGCGTTGCCCTTAGCAACCGAATTTTGCAGTCCTCTTCCGTTGCTCCCAGCAACAAGGCTACAATATTGCCCTTTGCAATCTCCACCAATTGTGAGGTAGCACTGTCATTCACATAGGGGATTCTCGCTTAGCCGCCACAAAACCAGATCCGGCACGGATTTTCCATAAAACCATTATAGTCCATGCGGTTTATTTATGCATCATAAACCAAAGCAAGCAACATAAAGTTCATATCAGCATAGCATCCTTGACAGAGCTTCTCTCTGTCCTCCCTGTGGTCACACAGGTTGGCATACACAGGCTCTTCAGCCTCATAGTTATCTCACCCACGTCAGGATTCCCTCATGGCTGCTTCTCCATGCTGCAGACATCCATTCCCTCCAGGGAATCAACAGGCATGTGCAGCCATTACACACATCGACTCCACATGCTGTTAGCCAGGAGACACTTCTCCCAGCGGGACATTTCGCAACGGACCAACCAGGTCCCTGCATTCACCACATGTGACCTACCCTGGCCACCTTATATGATCCGTAGCCACGCCCATTGGGTCACATGGCTATGACCTCATCACAGGTCCTTGAACCCTTCACACACACTTTGCAACAGCATTCTTAACCTTTGTGGGTTTGTAGGTAGCTACCTGGAGACTTCTCCCGGACACATTGACACAACACGTCAGCAGTATCACTGCTGATCAACACACACATCAGTCTCCATCTCAAGGCCACCCACTTTGAGATACATAATGGTGATTCATGACTCTGCCATTCATCCTCTCTCCTCGGATATCCACACAGCGCCCCCTGGTGGACACAGTGGTCACTACACCACAGTATGTATTGGCATCTGCACCGTCGTAGATACAGCCAAAAAATTTTGCACAGTCACACATCTGGACCCTGAGAGCATCATAGGCTATGTTGTGAGGCGAAATTTTAACCTCGTGTGTTCCAATTCACCAAACAATTTTGCCCCTATCTACATAATTGGGAAAAAGTGAAAGGAAAAGTGTTGGAGGCAAATTGACAGCTGCCTGATGTGAACAAGGGGGATTTAAAGAATGAGAGCGATGGCGCCAAAGAGTATATACCATACAGTTGCTAAGGTGGGGCCCTGACATGGGATACTCACCACACACGGGGATATGAACACACACACAAAATGCACCACTCACTACCACGTGCTTCAACACATATACCACCCTCAGCACACATTTCACCACACATACACCAACCTCACCACATAAAGGCCAAACACAAAAGTCGCCACTCAAAACTTGCCACGCTGTCCCAGAGCTGTTTAAAAGATGTAAAATGAGCTGTGATTGGTTGCTATCAGCAACAGTTTTCTTTGTGGACAGTGGTGGTAACTGAGGCCTATTATTCTTATCATTTCTATGGTGTTATCGTCGTGCTGGAAATAGCACAATTTATTACCGTGCCAACACAGACCACCCTCTGACACAGACTGCAGGGGGAGCCCAGTATCACACAGGATAGGATTAGAATCACGGCTCAGCAGTCAGTATCACACAGGATAGGATTAGATACACAGCTGAGCAGACTGTATCAAACAGGATAGGATTAGATACACAGCTCAGCAGTCAGTATCACACAGGATAGGATTAGATACACAGCTCAGCAGTCAGTATCACACAGGATAGGAATAGATACACAGCTCAGCAGTCAGTATCACGCAGGATAGGATTAGATACATAGCTCAGCAGACAGTATCACACAGGATAGGATTAGATACACGGTTCAGCAGACTGTATCACACAGGATAGGATTAGATACACAGCTGAGCAGACTGTATCAAACAGGATAGGATTAGATGCACAGCTCAGCAGCCAGTATCACACAGGATAGGATTAGATACACAGCTCAGCAGGCAGTATCACACATGATAGGATTAGATACACAGCTCAGCAGTCAGTATCACACAGGATAGGATTAGATACATAGCTCAGCAGACAGGATCACACAGGAGAGGATTAGACACATGGCTCAGCAGTCAGTATCACACAGGATAGGGTTAGATACACAGCTGAACCGACTGTATCACACAGGAAAGGATTAGATACACAGCTCAGCAGTCAGTATCACACAGGATAGGATTAGATATACAGCTCAGCAGTCAGTATCACACATGATAGGAATAGATACACGGCTCAGCAGACAGTATCACACAGGATAGGATTAAATACGCAGCTCAGCACACAGTATCACACAGAACAGTATTAGATACACGGCTCAGCAGTCAGTATCACACAGGATAGGGTTAGATACACGGTTCAGCAGGCAGTATCACACAGAATAGGATTAAATACGCAGCTCAGCACACAGTATCACACAGAATAGGATTAGATACACGGCTCAGCAGGCAGTATCACACAGGATAGGATTAGATGCACGGTTTTTATGTGCAATATAATCATTATAATTTGTTATAACTAACCACAGTTGGTTACTATGCCCAGGCAACGCTGGGCTTTTCAGCTAGTATAATATAAAGTTGTTACTTCATAAGAAATATAACAATTTGTTTTAAAATGACCCATCAGCATTTCTGTATGTTGTTGGTTTCTGGGAGAGAAAAAAGGTCTCTCGAAAATACCAACATCTTCTAATGATCTAGAATGTGTACCCACCCTTCCTCTTCTTTCCTTACTTCATGGCCACTTGGTTCATCTGTGCCATTTCACATAGCTGTAAGGATTATCTATTATTTTTCTGTACTAGGTCTCATTCAGACATCTGAGATTAAACACACATGTCAAAAAATGGCACCCGTATCATCAGTGTTTTAGATCAATGTGTCGTTATTTTACGGTCCATGTGTCCATTTTTACCATCAGTGTGTCATCAGTGTTTTGCGTCAGTGAGTCGTCAGTACATGGTCCATATATCCGTTTTTATAATCAGGGTGTCCGTTTTTACCATCAGTGTGTCATCAGTGTTTTGCGTCAGTGAGTCGTCAGTACATGGTCCATATATCCGTTTTGATAATCAGGGTGTCCGTTTTTACCATCAGTGTGTCATTTGTGCTTTTCATGGATGAACAAATGAATAAATTGCAAAGCTTCTCCTATACTTTGTAATGTTAAATAAGAACAGCACACAGCTGCAAAAACTTGTCTTGGCACTTTTCATCCTTCATACCAGAAAAAAATGAGTTTTGCACAGTCACATGGTCTGTGAATAAACTAGAACATATGAATGGCAGCATAAATTATAATGGTTATATGTTGCATCCGTGAAAAAAAATGGATACAACACATACGTGCAACACGGATGTCTGAATGAGCTTACACTGTTTTGTTATGCAATTCTGTTCCTCTCATTTCATTTATTAACATAAGGTCTGGCACAATAAGAGGCGCGAAAGGACCAAAAGAAGACAGCACTATTTGGACCTGGAGCCCATCACATTTAGGCTGGGGTCACACTGCGTTAACCCCCATTATCGGGCGCATCGCCAACGCATGCCATAATGGGCATGCGTTAGCGATGTGATGTCTTTCAGTGACGGACCCTCGGAAGATGTCTGCCGCGTCCGAGGGTCCGTCACAGCTAGCGCAGATAAAGCATCTGTGCTAGCAGTACAGCATAACGTTATCGCACAGCCCGTTAACGCTATGCGTTGAACGGGCTGCTTTAACGCAGTATGAACTTGGCCTTATTGACATGACTTCTGTGCAATTGTATGACTATAATTTAGGGTGTATTTAGGAGTGGGCATGCGTATGTTCTGTATATTGTATATTGACAATAGATCCTCAAAGTCATTTTTCTCTGTTGGGTCCAATGCCTGCCAGTCCGACACCACATGTATTACATTGTCACCCATTCATATGATTTGGTGTCATGTAATTCAAATGAACGGGGACCATATTTAAAAGAATAAATATACAGTAGGTGGAGAATATCCAGCATTTTAAATCTATGTATGGTTTCTTTTTATAGGATTTAATCTAATATTTTATTCTCAGCTTTACTATTGATTTTTTTTAGTTTCTGAATTTTCTTGATTTTGAAAATGTTCTTACCAAAATAATTTTCTGATACATAATTTTTTTCCTATTAATTTTTTTCTTTTCATTTAAACTGAAGTTAGGATTTTAATTACATTTCATCTGTTTTAAGGACCGTGACATTAGGATTCAAGGTGGGATTGTAAATTTTTGGTAGTATTCCAAAGAATGTTATTATCCACTTTGATGCAATGTACATTATATGCAATACGTTACTAAGATCATTCAAAATCGATAGTATTATATCTCCAGTAACATTAAATGCTCCTCTGCTATTTTGCATTTAATTCTCTTGATGGAAATAAGGTGGTTCTAGCTACAATCTCTAAATGCAACATCTATTATTTATTAGTGTAATATTTCCTGACTCCATGGAATTACAATAAACCAATAATGCTTCTCAGTAGAGCGGATGAAAAGATCAGAGTAAAGTTCAGCTCAGCAAGTTGTAGCTCTTGCCCTTTACTAGAATTCCAGAGGGGCCATGTTAAATTAAGGACAGAAGCCAGCCCAGCTCCATGGACACTGCGACCTTGTACCTCTTGTCACTGGTAAGCAAATTGAACAATTTGTGCTGGATTTGATATAGGTCACACATTTTACAGTAGAAGCTTTTATGGGCTGCTGCCTTATTTAATTGTTTCTGGCAGACCTTCAAAAACAATGTTCATTAAACTAAATGTGACAAACACATGGGAGACATGAGACACAATGTAATACTGCAGATCTATCTTTTTGTGTGCATGTGCTTCATAAATCCGACAGAACTCCTACCGGATAGTAATGATGGCAGATGGAAAAGTGGAATCTTAGTGCTACTTAACATTGTAGCCCATCCGTAACATTCTGAAAAATGCTATTTGGTCTTTGATTAAGTGATAGTAAATGGTAATTTTAAAGTAAAAGTATATGAATTTTCTTACACAACTTGAGAAGTCTGTGATACATCTACAGTTGTGGCCAAAAGTATTGACACCCCTGCAATTCTGTCAGATAATACTCAGTTTCTTCCTGAAAATGATTGCAAACACAAATTCTTTGGTATTATTATCTTCATTTAAATTGTCTTAAATGAAAAAACACAAAAGAGAATGAAGCAAAAAGCAAAACATTGATCATTTCACACAAAACTCCAAAAATGGGCCAGACAAAAGTATTGGCACCCTCAGCCTAATACTTGGTTGCACAACCTTTAGCCAAAATAACTGCGACCAACCGCTTCCGGTAACCATCAATGAGTTTCTTACAATGCTCTGCTGGAATTTTAGACCATTCTTCTTTGGCAAACTGCTCCAGGTCCCTGATATTTGAAGGGTGCCTTCTCCAAACTGCCATTTTTAGATCTTTCCACAGGTGTTCTATGGAATTCAGGTCTGGACTCATTTCTGGCCACCTTAGAAGTCTCCAGTGCTTTCTCTCAAACCATTTTCTAGTGCTTTTTGAAGTGTGTTTTGGGTCATTGTCCTGCTGGAAGACCCATGACCTCTGAGGGAGACCCAGCTTTCTCACACTGGGCCCATGCTTAAAAAAGGCTTCCAGACAGCCTTGGCACAAGCCACGCTAACAGAATATAGGAGTCCACTGAACTGTTTCAGGGCTATTGTGAACTTTAGGTGAGTTTTGTTTCACAGATACAGATCCCAGTATATGTCATATGTCACTTTATGATGTCTTTATTGTTTGTACATATCCCCACTTACAGTATATACTCGAGTACAAACCGACCTGAATATAAGCCAAGGCACCTAATTTTAACACAAAAAAACTTGGAAAATGTATTGACTCGAGAATAAGCCTCGTATATATTGTCCCCTCATCCCCATCCTGGTACGCAGAGCCTCCTCATTCCCATGTTGGTATGCATGGTTCTCTTCCCTAGCCTGGTATGCATGGCTCCTCATCCCTATCCTGGTATGCACGGCCTCCTCATCCCTATCTTGGTATGCAAGGCCCCCTCATCCCTATCCTGGTATACATGGCTTCTCATCCCTATACTGGTATGCAAGGCCCCCTCATCCCTATCCTGGTATGCATAGCGAATCAGCAAATGGGTGAAAAAAACAACATGGGGACATGACCTAAATTGTGATTTCATGTATCAAAATCACACTGAAATTAAAGCACAATTTGGTGTAATTTAGTTGACTAAAGTAAGCCAACTAATGGTGTAACCTTAACCTATAGTAGCAGCATGAGCTAATTTGATACATTTTATGTAAATCTGGTGCATTTTACAGGGAATCTGTCAGCAGATTTTTTCTATGTAATCTGAAGACCACATGCTGTAGGGGTTAAAACACAGATTTCAGCAATGCCTCTCTTATCAAGCTCCTAGTTTTGTTTATTTGCAATGACTGTTTTAGCACCAAGAGCTTGTCATTGCTGGGACCTATCGAGACTCCGCCCCTTCCCCCTTTGATTAGCACCTCACAGTCTATGGACTTTGTACACAGAAAGCCTCGAGTGGGCGTGGCAGCTTTCTCAGCTCTGCTGCTTTGCTAAATCTAAAAGATCTGATTATGTCAGAACTGATGCAGCCAGTAAACTATGTGATACATTGTTAGATTCAGGATCTCTTTGCCTACATCATGCTGTTCTAAGATGAGATAGTAATAACCTGCCGATAGATTCCCTTTAAGACAATCTAGTATGAGTTTGCACTTTTAACCAATAGCCAGTTTTAGTAACAAAAAAAGATACTGACATTTGTAATAATAATAATAATAATAATAATCTTGTATCTATAGCTCCAACATATTCTGCAGCACTTTACATTTTAGAGGGGACTTGTACAGACAACAGACATTACAGCATGAACATACAAAAAGCGGACTTACTGTATATCATCTTGTTGCCGAAAAAGAGATCCAGAAATTAGATTAAAATCATTATTTTATTGAAAAATATTAAAATAAACTTAAAATAACAATGACCCAGTAGGAGGATATAAAACGCCTTACATGAAAAAATCCACTAATGTACAAATAAATATCACAATAAATCATGTGCCAAATAAAAAGAAGGATAAAACCCCAAATAGAACAATTATAAATATGGATAAATAGATAAATGGCTGCTAAATAAAGGAATTAATTGATCCCAAGTAATCGCACAGTCGAATAAATTACCATAAACCTTGTAACTGTGGCCCCAAAATGTCTAAAAGTAACACAATCAGCCTAATAGGGATATAATTTTTCTGAGACCGCAGAGTTTACAAAGATAGCTGATATGCATATAATTAAATAGTGCTCATATATCCAATATAACAATATAAATGTCTAATAACAGTGATCTCAATATAAAAATCAATCTAAATAGATATATAAATTCACAGAGACCACACAAATAGGGAAGTAGCCAATATAAATAAGATTAAATATAATTAAATGGTGATATTTACCAAGGGTAGCAGGATGACAGTAAACAGAGAATTGTGACCTCCTCCACCCCAACGCGCATTTCGCAATGACTTCTTCCGGAGACGTCGGCAATAAGCGCATAGAACAACAGATACCAAGAGGAGTGAGGGCCCTGCTCACAAGCTTACAATCTATGAGGAAATAGGAGAGACACAAAAGGTGGATTGTAACAATTGCTTTTATTGTTCAGACCAGCTGTAATGTATGAAATCAGATATTCATGTAATTCAGCATTAACTGGTTATCAGCCTAAGTATGTAACAGTACAGACACAGAGGGCTATTAAATGCATAAAGTGTATGAGAACATGATACGAGGAACCTTGTTATGGTAAAAATTTTGAATGGGCAACACAGGAATAGTTAGATTATTGTGTTGAGGCGGTAGACCAGTCTGAAGAAATGTGTTTTAGGGCACGCTTAAAACTGTGAATATTGGGGCTTAATCGAATTAACCTGGGTAGTGCATTCCAAAAAATTGGCGCAGCATGTAAAAAGTCGTGGAGATGGGAGTGGGAGGTTCTGATTATTGAGGATGTTAATCTCAGGTCATTAGCAGAACAGAGGGCACGGGTAGGGTAGTAGACTGAGATGAGAGGAGATGAAGGGTGGTGCTGAGCCATGGAGTGCTTTATGGGTGAGGGTAATAAGTTTATACTGAATTCTGGAGTGGATGGGTAACCAGTGTAATGACTACAAAAAGGTAGTGGCATCAATGTAGTGGTTGGTGAGGAATATGATCCTGGCTAGCATTCAAGACAGATTGGAGAGGGGAGAGTTTGGTAAGAGGGAGAGCGATTAGTAGACAGTTACAATAGTCCACACAAGAATGAATAAGAGAAACAGTAAGAGTTTTTGCAGAGTCGAAAGTAAGAAAAGGTCAAATTCTAGAAATGTTTTTGAGGTGCAGATAACAAGAGCGAGCCAGTGATCGGATGTGGGGAGTGAAAGAAAGATCTGAATCAAGTATGACCCCAAGAGTGCGGGCATGTTACTGGGGAGTAATGGTAGAAGCACACATGGAAATGGCACTATCAGGCATAGGTAGGTTAGTAGAGGGAGGAAACACAAGGAGTTCAGTTTTTGACAGGTTCAGTTTCAGATAGAGGGAGGACATGATTGTCACGCCGTTCTGTCTTTATCTGCTTGTCGGCCTGACAATGCATGTGTTTGCTTTAACCCCTTACTCCTTTCACCCTAACTGAGCAGGGATACTGCTGGCTGTTACCTGTATGGAGCCTGTTCAGTTCCCTTCTTTACTGCGTAGCTGCACATGTGTTCTTAGGTCTTTGCTTTGCTGCTTGACCATCCCCATGTACGGTCCCTGGTTGCCGCTGTGGAAGCTGTCTGTGGGGTTGCGAGGTCCTTTGCAGCTGGTGCATGACTTTCCATGTGTGTCTAGGCTTGCAGACAATGCCAGGTGCTCTAGGCTCCAGTTCCTGCATTGACTGTGCTGCAATGGTTTCTGTGTGTGCTTAGGGCATGCGCAGCCATACCTACCCTGCTTTTATCAGGGTTAGTGTGTGTACTTGAAATGCTGTCCCCAGCCAATTGCTGAGGGGCAGCTCCTTTATAAACTTACCCTGCCCTATGGGCAGGGCCAGAGCTACTCACAAAGCTCCTGAACTTTGCCATGTGTGTCTCATGTCTGTGTCCCTGGACTTGGTCTGTCTCTGTTTTGGTACCAAAGTCCCTGCCTTGATTCCTGCTTTGTCCTTTTCCCTCGCCCTGCCCCGGAGGCGGTATTGTGACGCCCCTGTGGCTCAGTCGCCACAGAGGTACTGCACCTTCTCCGAAGGTGTAATGCCCCACCATCCGGGTAAGGTGGGAACTCCTTTCCACACTCCAACGCTCACACCCCACACAACAGGGTAGTTCTGCACAACCATATTGCGGCTCCTTGCTCAGAGGGTAGCAGAGCACCTTTGGTGGTTCCCTGCTTGGAACACTGGACGTGCTGGGAGATGGGTGGAGTTAAGATGCATAAAAGAGTGGGAAAGTGTAGGACAGGTCAGTCTGACAGAAGGTCAGTTGGGTAGGAAGTCACTCAGACAGGAGTGAGGATCCCTGGAAGAAGGGATGGAGGAAGGAGTGCTGCAGCTGCCTCAGTGATCTGAGCCAGCTGGCACGGGAAAGGAAAAGAAGGAGAAAGACATAGAACTGAAATCTAAGCTTCCGTAAGAAAGAAAGACAAGTACGGAACGAAGGAATAGAGAGAACAGAGAGGACGTGGGTTAGAAGAGGAACCCTGCCTATAGGTTCTCAGCGCAAGGCCGGGGCCCGGTCCCCGAGGTTGTATGGACACTTATGGTTCTGCAGCAGACACCGGTGGAGTAGTTGGCTGTAAATGCACTACTCCCATCTAAGACTTGGGGCACAACAACAATTGGATAGAGAGCCGGGACTCAGGAGAAGGGAGTCCCCGAAGCAGGCTACAGCTGTCTGCCGTACAAGTAGAGTTCTTGGGAACATCTAACAGGAGGAACTCCAGTGTAACTCAGTACTAGGAGATCTTCACACTTTAAGGCGCTATAGAGGAGTCGTTCAGAAAGGTACATGTTGGCGGAGTGTTGGAGGGGAGAATCCTAACTTGCCCGGAGGTTGATTGAGTCTCTGACCCAGAGAACACGGCCCGGAGGCAGACACCTGTGTGTGTACAACGGACTGTGAGTAAAGCTTTGGAACTACAAGCCCCGGTGTCCTCCATTCATTTGTGCGCTAACACATTTAGCACCGCTATAGCTGGGTACCATTCTCCACACTGCCTGCACCTCTCCTCTTACATCGCATCCACGCTGCCCTGGGGCTACAGCTTCACCTGTGGGGAGCTACACCATCTAGGCTGCAACACACCACCAGCCCCAGAGGATCTGCATGCAGCGTCGGCCTAACATCCTACTTGCCGAACACCACAGGTGGCGTCACGATCTATTCCATTAGCTACATTCCCCCATTACTTGGGCACCAGGGCCACGGACTGGGTCACCGCTGCTGTGACACATTCTCCTGACACCGGCCCGGTACCGAGTACCCAGCGGACCTGGGAGGGCGACCCAGTATGTCCGGGCCTGAATCCATGATCCTGTACCTGTCCTGTACCTGACCCCATCTAAATTCTGAAATTAATCTAAATTGTCTGAACTGTCTGCTGTGTTATGTTCCTGGAATCCCTCTGTGTTTGGAGCCTCACACCCAGTGACTCTGAGTCTCTTGTAACCGGTGTTCCTGCTGAGCATCTACTACCCTGTGCTCTGACTACCATGTGGTGCTAGAACCATGCGGGCCCAGCAATCCTGCGGTTCTAGCACCATCATGCTTGAGTTCCTTCCTAGGTCCGATGCCCGGAGCCTGATGACTGCAGTCTGGAACCTGATGACTGCTGCCTGGAGCCTGGAGCTTGATGACTGCAGTGGTGCCTGTAGGTCATGTTGGATGTCCGGAACCAAATGACTCCTGTCTGATGTCTGCCAATGACTCGGTTGCCCTGTGGATGACCTCGTGTGTCCTGATGACCTCGTGTGTCCTGATGACCTCGTTTGTCCTGATGACCTTGTGTGTCCTGATGTCCTGATGACCTCGTGTGTCCTGATGTCCTGATAACCTCGTGTGTCCTGATGACCTCATGTGTCCTGATGTCCTCGTGTGTCCTGATGTCCTGATGACCTCGTGTACCCTGATGACCTCGTCTAGCCTGATGTGTGTCCTGATGTCCTTATGTACCCTTATGTCCTGCCTGTGTCCCGATGTCCCCCCTATGTGTGTCTCGGTGATCCGTTGGTGCCTTGGGGTCCACTGGGTGGTACCCTTCTGTGATGTGTGGAATCGGGAGCCTGGCATAGCCCTGTTTCATCTATGTACTGTGACTTTACTTTAGTAAACTTTACGTTTTTGATACCTGAAGTTGTGCGGTGTTATCTAATCCTACTTGTCTTCTTTGTTCACATGCTCAGCTGCCACAGAATCCCGGTTGCTGCCCTTCCCTAGTTCGAGTAGGCCCGGGTCCCCCTCTGTGGTATAGAGGGTCCATATTGCATCCCCAGGGGATGTCCGCCCCTCGCGATCGGCGTGTAGGCACCTGTTGGGCCGTGTCTGTGGCTGCAGTTGTGACAGAAGCTCTGGCCATGGAGTCTGCTGAGCATGTATGGACGGTAGGACTTTTTCCGAGCCCCGCTTGGCCAGTGGGTGAGATGGCTCAGATCCCAGCTTGTAGTGGACTAGGTTGCTCAACCCTGCACTTGGCAAGCGGTTTGGATTTCTGGAGCAATGAACTCTGCTGCTTGTGAACTGGGACTTACCGCCTATCCCTAGAAAAGTTTCTGTGTATTTTTCTTTTTTGGGGACTTCAGAAGAGGGGGCTTTAGGAGGGGATAATGTCACGCCGCTCTGTCTGTATCTGCTTGTCGGTGTGACAATGCATGTGTTTGCTTTAACCCCTTACTCCTTTCCCCCTAATTGAGCTGGGATACTGCTGGCTGTTACCTGTATGGAGCGTGCTCAGTTCCCTGCTCTGCTGCGCAGCTGCACATGTGTTGTTAGGTCTTTGCTCTGCTGCTTGACCATCCGCATGTGTGGTCCCTGCTTGCCGCTGTGGAAGCTGTCCGGGGGTTGCAAGGTCATTTGCAGCTGGTGCATGACTTTCCATGAGTGTCTAGGCTGCAGTTCCTGCACTGACTGTGCTGCAATGGTTTCTGTGTGTGCTTAGGGCATGTGCGGCCACACCTCCCTTGCTTTTATCAGGGTTAGTGTGTGTACTTGAAATGCTGTCCCCAGCCAATTGCTGGGGGACAGCTACTTTATAAACTTACCCTGCCCTATAGGCAGGGCCAGAGCTACTCACAAAGCTCCTGAACTTTGCCATGTGTGTCTCGTGTCTGTGTCCCTGGACCTGGTCTGTCTCTGTTTTGGTACCAAAGTCCCTGCCTTGATTCCTGCTTTGTCCTTTTATCTCGCCCTGCCTCAAAGGCGGTATATCCAGGCCTGAATCCATGATCCTGTACCTGTCCTGTACCTGACCCCATCTAAATTCGCCCTGGCCTGGAGGCGGTGTATCCAGGCTTGAATCCTTGATCCTGTACCTATCCTGTACCTGACTATGTCTGAACTGTCTGCTGTGTTATGTTCCTGGAATCCCTCTGTGTTTGGAGCCTTGCACCCAGTGACTCTGAGCCTCTTGTAACCGGTGTTCCTGCTGAGCATCTACTACCCTGTGCTCTGACTAAAATGCGGTGCTAGCTCCATGCAGGTCCAGCAATCCTGCGGTTCTAGCACCATCACGCTTGAGTTCCTTCCTAGGTCCGATGCCCGGAGCCTGACGACCGCAGTCTGGAACCTCATGACCGCTGCCTGGAGCCTGGAGCTTGATGACTGCAGTGGTGCCTGTAGGTCGTGTTGGATGTCCAGAACCAAACGACTCCTGCCTGATGTCTGCCGGAGACTCGGTTGTCCTGTGCATGATCCTGATGTCCTGATGACCTCGTGTGTACTGATGACATCGTGTGTCCTGATGTCCTGATGACCTCGTGTGTCCTGATGACCTTGTGTGTTCTGATGTCCTGATGTCCTCGTGTGTCCTGATGACCTCGTGTGTCCTGATGACCTCATGTGTCCTGATGTCTTGATGACCTCGTGTGTCCTGATGTCCTGATGACCTCGTCTAGTCTGATGTCTGGCCTGTGTCCTGATGTCCTTATGTACCCTCATGTCCTGCCTGTGTCCCGATGTCCCCCCTATGTGTGCCTCGGTGATTTGTTGGTGCCTTGGCATCCACTAGGTGGTACCCTTCTGCGAGGTGTGGAATCGGGAGCCTGGCATAGCCCTGTTTCATCTATTGTTGTGAGTTCATTTTCCCCTTCACTACTGAGGCCAGAGGAACTTCCTCTTCTGGTAAAGAAAGGTAGTGAGCCTGATTATCAAACACCTGAGCCTAATGATGATGACTGGCTGAGTGGAGTTATTGACTGGATATAAGGCTGCCAACGCCCTTCTGCCCTGCGGGTGATTTCTCTGTGGGATCCTTGGAGACCAGTCTGAATTCCTGCTCTTCTAAAGCTAAGTTTTCTGCTCGGCTTTTTGCATTTGTGCTTTGACTTTGTTTTGCTTTGTTTTTCTGGATTTCTGCCATTCCCTGCTGGGGTGAGCTGAATTCCTTTAGCTCTGTCTTCTGAAAATACCTGAGTGCTGATTTAGTTTTTGAAGCCTAGTTGCTTCAGGGTCTTTTTCCATATCAGCTTGTTGGCTTATGTCTTTGATAGGGTTTTGGCAGATTGCAGACAGCAACCTTCCTTTCCTGTTCTGTTTAGTTTGCTCAGCCTATCTTTCTATCTGTGTGAGTGTTTTTTCATCTTACTTCACCGTCATTACATGTTGGGGGCTGCCTTTTACTTTGGGGTCTGCTCTGGGGCAGTTTAGATTTCCTTTTCTGTCTTTAGGCTATTTAGCTCTCCGGCTGTGATCGAGGGGTCTAGGGCACTGTAGGAACCCCCCACGGCTACTGCTAGTTGTGTTGATAGGTTCAGGGGTCTGCAATCTGATAGTTGCCAACTTCTCTGGTTTTCTGGACGTAGCTTCTATTTTTGTGTCTGCCTCCTACGGTGACTCAATCATAACAGTCTATGTACTGTGACTTTACTTTAGTAAACTTTACGTTTTTGATACCTGAAGTTGTGTGGCGTTATCTAGTGCTACGTGTCTTCTTTGTTCACATGCTCAGCTGCCACAGAATCCCAGTCGCTGCCCTTCCCTAGTTTGGGTAGGCCCGGGTCCCCCTCTGTGGTATAGAGGGTCCATATTGCATCCCCGGGGGATGCCCGCCCCTTGCCATCGGCGTGTAGGCGCCTGCTGGGCCGTGTCTGCGGCTGCAGTTGTGACAGAAGCTCTTGCCATGGACTCAGCTGAGCATGTATGGACGGTAGGACTTTTTCCGAGCCCCGCTTGGCCAGTGGGTGAGATGGCTCAGATCCCAGCTGGTAGTGGACTAGGTTGCTCAACCCTGCACTTGGTAAGCGGTTTGGATTTCTGGAGCAATGAACTCTGCTGCTTGTGAACTGGGACTTACCACCTATCCCAAGAAAAGTTTCTGTGTATTTTTCTTTTTTGGGGACTTCAGAAGAGGGGACTTTAGGAGGGGGTAATGTCACGCCGTTCTGTCTGTATCTGCTTGTCGGCATGACAATGCATGTGTTTGCTTTAACCCCTAACCGCTAGCCGCTGATCTCCCGACGGTTGCGGCGGGTCATCTCCTGCCGCACGGATTTACCGCAATCAGTGATATTGGTGCAGAATTAAAGGGGATCTGTCACCCCCTTATTGGCCTATCAGCTGCAGCCACCGCCATCAAGGGCTTATCTGCAGCATTCTGTAATGCTGTAGATAAGCCCCCGATGAAACCTGAAAGATAAGAAAAAAGAGTTAAGGTACTGTCACACTAAGCGATATCGCTAGCAATATCGCTATAACTTGTGACGTTATAGCGATATTGCTAGCGATATCGCTGTGTGTGATACTTACCTACAAACCGCTCCCCCGCTGGTTATCGCTGATCGCGCGAGAACGTTCAGGACTGTTTCTCGTCGTCAGCTTCCTGCGGCGCTTCCTGCTGTGACGACGAACGACGCGTGGAGCCGGGCGGGAGGACGCAGGATCGTCTGGTGTGACAGGTAAGTAGCGACCCCCGTCCCCAGCGATGTCGCTAGCGAGATCTGCCTGTGTGGCAGCTCACTAGCGACCACTTAGCGATGTACCAGCGATCCTGACCGCGTCATATCGCTGGTCGGGATCGCTGGTACATCGCTAAGTGTGACAGTACTCTTAGATTATACTCACCCCGACGTTTGGTCCGGTCCGATGGGTGTCGCGGTCCCCTCCAGCCCCTCCCATCTTCATATGATGACATCCTCCTCCTTGTTTCTCCCTCGGCTCCTGCGCACACGTACTTTATTGGCCCTGTGGAGGGCAGAGAAGAGTACTGCAGTGCGCAGGCGCCGGACCACTCTTACCTTTCCCTTTCCCTGCCTCAACAGGCCAGATAAAGTACACGTACGCAGGAGCTGAGGGAGAAGCAAGGAGGAGGACATCATCGTATGAAGATGGGAGGTGCCGGACCGGACAGCGACACCCACCGCACCTGCCCTCGCCCCCCGGTGAGTAAAATCTAATGTGTTTTTCTTATTTTTCAGGTTTCATCGGGGCTTATCTACAGCATTACAGAATGCTGTAGATAAGCCCCTGATGGCGGTGGCCCCAGCTTATGGGGTGACAGATTCCCTTTAAATAAACTACATACATATTCTAGAATGCCTGATGCTTTAGAATCGAGCCATCATCTAGTTTGTATATAATAAGCTAAATTGCTCAGCCTTTTATGTAGACATTAAATGAACTAGTGGCAGTTTTTGACAAAGTGTTGCTCTGGGCAAAAATAAAAACTGATGCTTTACTGTACATTTACACAAGCAGATTGCAGACTGTTGAGCGTAGATTGACTATATTAAAGTCGTTTACTGGCCTCTTTACACATGCTGACAAAGAAAGATTGGGACAGAACAATTTCTGTAAGATCATTATGTCCTTATTTCGTATTACTGTATCTCCTCGTATATATTTGTATGGGTTCATCATCATGTCTTTTTCTTATTTGATCTTCAACCTGGACTTACACAGAGTATGTTGACTATTAACATAGGTTTCTAGGTATATCCAAAAAGCACCGACTACGGTTTTCCCTGGCGTTCATTTAAGATGACACTTGCTGTCTATACATATTTTTCAGCTATACGCAGGTTGCATTATTAAGCCTTAGGCTAGTTTCACATTGGCGTTTCTGCCATCTGCGCACGGCCGCCGATAAGCCCTGCTCCCTGCCGCGTCCCCTCCTGACATCACCGCCTACTATCGAACATGGCCGCATGTATAGGGTGCGCAGACCGTGCACTGACTGTGCGCTAGTAGGATTTTTGAGTGCGCTGCGCACTTTTGAAGGTGCGCCGAGCGCACCAAAATGCAGCATGCTGTGTTCGGCGCACACCGGCGCACCTACAATTCGTGTTGATCGGATTTGTAGTTTTTTGCGCAATTTGAGTTGGAAAAACATTTTCCCATCATTGGAATGTACTGTCTCAATGCTTTTCAATGGGGAAATTTTGCCACAGACAAAACATGCCCTGAGGCGATTGAAATGGCAGTTAGGCTCATTGATATGCACAGGCAGACCCAGTTACTATGCCAACGCCTACGAACTTCACATGACCCCCCAGGACAGATTCTGCCAGCTAATTTCAGCTCTTAAAGCGAAACCCACAGCCCAAATGCAAATCTAGCTTCATCACATGACGCATGCCCCTGAGAGAGAATGTGCGCCAAAGTGGATTTAGAAGCCCACTGGCTCTTAAAGGGCCGATGCGCCAAAGTGATTCTTAAGCGGTCGACGCACCAAAATGAGTCTTAAAGGGCCGGCGTGCCAAATCGAAAGCTGAGTGACCCCAGGCTCCAAATCGGAGGCTGATTGACCCTGGCTTACAAATCGGACCTAGAGTGGCCCTTCCCACCAAATCAGACTCTGTGGGGCCCCGCCCACCAAATCGGACCCAGAGTGGCCCCACCCACCAAATTGGACCCAGAGTGGCCCCACCCACCAAATCGGACCCAGAGTGGCCCCGCCCACCAAATCAGACTCAGAGTGGCCCCGCCCACCAAATCGGACCCAGAGTGGCTCCGCCCACCAAATCGGACCCAGAGTGGCCCCGCCCACCGAATTGGACCCTTAGGGACCCCGCCCACCAATTCGGACCCTGAGGGGTCCCGTCCACCGAATCGGACCCAGAGGGGCCTTGTCCACTGAATCGGACCCAGATGGGCCCCGTCCACCAAATCGGACCCAGAGTGGCCCCCGCCCACCAAATCGGACCCAGAGGGGCCCTGCCCACCAAATCGGACCCAGAGTGGCCCCCACCCACAAAATCGGACCGTGAGGGGCCCCGCCCACCAAATTGGACCCTGAGGGGCCCCGCCCACCAAATTGGACCCAGATTGGCCCCGCCCACCTAATCTGACTCTGAGGGGCCCCACCCACCAAATTGGACCCTGAGGAGCCCCGACTACCAAGTCGGACCCAGAGTGGCTCCACGCACTAAATCAGACCCTGAGGGGCCCCACCCACCAAATCGGACCCTGAGGGGCCCCACCCACCAAATTGGACCCTGAGGGGCCACACCCACCAAATCAGATCGCATCCAACAATTGAAGCCATGAGGAGCCCAGGCCACTGCATTGGATCCTGAGGGTTCCCACCCACCAAATCAGACCCTGAGGGGCCCCACCCACCAAATTGGACCCAGAGTGCCTCCGCCCACAAAATCAGATCCTGAGGGGCCCCAGCCACAAAATCAGACCCTGAGGGATCCTGTCCACCAATTCAAGCCCTGAGGAGCCCAGGCCACTGAATCGGATCCTGAGGGTTCCCACCCACCAAATCAGACCCTGAGGGGCCCCACAGGCCAAAGTGGCCCCTGAGAGGCACCCACAGTTAAAACGGATCCTGAGTTGAAAGTCTTGCAGGGGCAGCAGGCAAGTCTCTCTTAAAGGGGCAGCCCGGGCTCCATTTCAAAGCACTATCTGTACTTCCTTCAGGAAATACACATCTAGTTATCATTGATAACCCATACACTTTCTGATTAGATAGGGTGGACTTCAGCCCTCCTGTAATCATGTCCATAGGTATCTCCTCGTAGCCATTTTTGGCTTTATAAATGTTTTTTACATTTTTGGCTTATGTTTCAATAAATAAATATTTGTTATTGTTAGGTGATGCCTTTTGTGGTATACTTCTTTCTCCTTGTGGATTCAGTTAATGTTTGGTATGCCCTAGGTTTATCTCTATTTATGGGTGGTGCCCTCTTTGTCTTTGTTTCTCTCTGTTTATTCGATATACACAGTTTGTTACATACAGAAGTGCACTACATTCTATTCACTAACTATATGTAACATACACACCACGTACTACATGCTACACACACTGAATGCCACATACACTGCATGTTACGCACACTGCTTTTCACACACACTGCATGTCACGCACACTGCATGTCATGCACACTGCATGTCACGCACACTGCATGTTACATATTATACACAAATGCTGCCTGTAACACATTGCATGTTACACAAACAGCATGTTATACACACTGCTTATTATTCACACCACATGGTACACACACTGGATGTTATACAAATTGAATGTCACACAAATGCACGCATGGTACACAAACACACTGCATAGTACACAAACAAACAGTATGGTACACAAACACACTGCATAGTACACAAATAAACACACTGCATAGTACACAAACACACAGTATGGTACACAAACACACATTATGGTGCAAAAACACTGCATGGTACACAAACACACAGTATGGTACACAAACACACAGTATGATACACAAACACACTACATGGTACACAAACACACAGTATGGTACACAAACACACTGCATGGTACACAAACACACAGTATGGTACACAAACACACTACATGGTACACAAACACACAGTATGGTACACAAACACACTGCATAGTACACAAACACATTGCATGGTACACAAACACACTGCATGGTACACAAACACACTACATGGTACACAAACACACAGTAAGGTACACAAACACACTACAAGGTACATAAACACAGTATGATACACAAACAAAATGCATAGTACACAAACACACAGTATGGTACTCAAACAAAATGCATAGTACACAAGCACACAGTGTGGTACACAAACACACTGTATGATACACAAGCACACTGCATAGTACACAAACACACAGCATGATACACAACCACACAATATGGTACACAAACACACTATATGGTACACAAACACACTGCATGGTACACAAACACACAGTATAGTATACAAACACACTGCATAGTACACAAACACACATTATGATACACAAATACACTGTATGGTACACAAACTTCATGGTATGTACTCTGTATTACACACACAGCAGTCTACACACAAAAACAAACACACACTGCATATTATACAAAAGCAACATGTTACACACACACAAGCACACATTGTAGAAGACACACCAAGGCTCTATCCTCCTCTTCAATTCTTCCACACTCCTGCAGGGTATAGGCCTGTTAATGTCATCAAAGGTCCTTCTACACTTCTAACATTGGAAACTATAGTAATAATGCAGTACTGACATTACCAGTGAAGTTTCATGCCCCTTTTGGGGATTTGGCACCTGGGCAGTTGCCCAGTTTGCTGCCAATAACACTGACACTCATGTGAACTGTTGTTAAAAGTGGTGTTCCATTTTAAAGGAAACTTGTCATGTATAAAGTCTTCTGTACACTCAAGCATAATCAACCAGTCTTTAGATTCTTTACTTCCACCCAAACAGTTGCACACTACCATCTTAGAAGAGGGGGATAAAGGAGGTAAAATGTTATGTCAACCATGTTACTGTCATCCATAACCTAACAATGATCATCTTAACCTCAAAAACTGACAGCCTATCTCTTTGCAGGCCCCAGTACACACATTGTAAAAAGAGCACTCGCATTTCTATCTTGTCCATGTTTGGATCTGTGGCAGATCCGGGCTCATGTATAACCTTTTTTATCTCTCTCAAGCCTCTGGCTTAATGTTAGTTTTTGCCCCTGGTGGCCGCCGGGGGCAAACCTAATAGTTGCTTTGCTGATGGGGTTTTTCCCCTGTGGCCGCTGGAGTTACTACACGTTTAAATTAGCCAGCAGGTGTTACCACCCCCTCCTTCCTATAAAAGGTTGTCAGGTGCTCTGGATCACTGTTGGTGATATTGTTCATTTGCTAACCAACCTTGCTGAGGACTGGACCTACCTGGTGGAGAGGGGGTTCAGCTTGTCTGGAGCAGTGAGAGTTGCTGCTGACTGCTGATCAGATCCTTACTCTGTTGCCTCAGGAGCATTGGCAACAGAGAAAGCTAAGTTATTTGTTTTTTCCCTGTTCGTTATTTTCCCCGGTGTTATATTAGTACAGCGGTGAGGACCAGTGTCCGCACTAGCCAGTTCCCTAGTAAGGGATAGGTGCAGGGCTAGTGAGGGACTGAGGTATCTTTGTCAGCCACAGGTTGAAAGAACCTGTATAGGGATCGTGAGGAGTGTTCAGGGACACAGCCTTAGGAGAGTGCAGGAGGTGTCCACGTCCCGTTCCCTATTGTAACATAGTAACATAGTTATTAAGGTTGAAGGGAGACTTTCAGTCCATCTAGTTCAACCCATATCCTATCCTAACTTGCTCTAACATGTTGATCCAGAGGAAGGCAAAAAAAACCCATGTGGCAAACAGTAAGCTTCACATTGGGGAAAAAAATTCCTTCCCGACTCCACATACGGCAATCAGACTAGCTACCTGGATCAACGCAATATTAAGGAAACTAGTGTATATACCCTGTAATATTATACTTTTCAAGAAAGGCATCCAGTCCCTTCTTAAATTTTAGTAGGGAATCACTCATTACAACATCATATGGCAGAGAGTTCCATAGTCTCACTGCTCTTACAGTAAAGAATCCGCGTCTGTGAGTATGCTTAAAGCTTCTTTCCTCCAGATGTAGAGGATGCCCCCTTGTCCCCGTCACAGGTCTAAGAGTAAAAAGATCATTAGAAAGGTCTTGGTATTGTCCCCGCATATATTTATACATTGTAATAAGATCACCCCTAAGCCTTCGATTCTCCAAACTAAATAACCCCAAGTATAATAACCTGTCTTGGTATTGCAGACCCCCTAGTTCCCTAATAACCTTGGTCGCTCTTCTCTGCACCCGTTCCAGTTCAGCTATGTCTTTCTTATACACTGGAGACCAGAACTGTACACAGTATTCTAAGTGTGGTCGCGCTAGTGACTTATATAGAGGTAAAATTATGTTCTCCTCATGAACATCTATGCCTCTTTTAATGCATCCCATTATTTTATTTGCCTTTGAAGCAGCTGCCTGACACTGGCCACTAAATGTGAGTTTGTCGTCCACCCATACACCCAGGTCTTTTTCAGTGACTGTTTTGCCCAGTGCTTTACAATTAATCACATAATTATACATCTTGTTCGTTCTAGCCAAGCGCATGACCTTACATTTATCCCCATTAAAGCTCATTTACCATTTATCAGCCCAAGCTTCTATTTTACATAAATCCTCCTGTAATATAAAATTGTCCTCCTCTGTATTGATTACCCTGCAGAGTTTAGTGTCATCTGCAAATATTTAAATTCTACTCTCTATGCCCCCTACAAGGTCATTAATAAATATGTTAAAAAGAAGCGGGCCCAAAACTGACCCCTGTGGTACCCCACTGCTAACCGTGACCCAGTTCGAGTGTGCTCCATTATTAACCACCCTTAGTTTCCTATCACTGAGCCAGCTCTTAACCCACCTACACATATTTTCCCCTATCCCCATTGTTCTCATTTCATGTATCAACCTTTTGTGTGGCACCGTATCAAAAGCTTTTGAAAAGTCCTTGTACACCACGTCCACTGCATTACCTTGGTCCAGTCCGGAACTTACCTCTTCATAAAAGCTTATCAGATTAGTCTGACAGGAACGGTCCCTTGTAAACCCATGTTGATATTGGGTCATGAGGTTATTCTTCTCCAGATACTCCAGTATAGTATCTCTTAGAAAACCCTCCAGGATTTTACCCACAGTTGAGGTTAAACTTACTGGCCTATAATTTCCAAGTTCAGTTTTTGTCCCCTTTTTGAATATTGGCACCACATTTGCCATACGCCAGTCCTATAGTACAGACCCTGTTATTATGGAATCTTTAAAGATTAAAAATAATGGTCTATCTATGACTGTGCTTAATTCCTGCAGTACTAGGGGGTGTATCCCATCTGGGCCCGGGGATTTGTCAATTTTAGTGATTTTTAGACACCGCCGTACTTCCTGCTGGGTTAAGCAGGTGACATTTAAAGGAGAATTTTTATCCCTGATCATGTTATCTGTCATGGGATTTTCTTGTGTAAATACTGTTGAAAAAAAGTCATTTAGCATATTGGCTTTTTCCTCATCCTCATCCACCATTTCACCCAGACTATTTTTAAGGGGGCCAACACTATCATTTTTTAGTTTCTTACTATTTATGTAGTTAAAGAATATTTTGGGATTATTTTTACTTTCTCTGGCAATGAGTCTCTCTGTCTCAATCTTTGCTGTTTTGATTTTCTTTTTACAGAATTTATTTAATTTTCTGTATTTATTTAATGCCTCATCACTACCTACTTGCTTTAATTCTCTAAATGCTTTATTTTTATCTCTAATTGCGCCCCTTACAGCTCTATTTAGCCATAATGGTTTCCTCCTATTTCTAGCATGTTTATTCCCATACGGTATATATTGTGCACAGGTCATATTCAGGATGCTAATAAACGTCTCCCATTTTCTTCGTGTATTTTTATGTCTCAGGATATCATCCCAGTTAATTGCACCAAGATCATCTCTCATCCGTTGGAAATTTGCCTTCCTGAAGTTTAGTGTCCTTGTAACCTCTCTACTACATGTTTTATTAAAGGATACATGAAAACTTATCAATTTGTGATCACTATTACTCAAGTGACCCTCAACCCTTACATTTGATATGCGGTCTTGCCTGTTGGTTAATATTAGGTCTAGCAGTACCCCCCCTCTTGTTGGGTCCTGAACCAGTTGTGAAAGGTAATTGTCTCTCATAGTTGTCAAAATCCCATTACCTTTGCTGGAACTGCAGGCTTCGGTTCCCCAATGTATTTCAGAGTAGTTGAAGTCTCCCATAATAATGACTTCTCCTTGAGTCGCAGCTTCATTTATTTGCTTTATGAGGATATTCTCTGTTGCTTCCATTATTTTTGGAGACTTATAACAAACCCCTATCAGTAATTTATTATTTTTCCCCCCTCTCCTTATCTCTACCCACAGGGACTCTACATTTTCATTAGATTCATATATATTATCACGAAGGATGGGTTTTAAGGATGATTTTACATATAAACACATGCCTCCCCCTCACTTATTTGTACGGTCATTTCTGAACAGACTATAGCCCTGTAAATTAACCGCCCATGTCTCAGATATCCCCACCATGTCATAATTGTGTTCCAACAACATTAACTCCAATTCCTCCATTTTGTTGGCGAAGCTTCTGGCATTAGTATACATGCACTTTATCTCTCTGTACCTCTATTCTTTCTTAAATTATTAACTGTTCTAACCCCACCCCCCATGCCACCCTCACCCCCAATGTCATTATTTGTGCCAAGGGCTCTATCTGCACTGTCTTCCCCTCCTATAAAAGGAATACCCTCCCACCCCATCCCTAGTTTAAACACTCCTCCAACCTTCTAGCCATTTTCTCCCCCAGCACAGCTGCACCCTCCCCATTGAGGTGCTGCCCGTCCCTAGCGTAGAACCTGTAGCCAACTGAGAAGTCGGCCCAGTTCTGCAGGAACCAAACCCCTCCTTCCTACACCAATTCCTGAGCCACTTATTAACCTCCCTAATCTCCCGCTGCCTCTCTGGCGTGGCACGTGGTACAGGAAGTATTTCCGAAAATACCACCTTGGAGGTCCTTGCTTTAAGCTTACAGCCTAATTCCCTGAAATCATCTTTAAGGACCTTCCACCTACTTCTAACTTTGTCATTTGTGCCAATGTGCACCATGACCGCTGGATCCTCACCAGCCCCTCCCAGTAATCTGTCAACCCGATCAGTGATGTGTCAGACTCGAGCACCAGGTAGGCAGCACACTGTTCGACGATCCCTGTCTTTGTGACAGATTGCCCTATCTGTTCCCCTAATAATTGAGTCTCCCACTACCAGAACCTGTCTGGCCTGCCCTGTTCTCCTATTTCCCCCCTTACTGGAGCAGACACTCCTCCAGCTTTCAGAGGACATGCCTTGCGGCAGCAGTGCTACTCCTGCACTAACACTCCCCTCATCTGCCAACTTAGCAAACTTATTGGGGTGTGCCAGATCAGGACTAGCCTCCCTGGTGCTCTTCCCTCTACCCCACCTTCTGACTGTCACCCAGCTAGCTGCTTCATTGTCCTGCAGCTCCAACCTAGCATCCCCCTTCATCTATCCCATTGAGCGTCTGCTCAGTGAGCAGAAGACTCCTTTCCATATTGTCTATGGATCTCAGTGTTGCCAGCTGCACATTTAGATCCAGTATCTGGGCTTCCAAATGCACAACGTGCTCACATCTCACACAGCAGTATGCACCCTCGACCGGCTGTTCAAGGGCCCACCATTGTAATTGTGTCCCCGGTGTCCCCTTGTCTGTCTTGTTGTTTTAGTTACTGACCGGCTGGTCGTGTCACACAGGGCAAGTCACTTTGTGACATATCTCCTGTCAGCATTGGCTTCCCACAGCTGTGCAATCCTGTGTGCAACAAGTGTCAATTGCAAAAAGGACAGCGGAATCAGAATGCCCTCACATACTGACATTGCCTGAGCTCTTGGCTCCTGAAAGGTCAGTGTGTGCAGGGCTGTTAATTCAATGCATGCAGCACTGTCAATCACAAAGGGAGGGGTGGAGGATGGTAATTGAGGGAGTAGAAAGTTGCACAAAGCACTTGGCCACACCAGGGTACTTCAAAACCCTTCATTTACATATGTAAGAAAACTGTTTTTGCATAAAACAAAAGAAATAAAATCTGTACCACAGGAATGATTTTAATAGTGGGTAAGGGCCTTTTATGAATCTATAAAGGGTTTAATATCAATTTTAGGGTTGACAGACCCACACTTTAAAGAATTTATTGGGTACAGTAAATGCTTTTGTGCAGATTGATAATTTTGTGGGCAAAATATATGGTAACTTATTCATAGAAATGTATACCTTGGTTTTTCAGTCTAGAGCGGTTTCTCAACAAATAATTAAAGAGCAGCCTTTTCTTTATGCAGATGCATAAGTCATTGCTCATAGATAGGGCTGTATGTTCTGTTAGACATGTCTGCATTAAGTAATTTTTTTTTCTTTAACCGAAAAAACTATTGTAAAAAATACCGATCTCTAAAACCCTGAAGCACAAGTAGATATCTTAACAAACAATTTATTATGAAACTATTACTCCCAAAAGTCAAATTATACTGCAATATTTTGTCCCTAACATGTGTAGACACCTGACAAGATTAAGTATCTGCAAGACATGAAATCTCCTACTATTCATTACTTGAACAAATGGAAGTCATCCATTAGTAATTGAGAACAAGCGCTGCAGTAGTTCGAGGTGAGTAATTTGTGTGATCCTTTACTCAATAACCGCTTGTATTCCATTAACAAAGCAAGAACGTCAAATATAATCAGCACTTTACAGGAAAAGAAGGCAGGCCAGCACAGGAATATCATGAGAGATAATCAAATCATTAGCTTTGTTTGAAGGAAATGGTTATTGTCAAGTCTTCCCTTGTTTTTTGCTCTCACAGGAACAGTAACGATCACTTGTTCTTCTCACACATCATTCATTTGGTGTCATTTTACAGAAAATGACGGCTTATAGATTTTTGTAGATGCAAATATGGACATTAGTAACACACTACTGACAAGCTAAACATTCGTATCTGTAACTTGAGCTGTCAACACTGTTGATACCTATTAGCAGGTAGCATAGCGGGCACAGATTTAAGTTTAGACATACTGGTCTCCACTTCAGTCATTGTGTTACACTATAGTTTTCCTTTAATTATCAGGCTACATTCAGCTGAAATCTATTGCAGCGAAAATACCCCCCAGCTCCCAGCGCTGCAATATATGCCACCTGCCAATAAGAGGCCGGCAGCTGACATTGGCGTGTCTGTCACTGGCGGCGCATGGCAGCAATGTCATACGCTGCCCATTGCTGGCACAGCAAAGTCAGCTGCTGACCTCTGCGCCAGCTATAGAAGAGGACGCCACAAGTCAAGGCAGCGGAGGTAGGTAAGAAGAATAATTTATTTATTTTTACAGATGTTGGAGGAGAGCTGCAGATTGGGGAACATCATAATATGAAGGGGCCCAAGACGGAGATTGTTATATCAGGAAGGGTCCCGGGATGAAGAACATTATTCCAAGATGGGGGACATTATATGAGGAAGGGGCCCAGGATGAGGCACATTATACTATGAAGGTCCCAGGACAGGGGACATTATGACAGAAATGGGCCTGAGATTGAAGAAATTATTATAGGAACGGGTCCAGGATGGGGAATATTATACCAGGAATGGGCCAAGGATGGGCAAATTATACCACCAAGTGCCCAGTATGGGTAATATTAAACCAGCAGGGGGCCCAGGATAGGGGACATTATACCAGGAAGGGGCCCAGGATAGGGGGACATTATTAACTGAAAGGAGCCCAGGATGGGGTAACTTATCAACTGAAAGGGGTTTAGGATGGTAGGATGGTGGATATTATCCCAAGAAGAGGACCAGAATGGGGGGCATTATTATAAGAAGTAGCCCAGGATGAAGGACATTATACCAGGAAGGGACCTAGGATGGGGAACATTATACGAGGAAAGGGGACATTATACTAAGATGGGGTAAATTATTAACTGAAAGGTGCACAGGAAGGGAGACAAAATTACTGAAAGGGGCCCAGGATTGAAGACATAATTACCGAAAAGGAACCCACATTATTAACTTACAGGGGCTAAGGGGCATATTTTTTCTGAAAGGATGAGGAAAATTATTACTAGAAAGGGATCCAAGATGAAGGACATTTCATCAAGATGGGCGCAATGTACCAAGAAGAAGCCCAGTATGGGGGACATTACTACTGGATGGGGCCCAGCATAAGGAACATTATAGCAGGAAGGGTGCCAGGATGGGGGAATTATTACAGGATCAGGTCAGGATGGGAGACATTGTTATATGGGGGTGCAAACACATATGTCTTTATAGAAAGTGTAATGTGTAATGCTGAATAGGCACATATAACCATCCATCATGAAGGTGGAGGCCCAGTTCCAAATTTTTCCTCAAGGCCTACTGGACATTGCTTCTCTCATTGTTTCAACCAATAAACATTGCAGTCAGTTTTCATTTTTTGCACTTTTATTTTTTACTATTTTTTTCCATGAGCCATAGCATTTTTATCTTTTTATATTTTAACCATCAACATATCAATATAACGCTTAATGACCACTGATACGCATTAAAACAACGGCTGTTACGGGGTCTTATTCCCCCATTCCAATTTTAAAATGGAATACCGAGAGCAGCTGAGACTCTAGAGAACAAGATCAGTGCTGATTTTTCCGGTACCCGATCACATGAGTGATCACGTAAAAAATAAAGTGTGCCAGCTATTAAAAATATTTCTCTCTCTTCTGACATAATATGCATGTCAGAGGAGAGAGAAAATAGATTCCCAAGCACCTCCGGTACCTCCGCCATCCTCCAGTCCCCCTATCTCCATCCCCTGGCCCTCTGCCTCCTGTTCCTGAAAAAAAAATGCAGCAGGGATTTATCCTATTGATTAATTTTGATAACTGTAATAGACTCTATCACAGTGATCAAAAGCCAATAGTTAATATATCATCTCACCCTGTGTCTTCCCCTTAGTCAGATTACATTTTTTCCATGTTATAATTTTTATTTATTTTGTCATTAGGGTTAGGGGTTGGGTTGAGGTTAGGATTGAGGTTGGGGTTAATCTAGGCTTCAGGTTGGGGTTAGGCTAGGGTTAGGGGTGGACTTAGAGTTAGGGTTGGACTAGGTTTAGGATCGGGTTAGGGTTAAGGTTGGACTATATTTAGATTGGGCTAGGGTTAGGTTTAGCATTGGGGTTAGAGTTTTTTCAAAAGTTAAAAAAATGATGACGATATGACAACTAGTGTTGAGCGCAAGTGTTTACAACTTGAGTTTCCATTGGGGACGCTCAAGCGTCCTCATGCATATCGGAGCACCCCAATGCAAACTCGAGCAGCGATCACTTGCGCTCAACGCTAATGATAACAAATTCAATATGACCACTTAATTCTGTGTAGTATCTTTCCGGTGAAGCACCTTAAGGGTTAGTAGACTACTTGAATGTGGTTTTGAGGACTCTGAGTGGTGCAGCTTTTAGAATGTTGTCAATTTGGGGTATTTTCTGTCACATAGGCCCTTCAAAATCACTTCAAATGTGATTTGGTCCCTAAAAAATGATTTTGTTGGAAAATATAGAAATTGCTGATCAACTTTGAACCCTTCTAACTTCCTACTCAAAAAAAAATGTTTCAAAAATTCTGCTGATGTATATTAGACATGTGGGAAATGTTATGTGTTAATAATTTTGTGTGATATAACTGTCTGATTTAAGGGCATAAAAATTTAAAGTTTGAAAGTTACGAAATCTTCAAATGTTTTGTCAAAATTTTTATATTTTCATAAATATATGCAAATCATATAGACCACAATTTACCACTAACATGAAGTACAATATGTCACCAAAACCTATCTCAGAATCACTGGAATCTGTCAAGCATTCCATAGTTATTACCATATAAAGTGACACTGGTCAGATTTAAAAAATTTGGCCTGGTCGTTAAAACTAGCTCCGGCACTAAGGGGTTAAAAATAAAATATCAAAAGACTATAAATATATATATATATGTCATGATCTCAGTGCAGCTTTGACTCGCACATGTGGGGTTAATGTCTGGAACCAGTGCTGATGACTGGCATTTCTGGGGTTAAAGGTTGTGATCCCGGTGCAGGCTTACCTGCACACCTGGGGCTATGATTGTGGCCTCTCCCTAGTTCTGGGAGAGGCTTCTTATAGCCTCAGGATGCTCCCATCCCTGTCAGTTATACTTTCGCCCTTGGCATAGTGTGGTGACCCCTGAGTGTGTTTTTGCTGTGTTCTGGTTGCTTGATAATCTGTGTATAACTCGGTCTTTTCTCTGGATATTGCTTTGGATTCTGCTTGGTACCTTCTATGTCTGTTTGGTTTTGACTGCTGCTTGGCCCTGACTATCCGCTCTGTCTCATCCTTGGTACGTTACGGCTATCTCTGTGTATGAGCCCCGTTTTGCCTGACTCTGAGCAATTCTGTATAGTGTCTTTTCATCTCACTAAGCCCCGCCCCCTTGCAGTCACATGACCGTAGGTCCCAAGTCTGCTTGCTAAACTTCAGCATCCACAGGTCCTGTGCATCGGTACTTTCTGGCTGTACCTGACCCCAGTACCCCTACAGTGTGGGTGAGTCCCTGCTCAGCGGAGGCTGCACGCCGGCGCTGACAGGATCCTGACACTCAGGACACGCGCACTGGCTCAGTGAGCAAGTACAGTGCGGTGTTCCTGACATTATAACTGACCATTACGTTTTTGGGTTTTTTTTTCTCTGCTGAGAAATATGGATCCCATACAATCTCATGCTGAGCAAATTAAAAATCTGAGTCAGATGTTTCAGGGTTTATCTCTGGAGCAGCAAGCTCTGGCTCGTTCTTAGCAGCAGGTTTCTGAGACAGTGCGGGGGGGCTTTAGCTGCTGGATCTCTGGGGGCTGGGGCGAGTGATGTTGTTTTGGTGTCCCCAGAACCACCTGTTAAACTGCCTGATTTATTTTCTGGGAACAAAAAGGAGTTCAGGGTCTTCATGGAGGGGTGCAAACTCTTCTTTAGTTTGAGGCCACGTTCCTCTGGGGACGAAAGTCAGAAGGTTGAGGTCATTATGTCTCTGTTAAGAGGGTCCCCTCAAGCTTGGGCTTTCTCCCTTCCTCCCACTGCCCCTGAGAGAGTATCTGTGAATGCGTTTTTTGAGGCCCTCGGGCACATATATGATGAGCCGAACCGAGTGCGATTGGCAGAGGACCTGGTGATGAGTGTTTTTCAGGGGAAACACTCGGCTGAGTAGTTTTGCACAGAATTCCGCCGCTGGGCCGCAGAGGTCTCTTGGGACAACGCCGCACTCTGAGGACTCTTTCGCAGAGGCTCGTCCGAGCGGTTACAGTATGCCTTGGCTTTACATCCCCCACCTAACTCTCTCGAGGACGCCATGACCAAGGCCGTCTGGATGGACCGCAGGCTGTGGGCCAGGGGGGTGATGCAGGCGGAGACTCCATTGTTCACTAGTGGAAAAGAGACTGTTTCTGTACCCATGGTCGTAGGGGCTCTCTCCCTGAAGGAAAAAGAGAGACAACGCCGGAGAGAAAAGCAGTTATGCTTCTACTGTGGTAAAACGGGACATTGGAAAAGGGAGTGTCCTGATTGTCCATCCTCAACCCGGTCGACGGGAAATGACTAGGTCTGGGTAGTCAGCGGGGAGACTACTCAGACCCTCAGGTACCCTTTTCCTCGTTTTCTAAGGTGTTGCTTCATGTGGAACTGTTAGTGGGCGATTGTTGTTTTCCCTCTACAGCTTTCGTGGACTGCAGATCATCCATCAATCTCATTGACTCCCAATTGGTCACACGCTGTAAGATAGGGACAGTTAGACTTAAGGTTCCGATCAAAATGGTGGCTATTGACTCCTCCCCCCTCACTAAAGAGGGAATTCTCTTTATGTCTGACTTGTTTTCACTCAAAGTGGGCGCTACCCATGTGGAAAAATTAAGTTGTTTGGTTCTGGACAATCTACCAGCAGGATTGGTGTTGGCATGCCCTGGTTACAACGCCATAACCCAGTCATTAACTGGAAAACGGGGGGAGATTGTTCAGTGGGGGTTTAATGATTCAATGTTATGTGATAAGTCTGCACTATTGATTGAACCTGTTAAATCTGTATCTGTGTCATCTGTCGAGCTGGAAGGTATTCCGGAGTACCTGAAAGAATTCGAAGATGTGTTCTCTGAAAGCGAGGCCGAGACGTTGCCGCCACATAGACCCTTTGACTGCGCTATCGAGTTAGTCCCGGGGGCTAAATTGCCTAAAGCCCGTCTGTTTAATTTATCTGGCCCTGAGCTTTTGGCCATGAAAGATTACATTGCTGAGAGTCTTCGCAAAGGACACATACGTCCCTCAGTCTCACCTGTGGCGGCAGGGGTTTTTTTTGTTAAGAAAAAAGATGGTGGTTTACGTCCCTGCCTCGATTTTCGTGAGCTGAACAAGATTATTGTACGAAATACGTACCCCCTTCTGTTGATTCCTGATTTGTGTAACCAACTTTCAGGGGCAAAATGGTTCTCCAAACTGGATCTTTGGGGGGCATATAATTTGATAAGGGTCCGGGAGGGGGATGAATGGAAAACCACGTTCCTCACAGCCGAGGGACTGTTTGAAAATTTAGTCATGCCATTTGGTCTTACCAATGCCCCAGCCATATTTCAGAATTTCATCAACGTGGTATTCTCGGATCTCATTGGTCGTTTTGTTGTCATTTACTTAGACGATATTCTGATATACTCACACGACAGTCAATCTCATCTGAATAATGTATGAACCGTTCTCCAAAGACTGAGGGAAAATCATCTGTATGCCAAATTGGAGAAATGTGTGTTTTTTGTCCAAGAATTGTCTTTTTTGGGATTAATTGTGTCCTGTGAGGGTTTTCGCATGGACTCCAAGAAGGTGCAGGCCATTGCGGATTGGGTGCAACCCCGAGACCTTAAGGGTCTTCAGCGCTTCTTGGGGTTTGTCAATTATTACCGCAAATTTATTCGGAAGTTTTCACAGGTGGTCAAACCACTCACAGATCTTACTTGTAAAGGTGCGGATGTGAGAAACAGGTCCTAGCTCGCAAAAGAGGCCTTTGCAACCCTGAAAAGAAGCTTTATGTCTGCTCCTGTGTTAGTACAGCCAGATCTGTCCAAACCATTCGTCGTGGAAGTGGACGCCTCTGAGGTGGGGGTGGGGGCGGTGTTGTCCCAAGGTCCTGTCACTCTAACCAACCTCAGGCCATGTGCTTTCTTTTCCAAGAAGCTCTCTGCTGCAGAAAGAAATTACGATGTAGGCAATAGAGAGCTTCTTGCGGTCAAATTGGCGTTTGAAGAATGGAGGTACTTTTTGGAGGGGGCCAGTCACCCGCTTACAGTGATCACGGATCACAAAAATTTGTCATACATTGAGTCTGCTAAAAGACTAACGCCCAGACAGGCCCGTTGGTCACTTTTTTTTTTCCCGTTTTCAGTTTACGATTACATTTCGTCCAGGGTCTAAGAATGTCAAGGCTGACGCCTTATCGCACAGTTTTCAGCCGGTGTCGCCCCCTGAGCCACCGTCCTCCATTCTTCACCCTGGGGTTGTGATAGCAGAGGTCTCATCTGAACTGGAACGGGAGATTCTGGGGGCCCAGTCGCGGGCCCCGGCAGCCAAGCCGGAGGGGAAGTTGTTTGTCCCAGAGCAACTTCGCTTGAAACTCTTGCAGGAGTTCCATGAATCCAAGCTGAGTGCTCACCCTGGTATTTCAGCCACACGTCTGGCAGTGGCTAGGATCTTTTGGTGGCCTACCCTTGTTTTGGACATAAAAAAATTCATTGCTGGTTGTGGGGTCTGTGCTCGTTCTAAAAGCTCTCATAGCCGGCCGACAGAGGAGCTGATGCCCTTGGCAGTGCCCGAAAGACCATGGACTCACTTATCCATGTATTTTGTTACCAATCTCCCTCCATCTAAGGGTAATACAGTGGTATGGGTAGTGGTGGACAGGTTTTCTAAGCAGGCTCATTTTGTACCCCTGTCCGCACTACCATCAGCTGAGACGTTGTCCAGGTTGTTTGTGCAGCATGTGATCCGGTTGCATGGGGTACCCCTGAATGTGGTGTCTGATCGTGGTGTGCAGTTTGTGGCTAAGTTTTGGCGTGCTTTCTGCAAAAAATTAGTGATGTCTCTGTCCTTTTCGTCTGCATACCATCCTGAGAGCAATGGTCAGATGGAGCGCACTAACCAGTCCCTGGAACAGATCCTCAGGTGTCTAACCTCTGCTAGACAGAATGACTGGTGCGATGCACTGCCGTTGGCTGAATTTGCCTTCAATAGTCGGGTGAGTCAATCCACGGGTATGACTCCTTTTTTGATCAATTATGGGTTCAGTCCTCATTTTGGTGAGTTTTCTCGTCTGGACTCGGGGTGTCCCGGGGCTGAGGGCTCTGTTCAGCGATTACAGAATACATGGGCAGAAGTTCAGCGGAGAATATCTAGGTCTCAGGGCAGGTATAAGTTTTTCGCGGACAGAAAACGAACACCAGGGCCCACGTTTCAGGTTGGAGACAAGGTTTGGCTCTCCACTCGAAACATTAAGTTGAAGGTTCCTTCAGCCAAGTTGGGGCCCAAATTCATTGGCCCATACAAGATTGTGGAAAAAATCAATCCAGTGGCGTATAGGCTGTGCCTTCCACCCTCTTTCAAGATCCCTAACGTCTTCCACAAATCTCTACTGAAACCTTTTGAAGCAGTCCAGGGAGACTCCGAGTCTGCTGCTTCTCCTGTTTTGGTCGAGGGGCAGGTGGAGTATGAGGTTGGTCATATCGTAGATTCCAGGTTGGTATAGTGGTCGGTACAGTACCTGGTTCATTGGAAGGGGTATGGACCGGAAGGCAGGTCCTGGGTACCGGCCCGGTTGATGCATGCTGATCGCCTGGTGCGGGCTTTCCATGCTATGTACCCGGGCAAGCCTGGGGGTCCAGAGGCCCCCCGTTGAGAGGGGGGTACTGTCATGATCTCAGTGCGGCTTTGACTCGCACACGTGGGGTTAATGTCTGGAACCAGTGCTGATGACTGGCATTTCTGGGGTTAAAGGTTGTGATCCCGGTGCAGGCTTACCTGCACACCTGGGGCTATGATTGTAGCCTCTCCCTGGTTCTGGGAGAGGCTTCTTATAGCCTCAGGACGCTCCCATCCCTGTCCGTTATACTCTTGCCCTTGGCATAGTGTGGTGACCCCTGAGTGTGTTTTTGCTGGGTTCTGGTTGCTTTATAATCTGTGTATGACTCGGTCTGTTCTCTGGATATTGCTTTGGATTCTGCTTGGTACCTTCTATGTCTGTTTGGTTTTGACTGCTGCTTGGCCCTGACTATCCGCTCTGTCTCATCCTTGGTACGTTACGGCTATCTCTGTGTATGAACCCCGTTTTGCCTGACTCTGAGTAATTCTGTATAGTGTCTTTCCATCTCACTAAGCAGGACGCTAAGCCCCGCCCCTTGCAGTCACATGACCGTAGGTCCCAAGTCTGCTTGCTAAACTTCAGCATCCACAGGTCCTGTGCAATGTTACTTTCTGGCTGTACCTGACCCCGGTACCCCTACAGTGTGGGTGAGTCCCTGCTCAGCGGAGGCTGCACGCCGGCGCTGACAGGATCCTGACACTCAGGACATGCGCACTGGCTCAGTGAGCAAGTACAGTGCGGTGGTCCTGACATATATATATATATATATATATATATATATATACTAGCTGAAGAGCCCGGCGCTGCCCGGGCACAGTAATTAACTGTGGTTAGTTATAACAAATTATAATTATCCTCCATCCCATAGTCCCGTGCCCATATACCCATCATACATATCCACGATCACATAGGCCCGTGCCAATATACCCATCATACATATCCTCCATCCCATAGTCGAGTGCCCATATATCCATCACACATCCTCCATCCCATAGTCCCATGCCCATATACCCATCGTACATATTCTCCATTCCATAGTCCCATGCCCATAAACCCATCATACATATTCGCCATCCCATAGTCGAGTGCCCATATACCCATCAAACATCCTTCATCTCATAGTACCATGCCCATATACCCATCATACATATCCTCCATCCCATAGTCCTGTGCCCTTATACCCATCATACATATCCTCCATCCCATAGTCCAGTGCCCATATACCCATCACACATTCTCCATCCCATAGTCCCGTGCCCCATATACCCATCATACATATCCTCCTTCCCATAGTCCCGTGCCCATATACCCATCACACATCCTCCATCCCATAGTCAACCATTATGACATCATAATGAGCGGCGGGGCTTGCAACCTATGATGACATCAGCGTCGCCATGGCAACCATTATGACATCATAATGAGGGGCGGGGCTTGATACACACACACTTTTTCCCCATTATGTAGATAGGGGCAAAATTGTTTGGTGAATTGGAGCGCGCGAGGTTAAAATTTCGCCTCACAACATAGCCTAGGACACTCTCGGGGTCCAGACGTGTGACTGTGCCAAATTTTGTGGCTGTAGCTGCGACGGTGCGGATGCCAATCCCGCACATACACACACATACATACATACACACATACCTGTACATACATACATACACACCCACATTGAGCTTTATATATTTTATATACAGTGGGGCAAAAAAGTATTTAGTCAGTCAGCAATAGTGCAAGTTCCACCACTTAAAAAGATGAGAGGCGTCTGTAATTTACATCATAGGTAGACCTCAACTATGGGAGACAAACTGAGAAAAAAAAATCCAGAAAATCACATTGTCTGGTTTTTTTTCATTTTATTTGCATATTATGGTGGAAAATAAGTATTTGGTCAGAAACAAGCAATCAAGATTTCTGGCTCTCACAGACCTGTAACTTCTTCTTTAAGAGTCTCCTCTTTCCTCCACTCATTACCTGTAGTAATGGCACCTGTTTAAACTTCTTATCAGTATAAAAAGACACCTGTGCACACCCTCAAACAGTCTGACTCCAAACTCCACTATGGTGAAGACCAAAGAGCTGTCAAAGGACACCAGAAACAAAATTGTAGCCCTGCACCAGGCTGGGAAGACTGAATCTGCAATAGCCAACCAGCTTGGAGTGAAGAAATCAACTGTGGGAGCAATAATTAGAAAATGGAAGACATACAAGACCACTGATAATCTCCCTCGATCTGGTGCTCCACGCAAAATCCCACCCCGTGGGGTCAGAATGATCACAAGAACGGTGAGCAAAAATCCCAGAACCACGCGGGGGGGACCTAGTGAATGAACTGCAGAGAGCTGGGACCAATGCAACAAGGCCTACCATAAGTAACACACTACGCCACCATGGACTCAGATCCTGCAGTGCCAGACGTGTCCCACTGCTTAAGCCTGTACATGTCCGGGCCCGTCTGAAGTTTGCTAGAGAGCATTTGGATGATCCAGAGGAGTTTTGGAAGAATGTCCTATGGTCTGATGAAACCAAACTGGAACTGTTTGGTAGAAACACAACTTGTCGTGTTTGGAGGAAAAAGAATACTGAGTTGCATCCATCAAACACCATACCTACTGTAAAGCATGGTGGTGGAAACATCATGCTTTGGGGCTGTTTCTCTGCAAAGGGGCCAGGACGACTGATCCGGGTACATGAAAGAATGAATGGGGCCATGTATCGTGAGATTTTGAGTGCAAACCTCCTTCCATCAGCAAGGGCATTGAAGATGAAACGTGGCTGGGTCTTTCAACATGACAATGATCCAAAGCACACCGCCAGGGCAACGAAGGAGTGGCTTCGTAAGAAGCATTTCAAGGTCCTGGAGTGGCCTAGCCAGTCTCCAGATCTCAACCCTATAGAAAACTTTTGGAGGGAGTTGAAAGTCCGTGTTGCCAAGCGAAAAGCCAAAAACATCACTGCTCTAGAGGAGATCTGCATGGGGGAATGGGCCAACATACCAACAACAGTGTGTGGCAACCTTGTGAAGACTTACAGAAAACGTTTGACCTCTGTCATTGCCAACAAAGGATATATCACAAAGTATTGAGATGAAATTTTGTTTCTGACCAAATACTTATTTTCCACCATAATATGCAAATAAAACTTTGTCTCCCATAGTTGAGGTCTACCTATGATGTAAATTACAGACGCCTCTCATCTTTTTAAGTGGTGGAACTTGCACTATTGCTGACTGACTAAATACTTTTTTTCCCCACTGTATATACTAGCTGTAGAGCCCGGCGCTGCCCGGGCATAGTAACTAAGTGTGGTTAGTTATAACAAATTATAATTATCCTCCATCCCATAGTCCAGTGCCCATATACCCATCACACATCCTCCATCCCATAGTCCTGTGCCCATATACCCATTATGACATCATCACCATGGCAACCGTTATGACATAACCGTCACCATTGCAACCTATTAAGATATCATCATCACCATGGCAACCATTGTGACAGCATCTTCGCCATTGCAACCTATTATGACATTAGCGCCGCCATGGCAACCATTATGACATGCCCGGACATAGTAACTAACTGTGGTTAGTTATAACAAATTATAATTATCCTCCATCCCATAGTCCCGTGCCCATATACCCATCATACATATCCACCATCCCATAGGCCCGTGCCCATATACCCATCATACATATGCTCAATCCCATATTCGAGTGCCCATATACCCATCACACATCCTCCATCCCATAGTCCCATGACCATAAACTCATCATACATATTCTCCATCCCATAGTCCCATGCCCATATACCCATCATACATATTCGCCATCCCATAGTCGAGTGCCCATATACCCATCACACATCCTTCATCTAATAGTCCCATGCCCATATACCCATCATACATATCCTCCATCCCATAGTCCCGTGCCCATATACCGATCATACATATCCACCATTCCATATTCCCGTGCCCATATACCCATCATACAAATCCTCCATCCCATAGTCCAATGCCCATATACCCATCACACATCCTCCATCCCATAGTCCCGTGCCCATATACCCATCATATATATCCTCCATCCCATAGTCCAGTGCCCATATACCCATCATACATCCTCCATCCCATAGTCAACCATTATGACATCATAATGAGTGGCGGGGCTTGCAACCTATGATGACATCAGCGTCGCCATGGCAACCATTATGACATCATAATGAGGGGCGGGGCTTGATACACACACACACACTTTCCCCATTATGTAGATAGGGGCAAAATTGTTTGCTGAATTGGAACACGCGGGGTTAAAATTTTGCCTCACAACATAGCCTAGGACACTCTCTGGGTCCAGACGTGTGACTGTGCCAAATTTTGTGGCTGTAGCTGCGACGGTGCGGATGCCAATCCCGGACATACACACACACATACATACATACACACATACATACATATATACATACATACACACCCACATTGAGCTTTATATATTAGATATACTAGATGTTGGCCCGATTCTAACGCATCGGGTAATCTAGAATATGTATGTAGATTATTTATGAAGATTTAAGAATAATGCAATGAATACACAGGATTTACGAGGTAAAGTTGCCGGGCGCGACCAATCAGAAAAGCGTGGTTCAAATCCCGCGGCAATTCACGGGCGGACTGCACCTGTCGCTGATTGGTCGCGCCCGGCCGGCCACGACCAATCAGGCTAGCGCCGGTCATCTCCCGTCAGCGTCGCCGCTGACCTCCATGCGTCCGGAGATGACACGCTGCAACCATCGGTAGGCGTGGCGTGTGTCGTTCGACTTCCACGCCAATTCACGGCCGGACTGCGCCAGTCGCTGATTGGTCGTGGCTGGCCAGGCGCGACCAATCAGAGACATGGGATTTCTGCTACAAATAGAGAGACAGACAGAATTAGACGATTATATAGTAGATATTTATGCAGACTTTTTACATTTTTTCTATAATTCTTGTTTTTGGCGACATTTTCTGGCTTATCTGTTTCGAATGGCACCTGAGGGGTTGCTGTGGTTACGCTGGTCAGCTGTAATGATCTATTGCCTGTCCCTGTGAGAAACTATTTTCTGAGGTATTAAAACCTCTTTTTATTTACATTTCTCAGTTGTTATGTCATTTGTGAGAAACTCTCCTCTCAGGCCGGTTTCACATTAGCGCTTTTTAAGCGCACGCACGGCCGGGGGTAGCTCCGCCCCCGAGCCGGCTCTCTGCCCGGCGTGCCCGCCCCTTGCTTGTAGCGCCGCCTACTAGCGGACAGCGGCGCCTGCGATCGGCGCACCCTATCTTTAGCATAGGGTGCGCAGATCGTGCGCAGGCCGTGCGCTAGTTGCGCTTTGACCTGCGCTGCGCACTTTTGACGGTGCGCCGTGCGCGCCAAAATCAAACTTTTCGGATTTTGGCGCGCACGGCGCACCGTCAAAAGTGCGCAGTGCAGGTCAAAGCGCAACTAGCGCACGGCCTGCGCACGATCTGCACACCCTATGCTAAAGATAGGGTGCGCCGATCGCAGGCGCCGCTGTCCGCTAGTAGGCGGCGCTACAAGCAAGGGGCGGGCACGCCGGGCAGAGAGCCGGCTCGGGGGCGGAGCTACCCCCGGCCGTGCGTGCGCTTAAAAAGCGCTAATGTGAAACCGGCCTCACCTGAGGATATAACTGCATGGGACATTGGTCGTCATGGTAACACAGCTCCTACCTACAAATAGCGTTTTTTCATCTATGTAATTTTGCTTCAGGACGTCTACATGCACCTTATTTAGGGTTGCCCCGTGTCAGCCGGGGGGGTTTTGCCCTTTTTTGTCTATGCTATCACTGGGCACATCACTGCTAAAGGTCCTGTCATTGAGCACTGTGGGCGCCATCTTTTTTCCTATTGGTGACGTCACCGCTACCCGGTGATTGTTCGGTGTAGAAAATTGCTTTTGAAAGGCTTCTGGGATTGACTTTGGGATTGCCCCTTGCAGACCGGGGGACTGGACCCTCATCTGACCTTGTTTTCCCTGGGCACACCGCTGGTGAAGGTTTCATCTCTGCCTGCTGCACACGCCATCTTCCTCCTCTGTGGTGATGTCACCGCTACCCGGTGTTCGGGCGGTGTGGAGATTTCCTTCTGAACACCTGGGGGGGGTTTCGCCCTCCTCTGATTAAGTTAAAGCAGGGCACATCATTGATGAAGTTCCTGTGAAGGATTGTTGCGGACACCATCTTCCTCCACCTTCAGTGACATCAGCGCTACCAGCGGTATCCGGGTCAGTGCTCAAATTATCTTGGATCTTCCTCTGTCACCTTCCTTGGGGATGCCCCTCATGGCCTGAGGGGTCTGCGATATATTTTGGACTTTTTTCACCGGGCACACTGCCCTAGAAGATCTTGTTGCAGACCGCTGTCTCCTCCTCCGGCTGGGTGCGACCAATCAGCGACGCAGGATTTCCGTTACAAACAGACAGACAGAATTAGACGATTATATAGTAGATATATATATATATATATACACATATATGTGTGTACAACCTCTAACAAGGCTAGCACTCCCCCGGAAGAAGGCACGGTGCCGAAACGCGCATCGGGGTGGGTGGCACCACTGAGTCTCAGGTAATGCCTTCAGTCTGTTAACATTTTACTATTTCACACATCTTTTTGATGGTACTTTTATTCTTTGCCATCTGAATTCTACTAGCTGTTCTATGTAACTTCATACCCCTGGGTGCTGGAACGGGTCGTGACCCAGGCGAGCATTCGCCATGTTCTGGGGATCTTTGAAATATACATGATGTACTGCTAGAATGTATAGAATCTCCATAACTCCTTATGGAATTATATGACTACTAAAAGAAATTATAATTATAATTCCTTATTGAATTATGTTTCTGGAATGTTCTAGAAGGTGTTTGCAGCTTCAGTAGATATAAAGACCGTTGGCACAACTTCTCAGAATGGTGGTGCACAAGTAGGGTCCCAAACCATATACAAGTGCAGATTGACTTGGCACACACACGTGGAGATGCAAGTGACAATGAAATTTAATAGGTACAGTACATACAGTAAACGTTTCGGTCAATAGTGACCTTCGTCATTGTACTATAGGGCATATGGAGTGCCTCCATACAGCACGGACGACAAGCGGTGGAAACCGCGTCCATATGCCCTTTCATCATACAACCTTATTACCGACAATTAGCCCATTATACCTAGTCACAGTTACCTACGGACAGGTGGCCCTATTAAACAAGTACATTCAGTACATTATATAGTACAATGACGAAGGTCATTATTGACCGAAACGTTTACAGTATGTACTGTCATTGTCACTTGCATCTCCACGTGTGTGTGCCAAGTCAATCTGCACTTGCAGCTTCAGTAGGACTTTATATAGCAAGCAACCTTTTGTCCTGCTCTGAGTTGGTGTGAGATTTGTCACTCAGCCTTTCAGGCTTCACCCCCTGCTGAGCTAGGTGTTCTCATACAGCTGCAGACTGAAGGAAGTTTTATAATCCCATGCCATATAGTATACAAATGATTGACATGAAATTATATCTCCCACATTTTTAACAGCCTGTAACCGGTAACCCTGATCACAACTATAATGGCACACTGATATTAACACCATATGGTGATCATATAGTGGTAGATACCAGTCCTGCAGAACATACAAGTGATTACATTACATTTAAAGATGTTGTCTTACAGCTGACGTTCTTTCTGGTGGAGTAATTCAATTTTCCTGTCTTTTCCTTCTGGCCCAGACTGACATGAAAACTTCTTCCAGTCATGACTTGTCTACAGAGATTAAAACAAAGACACATTTGACTTCTCACATTTCTAGCATCGTCCCCATCTATTCCCAACCTGCACAAACTCCTCATCCTACTGATGCCCCAATACTGAGCCGCTGCTGCCATATGTGTCCCTATTACTGCACCTGCTGTTTGACGTAATAACAGCACTTCTCTTAGTGCCCCACATAATACTATACACCACTCTATCCCTTACATTGTAATAATGACTCCTTTGTGTCTTCAAGATTGTAAAATTACCCCCTAGAAAATATTAATGCCCTGTTCAAATGCCACAGAAAACAGTTACCACTAGAGTTGAGCGACTTTTGGTTTTTTAGGGTCGCGTTTCGTTTCGTGAAACCCGACTTTTCCAAAAGTCGGGTCGAGCAAGATCGTCCGATTATAGGGAAAAGTCGGGGTCGTCCCGAAACACGAAACCCAATGTAAGTCAATGGGGAATAAAAGTCGGCAGTGAGAGGAGGACAGGAAACACACCTACAGTGCCCATTTGAATGCCAAAAGCATCAATTCTTCTTACTTAAGCTTGTCAACCTTAATTAACTTCATAATACAAGTTACGCACTGAAAAATGGGGGTTATTTGGCTAAAGTTGTGGGGGGGGGGGCTGGCTGCAGGTTTTCATGTGCCCTGGGCGAAAGAGCGCCCCTTTAACACATACCACAACTCATCATGCTCCGATACGGCATAGAAATAGCGGTATAGTACAATGAAAAATACCTCACTTTTTACATCTCATGACGAGGCCCATCTATTTCTCCATACAAAATCATTGGTCCCATATAATGTTTGAAACAGTATATGATGAGCTCCACATAATGCTACAGTATATGTTGGTCCCCATGGATGAAGCTCCACTGTCTTATGGGCCCAAATAATGCTCCAAACATAATGGGCCCCATTTCTAATGCTCTAGTGTATAATGGGCCCTGTAAATGCTGCTCCAGTGTCTGATGTCCACCTTTGGAATGTTCCAGTGTATGGTGGGCCCCATCTATCATTCTCCAGAGTATACTGCTCCCCAAAAATTGCTGTCCCAACATTGAAAACAATCAAATAAGTCTCCTCGCTAGGGAATCCCTGTACTTGTCTGGACTCCTCGTCGTCCCCATCTTCCATCTCACTGCACAGTATTTCAACTTTGCAAGTGCTGTGATCCTGAGCAAGCAGGGGGGGCCTACTCGTTGGCGACGGCACTGGCACAGGGCCCCTGATAGTACGGTGGTGTGTCTGATGGCGGGTGGGCCGAACCTGCACTTTCATCTGCAGCTTCCTCTTTGTCACCGTGTAAGATGGAACTGTATATGGGAAGGGTAACCTGAGTTTCATCAGGGTCAGATTCAGGTCGTGTAGCGTGCGAGGGGAATGTAGTGGTCTGGGTCAATGTACCAGCAGATTCATCGAGCAGTGGCTGGGCATCAGTGCACTTGTGTCGCCCCCAGGAGTACGGTCCCACAGTGGCATTACCTTCTTCCTAGGGAGTGTGATGTCATGCTTGGGAGCAACGAACGAGCTCTCTAGCAGGTTAACAGATTGGGCAGCATTATTCCCACGAGTCATGACCCTCCAAACAGCGTTCATGAAGGCAAAATGTTTGTTTTACGTCGGCAGTATGGTTGCAAAGCTGAACCTTAAAGGAATGTCCAGAAGGGCACCACCAGGAGTGGAGCCTACGGTTAAATTCGACTCCACCTGGGAAACCTCAACCATGTCAGCTACAGAACAGATGCACACATTGCAAGCTTAATTCCGTTAACGACCGAGACTCCGTCATGCCCCGCGGTCCGAGTCCGGCTTACTAGAGGGACACGTGAGGCTCTGGCACATGAGATTGGCCAATAACTGGTGTGTCATGCCCTTACATGTCCGTGGCTGCATGTGCGCTACACTGAAAAGGCCAGCGTTTGTCGCTTACAGGTGCAGATAACCCGCTGAACAACGTTAGTGATGGGGATCACTGATTACAATTATTACCCGCGAACAATGATTTCCCAGTAAGTGCAGGTCAACCGCAGTTCCGGAATTAGGCCTAACCGTCATTCCTGAAAAAATGAAAAACTTACGTGTGCAAACCACAGGTGCTGTAGCTTGCTTAACAGCTCGCCAGCCGTTCTCACGCCCAGTATGGATTACACGTGATTGCACAAAGGTGAGAAAGGGTACAGTATCCCCAGATAACATGTATGGATAGCGTACACATTCAAAATATATGTCTATACATCAGGAGGCAGGCTCAGATGGTGTTAGGCCCAGTATGGATTGCACGTGATTGCACAAAGGTTAGAAAGGGTACCGTATCCCCAGATAACATGTATGGATAGCGTACACATTCAAAATATATGTCTATACATCAGGAGGCAGGCTCAGACGGTGTAAGGCCCAGTATGGCTTGAAAGTGATTGCACAAAGGTTAGAAAGGGTACCGTATCCCCAGATAACATGTATGGATAGCGTACACATTCAAAATATATGTCTATACATCAGGAGGCAGGCTCAGACGGTGTTAGGCTCAGTATGGATTGCACGTGATTGCACAAAGGTTAGAAAGGGTATCGTTTCCCCAGATAACATGTATGGATAGCGTACACATTCAAAATATATGTCTATACATCAGGAGGCATGCTCAGACGGTGTTAGGCCCAGTATGGATTGCACGTGATTGCACAAAGGTTAGAAAGGGTACCGTATCCCCAGATAACATGTATGGATAGCGTACACATTCAAAATATATGTCTATACATCAGGAGGCAGGCTCAGACGGTGTTAGGCCCAGTATGGATTGCACGTGATTGCACAAAGGTTAGAAAGGGTACCGTTTCCCCGGATAACATGTATGGATAGCGTACACATTCAAAATATATGTCTATACATCAGGAGGCAGGCTCAGACGGTGTTAGGCCCAGTATGGATTGCACGTGATTGCACAAAGGTTAGAAAGGGTACCGTATCCCCAGATAACATGTATGGATAGCGTACACATTCAAAATATATGTCTATACATCAGGAGGCAGGCTCAGACGGTGTTAGGCCCAGTATGGATTGCATGTGATTGCACAAAGGTTAGAAAGGGTACCGTTTCCCCGGATAACATGTATGGATAGCGTACACATTCAAAATATATGTCTATACATCAGGAGGCAGGCTCAGACGGTGTTAGGCCCAGTATGGATTGCACGTGATTGCACAAAGGTTAGAAAGGGTACCGTATCCCCAGATAACATGTATGGATAGCGTACACATTCAAAATATATGTCTATACATCAGGAGGCAGGAAGACGGTGTTAGGCCCAGTATGGATTGCACGTGATTGCACAAAGGTTAGAAAGGGTACCGTTTCCCCGGATAACATGTATGGATGTATGGATAGCGTACACATTCAAAATATATGTCTATACATCAGGAGGCAGGCTCAGAGAGTGTTAGGCCCAGTATGGATTGCACGTGATTGCACAAAGGTTAGAAAGGGTACCGTATCCCCAGATAACATGTATGGATAGCGTACACATTCAAAATATATGTCTATACATCAGGAGGCAGGCTCAGACGGTGTCAGGCACAGTATGGATTTGACGGCCCAGACTACACAGCGGAGGAGCAGGGAGAGGTAAAGATTGCAAATGCTGGGGCCCTGCCCAAGCAAGGGGGGCCCAGTCGTGGGCGTCGGTACTGGCACTGGGCCCCTCATAGTACGGCGGTGTGTCTGACGGCGGGTGTGCACCACCACCGTCAGAGACACTTGATTGCACTATGAAGGACCCTGTGCCAGTGCCCGCGCCCAAGAGTCGGCCTACCCACCTGTCCAGGGCAACGGCACTCGCACGGTGTCGTGCGCTAGGTGGTGACCCCGGCCATGGGGGGGAGGCAGCACAGTTAGGGAGTTTTAGAAAGTGGCATATGTTGATGTTGGACATTCAGCTGATGCAAAAGGTGAAATAGGTCAAGTCCCAGGAAGAGGTGGACCATAGCAAGCCATTTTTCTGTCACCCTATGTGTCATCAGGGGAAGGTGGGACAAAATCCTTGGAAACCCATGCGTGGTTCATTTTAATGAAGGTTAGATCATCCACATTTTGGGTTGACAGACGAGTCCTTTTTTCTGTCAGGATTGATCCAGCTGCACTGAAGACTCTTTCCGATAGCACACTTGCAGCTGGGCAAGCGAGCTCCTGTAAGGCATATTGTGCTAATTCAGGCCAGGTGTCCAGTTTAGCGGCCCAATAGTCAAAGGGGAATGACCTGTGTGGGAGAACATCGATATGGGAGGAAAAGTAGTTTGTAACCATAGTTGACTCCTGCTGTCTCCTGTCACTTTCCATCGATGCAGTATTACCAGTTGTGTGAGCGGTACTTGAAAAATCAGTCCACAACATTGTCATGAAACCCCTGTCTCCAACGCCACTTCTGCTGCGTGCACCACGAACACCTCTGCCAAGCTGCCCCCGGCCCGTACGGCTCGTGTGAGAACCATCACCGCTGCTGTGTGCTGGGAATGCCTCAAGCAACCGATTTACCAGAGTTGCTTGTTTATTAGCCAATATTAGGTCAAGGTTCTCCTGTGGCATGATGTTTTGTAATTTGCCTTTATAGCGTGGATCCAGGATGCTGGCCAACCAGTAGTCGTCATCGTTCATCATTTTGGCAATTCGTGGGTCCCTTTTTAGGATCTGCAAGGCATAATCTGACATGTGGGCCAATGTTCCCGGTGTCAATGATGCACTGCGAGTGCTGGTTGGAGGAGCACTTTCTGGCAAATCCACATCCCTCCAGTCACGCACAAACCCTGTACCAGACCTTGCCACGCCAACATTTTCACTTGCCCCACGAGATGCATCCTCCTCCCCTAAGTAATCATCCCCATCATCCTCCTCCTCCTCCTCTTCTTCCTCCACCTCGTCCAGGAGAGGTCCCTGAGCAGACAATGGCTGAATGTCATCAAGGATTCCCTCCTCCTCTTCCTCCTCATCGACATTGGCTGCAGACGCCTGCTCCTTAAGGTGCGTCAAAGTTTGCATGAGCAGACGCATAAGTGGGATGCTCATGCTTAGGATGGCGTCGTCTGCGCTTACCAGCCGTGTGCATTCCTCAAAACATTGAAGGACTTTACAGAGGTCTTTCAGCTTCGACCACTGCACACCTGTCAACTCCATGTCTGCTCTCAAAGTGCCTGGCCGTGTATCCTCCCACAAATGCATTATGGCCTGCCTCTGCTCGCACAGCCGCTCCACCATGTGCAGGGTGGAGTTCCACCTTGTTGCAATGTCGATAATGAGGCGGTGGTTGGGAAGGTGGAGCAATCGCTGCAGCTTCTGCATACGAACGGAGTGTACAGGCGACCGGCGGATGTGCGCGCACAGTCTTCGCACCTTCTGGAGCAGGGCTGTTAACTCCGGATAATTTTTGAGGAAGCACTGCACCACCAGGTTCAAGGTGTGAGCCAAGCAAGGTATATGGCTGAGTTTTGAAAGGGCTATGGCTGCCACAAAATTACGGCCGTTATCACTAACTACCTTGCCTGCCTCAAGATGTACACTGCCCAGCCATGACTCAGTTTGTCGCTTCAAGTACTCGGCCAGCACCTCGGCGGTGTGTCTGTTGCCCAAACACATCATCTGCAACACAGCCTGCTGACGCTTTCCACTAGCTGCTCGATAGGGGGACACATCGTGTGCAACAGTGGCAGCTGCAGATGGAGTGCTCGTAGGACTGCGCTCTGTGGACGAGCTTTCGCTTCTGGAGGAGGAGGAGGGTCAAACGCATACAGCCAACTGTTTCCTATACCGTGGGCTAGGCAGCACTGTCCCACCACCGCTGTCCCCTGTGGACCCTGCATCCACCACATTAACCCAGTGCGCAGTGATGGACACGTAACGGCCCTGGCCATTCCGACTGGACCATGCATCAGTTGTGAGGTGCACCTTTCCGCTCACTGACTGCTTGAGTGCATGGACAATGCGGTCTTTCACATGATGGTGGAGGGCTGGGATGGCTTTGCGAGAGAAGAAGTGGCGACTGGGTAGGTCATAGCGTGGTACTGCATAGGCCATGAGTTCGCGGAAAGCTGTGCTTTCCACCAACCGAAAGGGCATCATCTCAAACGAGATTAGTTTGGCAATGTGGGCGTTCAAACCCAGTGTACGCGGATGAGAGACTGCGTACTTTCTTGACCTACTCATAGTGTCTGGGAGGGTGAGCTGGACTTGAGAGCTGCATATGGTGGAAGTAGCGGTGGACAGGGCGGACTGAGAGAGGGTTGATGATGGTGATGGAGTTGGTGTTCTTTCTGATGGCCTAGAATCAGTCTTTCGTTGATATAATAGTGGGATTCCCTGACTGCTGTGGCCTTGCAACGACACCTCGACATTTGCTGCTGTGCTAACCGGTGGGCTTACAGTGGGGGAAACAATGTAGCGTTGCTGACTACCTTTGTTGTGATCAGTTGCACATGTGGCACTTGAGGTTTGGTGTTGTGTCCACGCTTGCAAGTGCATGCTGGTTAAATGTCTAAGCATGCAACTGGTATTCAAATTTTTCAGATTTTTCCCTCGGCTAAAGGTCTTTGCGCACTTCTTACAGATAACCTTGGCCTGATCATGAGGATTTTGGTCAAAAAAGTGCCACACTGCACTCTTCCTACTTTGGCAGACATTTTGCGGCCTAGCACACTGTGATCTTTTGACCCTCTGGACAAGCTGTCCAGCAACTCTTTTGATGTTTGGAACCTGTCTTTGGAGTGCTCCGGGCCTGCCAGATAACAGCTGTTGCGATGTCGATGTCTGCTGTGGATGCTCCTCATCTGAGCTATTGGAAGCAGCACCCTCTTCCCCCAATGGATGCCAATCTGGGTCAACAACTGGGTCATCCATCACCTCCTCTTCTATGTCATGTGCACCTTCCTCTGTGTCACCGTGTATGGTGGTATAGTGTGCGGGAAGGGGCACCTGAGTATCATCAGGGTCAGAATCTGGCTCTGTATACTGCAAGGACAATGTAGTGCTCTGAGTGAATGTACCAGCAGAATCATCCATCAGCGGCTGTGCATCAGTGCACTCCATGTCAGATTCATCTTGGCCTGGGTAATTCACCATTTGACTTGATAATCCAGGCATGGTATGTGAAAACAGCTCCATGGAGTAATCAGTAGTATGGCCTGCGTCATCCTTCAATCTTGGTTGGGGTGAAGGACACAAGGAAAGGTGTGGTTCATGAACATGAGCCTCCAATGACGACTCAGTGCTTTTACTTTTTACAACTGAAGAAGAGGAGGCGATAGAGCTGGAGGCTGAGTCAGCAATGTAAGTCAAAACTTTTTCCTGATGCTCTGGCTTTAAAAGCGGTTTGCCAACTCCTAGAAAACTAAGCGTTCGAGGCCTTATGTAGCCAGACAATGACGCAGGCTCAACACCTCCTGCATTCGGTCCTATTTTGCTCTTGCCACTACCATCAGATCCACCACCAACACCATCATTACCAGCTGCCAACCCCCGCCCAATTCCACAGCCTCTTCCACCAGCCTTCCTCATTTTTGGTAGAAATGTAGACAAAATCCAACAAACTATATAGTAATGTAAAACAAGGTACAAGGTGTCTATAGAACAGGGGAGATTTTGAATTTCTGCAGACACTTGTGGACACTGGACACTTTTGGATTGTGTGAGGCCCACTGATATCTGAGCGCTATGTCACAGGCTCGATGGCACAGCTGTGACAAAAGTGATGAGAGGATAAGGGAGATTTTGAATTTCTGCAGACACTTGTGGACACTGGACACTTTTGGATTGTGTGAGGGCCACTGATATCTGAGCGCTATGTCACAGGCTCGATGGCACAGCTGTGACAAAAGTGACGAGAGGATAAGGGAGATTTTGAATTTCTGCAGACACTTGTGGACACTGGACACTTTTGGATTGTGTGAGGCCCACTGATATCTGAGCGCTATGTCACAGGCTCGATGGCACAGCTGTGACAAAAGTGACGAGAGGATAAGGGAGATTTTGAATTTCTGCAGACACTTGTGGACACTGGACACTTTTGGATTGTGTGAGGGCCACTGATATCTGAGCGCTATGTCACAGGCTCGATGGCACAGCTGTGACAAAAGTGACGAGAGGATAAGGGAGATTTTGAATTTCTGCAGACACTTGTGGACACTGGACACTTTTGGATTGTGTGAGGCCCACTGATATCTGAGCGCTATGTCACAGGCTCGATGGCACAGCTGTGACAAAAGTGACGAGAGAATAAGGGAGATTTTGAATTTCTGCAGACACTTGTGGGCACTGGACACTTTTGGATTGTGTGAGGGCCACTGATATCTGAGCGCTATGTCACAGGCTCGATGGCACAGCTGTGACAAAAGTGACTAGAGGATAAGGGAGATTTTGAATTTCTGCAGACACTTGTGGACACTGGACACTTTTGGATTGTGTGAGGCCCAATGAATATCTGAGCGCTATGTGACAGGCTCGATGGCACAGCTGTGACCAAAGTGACTAGAGGATAAGGGAGATTTTGAATTTCTGCAGACACTTGTGGACACTGGACACTTTTGGATTGTGTGAGGGCCACTGATATCTGAGCGCTATGTCACAGGCTCGATGGCACAGCTGTGACAAAAGTGACGAGAGGATAAGGGAGATTTTGAATTTCTGCAGACACTTGTGGACACTGGACACTTTTGGATTGTGTGAGGCCCACTGATATCTGAGCGCTATGTCACAGGCTCGATGGCACAGCTGTGACAAAAGTGACTAGAGGATAAGGGAGATTGGATTGCTTTTAAAAAAGCAGTTTGCAGAGCAGTGGGTAAACAGCAATGCCAGCCTGTCAGGAAGCCTTAAAAGGCAGCCCAACAACCAACACCACTGATACACCACAATATAGCCTCCCCTTGCACTGCACACACAGTGACTGGTGTGTTGTGCAGGCCAAATCGCTAGCAGCAGAAGCAGTTTTTTTTTCTTCTCAGCAGGACAAAAAAAAAAAATTGGGATTGCTTTTAAAAAAGCAGTTTGCGGAGCAGTGGGTAAACAGCAATGCAGGAATGTCAGGAAGCCTTAGAAGGCAGCCCAACAACCAACACCACTGATACACCACTATATAGCCTCCCCTTGCACTGCACACACAGTGACTGGTGTGTTGTGCAGGCCAAATCGCTAGCAGCAGAAGCAGTTTTTTTGTCTTCTTCCCTGCCTAACGCTCTCCCTACAGAATCAGCAGCAACCTCTCCCTATACTGAGATCGGCAGAAGTAAGATGGCGGTCGGCGTGCACGCCCTTTTATACCCCCTGTGACGCCCACCAAAGCAAGCCAATCACTTGCATGCCCTTCTGAAAGATGGTGGTGACCCCTGCCTATGTCATCACGTTGCCCACAGTGTCCGTGGATCCTGATTGGCTGAAAAAGAGCGCAAAACAAACTTTTGAAACGCGACTTTGGCGCGTAAGTCGCCGACCTCGTGGCCGACCTCATCCTAGGGTCGGGTTTCGTTTCATGAAACCCGACTTTGCCAAAAGTCGGCGACTTTTGAAATTTTTTGACCCGTTTCGCTCAACTCTAGTTACCACCTTTTTCCCCTTTGAAAGACAAAATACTCTGAGTGCCCCTATAACAATAATGTGCCCACTTAAGATTTAATAATGTCCACTGAGTCCCCCAATGTACAGTTAGTCTATATACACAGTATGGTGGGCCCACAGTTCACTTATACACAGTATGATGTCCCCACAGCTCCAGAATATACAGTATAATGGTCCCACACCTCCCCTAAATACAGTATGGTAACCCCAAAAAATCCTCTATACATAGTATGATGTCCTCACTGCTCCCCCAAAACACAGTTTAATGACTCCCACTGAAGCCCTTAAACTGTATAATGGCCCTCACAGTAGAACCCACACTGTTTAATGGTAGCCACACTGAATAATGGCCTCCATAGTAGTCCCCACACTAGCCCTCAAACTGTATAATAGCCCTCACATTAGCAACCATGCTGTATATTGTCTCTCACACTTTCTGAGGATCCCCACAGTTGTCCCTACAATGTATTAGAGCCCCTTACACTGTATAAGAACCCCCCACACAGTGTGATTGCTCTCACAATAGGACCCAAACTATATAATAGCCCTAATATATATTAGCACCCAAATTGTATAATGGCCACTTCATTAGCTCCTACGATGTATAATGGCCCCTGCATTTGCCCCCAGACTGTACTGTATAATGGCACAAACATTATCCCCCAAAATGTACAATTGCCCCCACATTAGACCCAAAAATGTATAATGGCTCCAAATTAGCTTCAACACTGTATATTGGCACTCACATTAGCCCTCAAATGGTATAATTGCCCCACATTAGCTCCCAAACTGTATAATTTCCCCCACATTAGCCCCCAAACTGTAAAATGTCCACCACATTAACCCCCAAACTGTATCATGGCTACCGTATTAGCCCCCAAGCTGTTTAATGGTCCCTGCATTAGTTCCTACATTGTATAATGAGCCCCACATTAACTCCTAAACTCTTTAATGTCCACTGTATTAGACCCCAAACTATTTAACTATTTAAAGCCCCTCACACTTTATAAGGGAGCCCGCAGTACTGCCTATAATATATTGTCCCCCCATTGTTTAAGATGCCCCCATAAGTTTTAATCAAAATTAAAAATATAATATACAAACTTAACCTTCAGGAGGACCAAAAGTTGTTGTCCAATTTGTCCTGAGTACGCTGGAACCCCATATGTGGGAGAAAACTACTGTTTGGGCACACGTCGGGGCTCAGAAGGGAAGAAGTGACGCTTTGAAATGCAGACTTTGATGGAATGGTCTGCGGGCATCATGTTCCATTTGCAGAGCCCCTGATGTGGTTAAACAGTAGAAACACCCCACAAGTGACCCCATTTTGGAAACTAGACCCCCTAAGGAACTTATCTAGATACAGTTGTGGCCAAAAGTATTGACACCCCTGCAATTTTGTCAGATAATACTCAGTTTCTTCCTGAAAATGATTGCAATCACAAATTCTTTGTTATTATTATCTTCATTTAACTTGTCTTAAATGAAAAAACACAAAAGAGAATGAAGCAAAAAGCAAAACATTGATCATTTCACACAAAACTCCAAAAATGGGCCAGACAAAAGTATTGGCACCCTCAGCCTAATACTTGGTTGCACAACCTTTAGCCAAAATAACTGCGACCAACCACTTCCGGTAACCATCAATGAGTTTCTTACAATGCTCTGCTGGAATTTTAGACCATTCTTCTTTGGCAAACTGCTCCAGGTCCCTGATATTAGAAGGGTGCCTTCTCCAAACTGCCATTTTTAGATCTCTCCGCAGGTGTTCTATCGGATTCAGGTCTGGACTCATTGCTGGCCACCTTAGAAGTCTCCAGTGCTTTCTCTCAAACCATTTGCTAGTGCTTTTTGAAGTGTGTTTTGGGTCATTGTCCTGCTGGAAGACCCATGACCTCTGAGGGAGATCCAGCTTTCTCACACTGGGCCCTACATTATGCTGCAAAATTTGTTGGTAGTCTTCAGACTTCATAATGCCATGCACACAGTCAAGCAGTCCAGTGCCAGAGGCAGCAAAGCAACCCCAAAACATCAGGGAACCTCCACCATGTTTGACTGTAGGGACCGTATTTTTTTCTTTTAATGCCTCTTTTTTTCTCCTGTAAACTCTATGTTGATGCCTTTGCCCAAAAAGCTCTACTTTTGTCTCATCTGACCAGAGAACATTCTTCCAAAACATTTTAGGCTTTTTCAGGTAAGTTTTGGCAATCTCCAACCTGGCTTTTTTATGTCTCAGGGTAAGAGGTGGGGTCTTCCTGGGTCTCCTACCATACAGTCCCTTTTCATTCAGATGCCGACGGATAGTACGGGTTGACACTGCTGTACCCTCGGACTGCAGGGCAGCTTGAACTTGTTTGGATGTTAGTCGAGGTTCTTTATCCAACATCTGCACAATCTTGCGTTGAAATCTCTTGTCAATTTTTCTTTTCCGTCCAAATCTAGGGAGGTTAGCCACAGTGCCATGGGCTTTAAACTTCTTGATGACACTGCGCACGGTAGACACAGGAACATTCAGGTCTTTGGAGATAGACTTGTAGCCTTGAGATTGCTCATGCTTCCCCACAATTTGGTTTCTCAAGTCCTCAGACAGTTCTTTGGTCTTCTTTCTTTTCTCCATGCTCAATGTGGTACACACAAGGACACAGGACAGAGGTTGAGTCAACTTTAATCCATGTCAACTGGCTGCAAGTGTGATTTAGTTATTGCCAACACCTGTTAGGTGCCACAGGTAAGTTACAGGTGCTGTTAATTACACAAATTAGAGAAGCATCACATGATTTTTTGAACAGTGCCAATACTTTTGTCCATCCTCTTTTTTATGTTTGGTGTGGAATTATATCCAATTTGGCTTTAGGATAATTCTTTTTGTGTTTTTTCATTTAAGACAAATTAAATGAAGATAATAATAGCAAAGAATTTGTGTTTGCAATAATTTTCAGGAAGAAACTGAGTATTATCTGTCAAAATTGCAGGGGTGTCAATTGGCCACAACTGTATGTGGTGAGAACTTTGAACCCCCAAGTGTTTCACTAAAGTTTATACTGCCCAGGCGTGAAAATAAAAAATCCTATTTTGTGCCCACAAAAATGATTGTTAAGTCCCCAATTTTTAATTTTCCCAAGGGTAACAGGAGAAATTGGACTCTAAAAGTTTTTGTCCAATTTGTCCTGAGTACGCTGGTCCCCATATGTGGGAAAAAACTGTTTAGGCACACGTCGGGGATCGGAAGGGAGTGACGTTTTGGAATGCAGACTTAGATGGAATGGTCTGCGGGGCGTCATTTTCCAGTTGCAGAGCCCCTGATGTAAAAAAAAAAACCGCAAGTGACATTGTTTTGGAAACTAGACCCCCAAGGAACTTATCTAGAAGTGCCCCAACTAATCTAATGTTTTCGGTAAAGTAATTTAGTAGTGCATTGAGGTGTGGTACAATTTGAAGCAATCCTTCATACACAGGCCATTTTTTTCGGGGCAGGTGTCGCATTGATAAATGGTGTCCTTGCGTATTCCGTTTTTGTAACACACTTGGCACCTTTTTTGCAGTATGCGGGACCTCCCCCGGGAAATGCTGACCTGGTACAATACGAGCACCTTCAGTTCCGGAAGTTCTGGGGCCCGCTCCTTCCAGAGTGCCAAACATCAGGGCCTTAACCACTACCTCCTGGAACTCAAGGTACGACGTATCGGTGTGGTGTGCACATTGTGACAGCAGGAATGCGTTGAGCATTGCCAATTGGACGATGTGCATGGCCAGCTTTTTGTACCACACCTTGGCCTTTCTCAAAGCATTGTACGGTTGGAGGAGTTGATCGGAGCGACCAATGCCCCCCATGTTTTTATTGTACCCCAGTACACATTCAGGTTTGCTGACCTGTGCAGAGGTACCCCGTAGAGTGCTGAGGGCGCTGCCATCATCGTGTATGGTGGTCAAGAGAAACACATCCCTCTTGTCCTTGTACTTGACCACAAGCAGGTGGTCGCTACATTGGGCCCTGCTCTCACCTTTTCGGAGCATCTGCCCAAGTACCGTCTTCGGGAGGCCTCTCTGATTTTTGTGGACAGTACCGCAAGCTGCGGTACCTCGCACAGAGAGGGATTTGTAGAGTGGGATGCTAGTATAAAAGTTATCAGTGTAGAGGTGATAACCTTTATCCAGCAGTGGGTGCACCAAATCCTACACAATTTTCCCACTCATTCCCAGGTCAGGAGGACACTCAGGGGGTTCAATCCTGGTGTCCTTTCCTTCGTACACTCTAAACCTGTGGGTGTACCCTGAGGTACTCTCACACAGCTTATAGAGTTTGATTCCGTACCTGGCCCTCTAACTGGGCAGGTATTGACGGAATCCGAGCCTTCCCTTGAAATGGACCAAGGACTCATCCACGCAGATGTTCCTTTGTGGCACGTGCACTTCAGCAAACTTTTTGTTGAAGTGTTCGATGACCGGCTGAACTTAGAACAGACGGTCAAAGTTGGGGTCATCTCGTGCGGGACACTGTGCATTATCGTTATAATGCAGAAACTTGTGGATGGCCTGAAAACGCGTCTGGACCATGACCATTCAGAACACTGGAGTGTTGTATAAAATATCAACACTCCAATATTGCCGAATTTCAGGCTTCTTCAGGATACCCATGTGGAGGACCAGGCCCCAAAACTGAGTCATTTCAACTGCGTCCACAGGAGACCAGTTAGTATAGGATGAACGGGGGTTTTGCTCCAAAAATTGCCGAGCGTACAAATTAGTTTGCTCCACCATGAGGTTAACAAAATCCTCAGAGAAAAAGACTTTGAAAAAGTCAATTTCTGTGAGGTCGGGGGTGTCAAACTTGATTCCTGATTCTGCCACAAAATCAGGAATCGGTGGCTCGTAATTTTTGGGGGGTGAGGTTCACACAGGGTCTGCTGAATCAGCTGCAGGCATGGTGGGTGTTGCCTCATCTTCTGTCCTGTAGCATCTGCGTGGTGGTTCCGCAGGACCCGAGGAGGAAGATGAGGAGGGGGAAGAGGAAGAGGATGAAGAATCCGAAAAATAAATAAAAGTCGGATCGTCATCCTCGCTATCAGTGTCGGAGGCAAGTAAAGCATATGCCTCCTCCATTGAATAGCGCTGTTGAGAGGAACGTGATGGGCGGGACATTTTTTTGTGTAAATATGGTGCTTGGGTGTACTTTATTTATAACTGTGTATGTGGTGGGGGGCTAGTGATTGGTGCACACTATCCTGTAAGAAAAAGCTAAAAGGAAATTGGGAGCAAAATACCTGTGAAAAAAAGTCTAAAACAGCAGGTCCTAGATATGATAAGTGAGCGGCGTCACTTATCAAATTTTAGTGGCTGCTGGATTTGTGCACAGGGGTGGCTCAAAGGGGGGGAGGTGAAAAAGAAAAATGGAAAACAGCCGGCACGAACTTTGATAAGTGAATTGCGTCACTTATCAAAATTCGGCGGCTGCTAAATGTGCACACGGAAATGGCACAAAGGTGGGTAAAAAGAGGGGGCTGGGGATTGGGGTGGATGAATAGAGATCGGGCAGGGATCAACAGTTAGGGTTGTAGTTAGGTGGCACAAAAAGGGGTGAAAAAAATGAAAAACGGCAGGCACAAGCTCTGATAAGTGATGTGCGTCACTTATCAAAGTTTTGTGGCTGCGGGATGTGTGTGCGGAGGTGACGCAATGGGGGCTAAGGAAAAAAAGCGAGGATGAATGTTGATCGGTGAACTGCGTCACCGATCAATGCTCGCCGGCTGCGCATGGAGGTGGCACAAAAGTGGGGTGGAGGGGGGTAAAAATAGGGGGAAGGGGGATGGGGGATTGGGGTGGATGAAGAGAGATTGGGCAGGGATCAGTTAGGGTTGTAGTTAGGTGGCACAAAGGGGGGTGAAAAAAATGAAAAACGGGATGTGTGTGCGGAGGTGGCGCAAAGGGGACTAAGGAAAAAAAAGCGAGCATGAGTGTTGATTGGTGAACTGGGTCACCAATCAATGCTCGGTGGCTGCGCACTGAGGTGGTGCAAAAGTGGGGTGGAGGGGGGTAAAAATAGGGGGAAGGGGGATGGGGGGATTGGGGTGGATGAAGAGAGATTGGGCAGGGATCAGTTAGGGTTGTAGTTAGGTGGCACAAAGGGGGGTGAAAAAAATGAAAAATGGGATGTGTGCGGAGGTGGCGCAAAGGGGGCTAAGGAAAAAAAAGCGAGCACGTGTGTTGATCGGTGTACTGCGTCACCGATCAACGCTCAGTGGCTGCGCACGGAGGCGGCGCAAAAGGGGGGGTGGAGGGGGGTAAAAGGGGGGTGAAGGGGGGTAAAAGGGGGATGAAGATAGATTGGGGGTGAAGATAGATTGGGCAGGGGTTCAGGGATCAATTAACACTTACAGTTTTCTTTCTTCTGCAGGGATTGTGATGCTACAAGCTGTGGCACCACAATACCGAGCACAGGAGCTCTTGCTGCGTCCGACCTCTCTGCAGGAATCCTCAGCTAGAGTGAGGACCCCTGCAGACAGGTCAGACAGGTCAGAGGCAGGTCAGGGGCAGGTCACAGAGCGGTCACATCGCTGCTGTGACCTGTCATTGGTGGGATCGAATGATTACATCGATCCCACCAATCCCTGCTCTGCCTGGTGACCATGGTAACTGCCTAGGATCGGAGCTCACAGCTCCGATTTCTAGGCAGGTCATGGCCAGGTCATCAGCAGGGCACAGAGCGGTCACAGCGTGACCGCAGCTGTGCCCTGTGGCTGGCGCGATCGCCAATCTAATCGATCGCACCAACCACTTCCTGCAGGCCCTGCTGGACCTGTCCTAGGCTCCAGCCTAGGATCGCTGCTATTACAGCACCAATCCGGGCCGGTACTGGCAGGGCATAGCGGCGATTAGATCGGCGATCACGCCAATCTGGGGGCTTTTCTCCAGTGCCTGGCATTGACAGGCACTGGTCCTAGGATCGAGTACATCGGTACTCGATCCTAGCCTAGGATCCTGTTGTTTCAGCCAATCTGATTGGCTGAAACAAAGAGAAGCACTGTGATTGGCTGTTCTGACTTTAACAGCCAATCACAGCTCACAGAGGGGCGGGCCAGGGCGGAGACTGCCTGGGATGCCGAGGCCATCTATCCTGAGGTAAGATGGCGTCGGCATTTTAATGCGATCACCGCGACGTAAGTCGTGATGTCGCATTAAAGGGTATGACATACTATTCCGTCCATGGGACTTAGGTCCCAGGTCACATGGACTGAATAGTACGTCCATTGTAGGAAAGGGGTTAAAAGAGAGTTATTGTATTCTCATGATTCCTGATGCCAGGCAAATTTCATAGAATACCCTTGTACTTACTGATCTGTGATCTGTAAGATGTGTTTAAAGTTCCATGACATTGGCACTTCAAGTCCTACGCAATGTACAGTAACCTTGAAGTACCTGTAATTTTGACAACTCAAATCCCCAGATCTCCTTCAGCTAGCTATAGTGATAGAGATTACAGCATTAGGTGGAGTTTGTATTCAGCTCAATAATAAATCTGTATGCAGCTAACTCTTCAGTGACTGCAGGCTGAATTATATAAAGTAGAAATGTGGAAGTTTGAGCATTAAGCCCCCATCACCCACAGCGATCTCAAGTTTTGTGACCCAACAGCGATCTCACCAGCAAGATCACTGTGTGTGACACCTATCAGCGACCGGCCTCCCTGCCGGGTATTGCTGATGGCTGTGGAAAGCCCAGGACATTTTTTTGATTGTTGGTCTCCCGCTGGCCAGCATGCATCGCTGCATGTGGCAGGCGGGAGACCAGCGATCAGCGAGCAGGAGCTTGTAACCAAGGTAAACAGCGGGTTTCTAAGTGCCGCGCGGCATTAAGAAACCCGCTGTTTACCTTGGTTACAAGCTCCCTGCACTAGCACGCTGGTATCTAAGGTACACAGCGATGCGCCCGCTCGTCGTCACTGGTGCTGGTCACCAGCGATCATGTAGCGACACACCAGCGATCCTGACTCCTGACAAGTTCATATCGTTGTCGGGATCACTGGTGAATCACTATGTGTGATATGTCTCATTTACTCATAAATAAATACATTTGCAAAAGCAAATACAACTTTAGGGTATATGAAAAAAGTAACTTACCTGCAGTCTAAATGCAATATTGCCCCTCTATATCTTACAAGAGCACATTTTGAATATATCAATCGGTTTCGTTCTTCATAGAGCTAAATGGGAAAACCGGAGAAGATTCAAAGTGACAGGATTAGATTAAAGAATTTAATGAGAGGTATTTCTTACAATGAGATCTTGTAAAAAATGGTCTTGCTAAACTTTGAAAATAGACTTCTAGAAAGTGATCTTTTTATGTGTGGTCAATTCAAAGAAGAGAGACAAGTGATTTATTAGCTCTCGGAACTGTGCAAAAGACTCAGGAACAGTCTTTACATATGATTTAAAGGTGATTTAAACATAAGAGATTTTTTTACAGTTAAACTACTCAAATTAGGAAATGTCCTACTTCAATAGGAAGGAAATACAGATTCTATGACAGCATTCATTAAAGGATAAATTGTTTATCCATTGACAAATGGCTCTAAGAGTTATCACATATTCTATCCCCAGGAGCTGTCCACAGTTTGGATCAGCGGCATGGCTGTACCATAGGACCATTCTTCTCATTAACGCATGATGCAATCAGAGGCAGTTTTGCCTATGCAGCAAGGGAGAAGCACAGGAACACTGACGTTGGATGGATCCAGTGACCAGCCAGCTTCAGAGGAGAGCTTTGAAATTTAAGCAAAGACGGCTGCTCAGTGATTAGTACTGTTGCCTTGCATAACTTGGGTCCTGGGCTAATTCTCTGTGCATTTTTGCCAGTGTTTTTCACCATTGACTTCACTCAAATCAGTCAAAAAACGCATCAAAAACACATCCATTTACTCAACGTGAGCACATACTCTAATGGTATTTCCCTTGATATTTTTCACATATAATAACGTACATCTCTGTTTTCAGGAAATGTCACCTAATTTGAGCAGCTAAAAGTGTTACTGCCCTGGCTATCCAAACAATGTAATCTCAGAATTACAGAATGCAATCTGTTTTATTTTTCTACAGAATATTCAGCTAAAGTTACAGCATCTGCTTCTTGTGTCGCTTGTTAATGTGCAATATGCATTCAGGCATGCAGGTACATATGAGAGAACAGAGAAATGTCAACACTGAGACGAGCTGGCAATAGAAACAGATGGCTCATTCACTTAAACATGGTGTCTTGTCAACTTCGGTGGAACAAATGGTACTTATGCAATTCCCTTCTCCTCCATAAAAATGTATTCTTTTAAATACTAACAAGGAACTGATGATGTCTATTTTCAATTCACTGGTACTGGAAAAAATACGTAATTATGTTCAAACTAAATCTTCCAGTCTTGTCCAGATTATAGATAACACAGTCACACACTGGGAAACAAGACAATGTGGGTGCAGATCACTTCAATGTCAAACACAATGCAGTGCACAATCATTTTACCATCTCTTTTTTATATCTTTTCATTGTAGTTCCACCAAACCCTGTTATAATGATCAACTTAATGACATTTTTAGAGTATGCTTAAAACAAATGCCCCTTTGAGCATTTTATAGAAACTTGCAGCTTATATATAAAGATATATTATACAGTACTATGAAAAAGTGTTAGGTGTGTAAAAAATACTGCAAAGTAAAAATGCTTTAAAAAATAGAGGCGTTAATAGTTTATTTTTATGAATTAACAAAATGCAAAGTAAATGAACAAAAGAGAAATCTAAATTAAATCAATATTTGATGTGACTTGGCAAAATTCAAATTACAAAGATTTTCCTGGGAGATTTGATTAGCAGCAAAGATATTATCTGCAAATTGAATGTCCCTTATTATTTTTTGGGGTCTTTCTAGACCCCAGAGTATAATAAATATAATATGTTAGAAATAAAAAAATATTTATGTTTGCTTTTCCGTTCACCTCTCTGGCTTCTCCACTCCTCAGTGTACCCAGTCTTATACTTGTTGCACCCTCTTTTAACCACACAAGTGCTGAAATCCCAGGCCCCTTAACACTAGGCTGGGACTTCCAGCTCTGATGAAACCTAGCACAGTTCTGCACATGCTTAGGTAACATCACAGCGCACATTGTGACCTGAGTCAGAATTCTCAGCCGAGCATGAAGGGGCCCAGGATTTCAGCACTCTTGACAACAGTAAGGAAATGTGACAAGGACTGGACAGGCAAGGGTAAGGAGCTGAGGGGCCATGGAAGTTAGCGGTAAAGTGAGTATAAGTATTTTTTTTGCTTTTAACATTTTGATAGCTCATTATGGTTCAGCAAAATGGTAGCCAGCCAACTGCCATATGGCTGAATTTGTGCAGCAGAGTATTACTTAAAATAGGAATTTTGAAAAATATGGATTTATGTAAAATTAGAGTACAATTCAAATCTGCTGAAATAAATTATCTCATCTCTAGTAACCACCCACCCTTTGCCTTCAAAACAGCATAAAATCTTCTAGGTACACTTGTACATAGTTATTGAAGGAACTTGGAAGGAACGTTGTTCCAGACATCTTGGTGAACTAACCACAGATGTTCTGAGGATGTAGGGTTTTGCAAATATTACTATCTATTCATGTAATCCAACACAGATGCAATGATGTTGAGATTAGGACTCTATGGGGGGCATATCATTTTCAAGACTCCTTATTCTTCATTATGCTGAAGATAGTTCTTCAAGGAAATCTGTCAGCAGGATCAACCTTCCTAAGCCACCTAAGTAGGCATGCATGTCATATCAAAGTGTCATTTTATTCAACTTTATATCTCTGATTCAATGTCTTATTCAAGAGAAATGATTTGTATTTTAATGTACTTTTTAATAAATTAAAAAATAACTGAAAAAAATGGCGTGGGGTCCCCCATAATTTTCAGAATCAGCTGAAGGAAGCCAACATCTGGGTACTGATATTAATACTCTGGAAACAGGCCAATATCAATAAAGGTTCTCAGGCTATTAATATCATCTCACAGCTGTTTGCTTAGCCTTTATTGGTTATTAACAAGGAGGTCCCCCCAAAAAATGATGTGGAGTCCCTCTGTATTCAATAAACCAGCAAAGGCTTAACAGACAGCTGCAGGCTGATATTAATAGCCTAAGAAAGGGCCATGGATATTGTCCCCCTCCAAGACTAAAAATATAAGTTCTCAAAAGCAACAGAAATGACGCATCCATTAGATGCACCAATTCTGGTGCTTAGCGTCACTCTTCCCACTTGACCTGATGCAGTGACAAGTAAGGTAATGGTTGTAGGGTTGATGTCAGCTTTGTAATTTCAGCTGACCTCAAACACATATGTTAGTAATGGAGAGGCATCTATAAGATACCTAATTACTAACCCCATAGTCATATTGTAATAAACACACAGTGAATAAAGTCCTTTATTTGAAATAAAAACTCTTACCCATTTATTTTAAAAAATTAAAAATAAGAAAACACCATATTCCTTACTTGTCCAATTCATAGATAATCCACATCTGTCTCAAGATGACCCGAATGGTTTGGAGAGCAGTCTGATGAGACCACTCTCCATGCCAGCCAGCTCACACTGAGCACAGTGCGAGAAGCATTGCCTACGGTCACAGGCAGAGATTCTCATGCTCTGCTCAATGTGTTCTGGCCGGTGTGTTTTTACCACCAGTCACAGTTGCTGGCTCACACGCTGTCTGCATGACAGCATGGGAACGGCGTCACTCTCACCGGCAGTAACCAACTTACCACTGATCAGAGCCAGTATTCCTCACAGATAACAGCGTGGGAAACACCTGATGTTCAGACTGCCGAACCCAAACAGTAATATGGACTTTCTGGAGATGTCTGTGTTTGGGGTCCGTGCACGGACACTAGCTGTTTAGGACGAACCCTGCACTTTACCTTTCATGTTCCCCCATCTCTAGTGATAACCTGAAACATTCACACTGGGTGGCACTAAAAGAACTGAGATTCCTCAAAGATGTGGTTATTAAACCGACTGATAAGGGAGGGAATATGGTAATTTGGCTGGTGGGAAAGTACAAAGAAGAAGCACTTGTAAGTTAATTTCTGTGGGACGGACCTCACAAGAACTTTGGACATGAGCCAGAGAGGATGTTAGGGACATTCTGGGAGCAAGAGAAATAGATTATACTGCATCCTTAGAGGCCACTACAAGGCACTTCAAGCTGGGTCATAATTACAACCCCAATGCTCTTAAAATACGAAGAACTGACTGAGCCCATTGTGGTGCCAGAGGAGGTGATTTGAAATGCATTTTCGCACAACTTGATGGATTGTAACCTTGGACATTGTAATCAATCCAAGGTTACAATTGTAATTGTAACATTGGATTGATTTTAATTGTGTATGTTTTTGAATTTTTTTATCATTTAAGTCTCATTAGCTGCACATTGGTCTGATGTCCTTTGACGTTTGATACTGGGATTCTTTCCCTTATCACCAGTATTCTACACTTCAACATGACCGCCTTTTCTGGTTATTTAATTATTGGGCAATTCACTTGTTTCCTATATATATTCTTGTTTCAGCTATTTTTGTGATTGTGTTTACCCATCTTTATTATTATTTTTTATTTCTTGTCTTTTTGTTTTTTCATTTTAATTTTTCCATATCTTGATCATTTCAACATCGTTTTATCATAATGTATATTCTTTTACTTTATTCATTATTATTCATAGTAAGGCAATTGTTACCTTTTTAACTTTTCATTTGTTGTATTGATGATCATTTCTCATTGTATATTCTGCATCATGATATATTTGCCTCCATTTGCAAATTGTACTTTATGGTGCATATTGCACCATTTTCATACCATGTCACACATATGCCAGCGTTAGTCACATGTTTTTTCTTTCTTATTCTATTTGTCCACATTACATACCACTATAAACATGGTGGCCATGGGTGTTCATGCCCTCCTATGTTCTATATCACCTTTCCATCTGAAACCTTCCTCACAACAGGTGCTTGGATCTTCTGACATGACAGGAAACTTTTCCATTGACCCACAACACTGCCAGGATATTCAGAACTCGCATACAGGCAGCGATTCCGTTGAAACGCATGCACCCGTTGGATAGCTCAAAATCTGTTCACCTGTGGGAAGGTGTATATTAAGGTCACATTCCTTACACACACCAATACACCCATCCCACCCTAGGAAGCCTACATGAAGCGCGCATTGGGGCTGCGGTCATTCATACTTCAAAAATGTATCCTTATATAGGTGAGCATTGTTAATTATTTACATTGCTGTCTACTGTCTATTGAGTACTAGATGTAATCAGGTCTATTCTAGAATCTCTATGATACCTTATAGTTTAATTGTTAGGCATTGATGCACTTTCATAGACATACTCTATTTCATTTGACATGTTTCAGCATTTCTAAATATTATTGCCACTATTACCAATCCATTGTCCGATATGTATGCCATTGTCTGCTCTTTGAGCCTTCATCATTGACCATTGTCTTCTGCTTACATTTTTTGCTAATTTTTAGTTTATTTTGAATATATAATAAAGATTATCATATTGTTATACATTTCCTTGTGCATCTTTACATGGAGTTTACACACTCCACTTTTTGTATAGGTACAATTTCAGTACTCAAGTTAGGGAAGGGCAAACTGCATTATAATATGATCAGCCCTTTTTTGTTTTGCTTTATATTGCTCAGAATACTTTGGGCTAAAATTATCTTTGCATTTGTGCCACTTTATTGTCTTGAAAATTCTCAACTAATTCTGCATTGCATAATTATTCTAGAATGAGCAACCTCTTTTTCACTTGTTAAGATGGAGATTAGTGGGAATTACATGTCTAATAAAGGCCTAACAAATGTATTAGCTTTTAAAGGGTTATTCCCAACATTTCAAGTTGTCACTTATCCACATACTATCTCAGCTAACTCCAGTGTAATCATGACTCTATTTGGAATGGGCATTTCTAAGCCAAATATTGGGACTGTAGAGGGTCCCAGTGAAGTGTACCCCCCATCAGCCAATTATCACTTATCATGTGAATCAGTTATTGCTTATAATCTTGGGAATAAGTCCTTAAAAAGATATGTATAATTAGAAAACTACTTATTGTTGAGAAAAGGTTTTTATGTGAAATGCATTTTTAACAAATTTTTAGCAATTTTTTTGCATAACAATCTATATTAAAAAATAAAATAATAGAAATCATGCAATTTTTACACTGGCCACTGTGGCTATTTTAGACTCATACTTCCTGTTCTTTCAGGAAGACTTCATAATTTTTATTATCGTCACAAGCAGTGTTACAGTGACAGGTCACACCTCTATAAATAGTTGATAATACAAGATCTACCATTCACAAATGTGATGTCATTGCACCTCATCCCTTCAAAATGATCTTTGCATATGCTCATTAAATTCTTCAATAAAAGAGATAAGGCCTGAGTCTATTACTGCTAACACATGTGGATTTCCTGAATGAATAGGGAGTATGAGTCTAGAATATCCCCAGAGGCAGCTTTAAGAAGGGCAACATTCCTATTTTTTTAATAGATTGTCTAAATCTGATATGTAAAATGCATATTTGTAAAGTACAGATGTGTAACATTTAAAAAAAATTATGTTGCCAAAAATGTTTAGGAAATAAATGTAACATAGATGGTTTAAACAGTAGGAGATTTCCTGGCGATACATTCCCTCAAAGTCTAAAAAATAACCTGCTCCTAGCAAGCATAGATTTTGTTTTCTGGCTTGAAGACAGCCTAAAGAATGTTACGTACACTAACGTAAATAGGTTTAAGACTTATAAGTCAAAAACCAGTCCTAATAAATTAGACTCTTTCTCTTTTTTACCCTTAGGCTATGTGCCCACGTTGCAGAAATGCTGCGGAATTGTCCGCAGCATTTCTGCAACTCCCCGTCGTGGGTAAAACGCATGCGGAATTCACATGCGTTTTGCAAGCGTTATTAGCTTGCAGAATTCTAGTGCTTTTCCAACGATTTGAAGCATCGCTTGGAAAAGTGATTGACAGGTTGGTCACACTTGTCAAGCATAGTGCTTGACAAGTGTGACCAATATTTTACTATTGACGCTGCCTATGTAGCATCAATAGTAAAAGATAGAATGTTAAAAAAAATAAAAAAATAGAGATATACTTACCCTCTGTCGGCCCACGGAGTCCTCCTGTTCCGCATCGGCGATGCTGGCAACTTCCATTCCTAGGGATGCATTGCGCGAATGACCTCTGATGACGGCGGGGAGTTGCGGAAATGCTGCGGACAATTCCGCAAAATTTCTGCAACGTGGACACATAGTCTAATACTTACTGTATCAAGAACCCAGCAGCTGCATGTAAGGGCTAAGTGCCTGCAACATCTTTGTTGACTGGTGATGGTCAGTCAATAGATGCCTATGTTTCAAGTCATGGAAATGCCATTCATTTAATTAATTCATTTGATGAGTTTTCCATCCTATTTCTTTGATAACAATTAATGTGAAACATATACAAAAATCAAATAGTTCTGACTAGTAAAACCAAATTTTAAAAGCAAAATCAACTGTAAAAATATTTTATTTGATTATGTTTATATGGTTCCTTTGTGGTGATCCCAGCAAATGGACATAGACTCCCATGAAGGCAGGTTATGAACATTTTTCTTCTTCTAAAAAATGACTACAAACATGTCAGAAGAATTAATGGAGCATAAACTCAATTTCTTTTACATTCTCAGAGGATATATTTCTTGGACCATGGCAAGTTCCCTTGCCTTTACTGAAGGAGATCAGAACAGTCACATTGTGATGGAATGCAGGAACCTGGCATTTTACTTTCGCCTTCAGTTTGAAGAAAAAATCTAAAGTAAATAGTGACCTTAAAAAATGACCAGTACTGCCCTTTCATTGTCAAAGTCGGTTCATGTGGTGTTTAAATTCTTTTAAGAAACTGGATGAGGCCAAGCTGAAGAAGTGGTCTGCAACTCAGTTACTTGCTTGTTCTGATTTAAACAACCACTGAAGAAATGTACTTAAACTCTAATCTCAGCAACACAAAGCAGACTTTAGAGCTTTCACCCGTGAAATGTATCTGTTGCTTGTAAGCATCAAATGGATCTTGAAGTAATGCTTTGTAATATCCTACAGCAGCCAAGTCAGATATAAAAAAATAAATTCACCAAGTCATAAAAAAATAAGAAAGTGTGATTTTGAATATAATAGAAAATGGGTATTTCTATAAATTGGGGGAAGGGGGGTGAATTATAAAAAAATCAAGTATTATTTTTATTTAGATTACCTGGAAAACTCTTTCTATGGCAACTTGTTCTCTTTCAAACAGATATCACATTGACATACAGTCATATGTTAAAGTTTGGGCACCCTATTAATGTTAACCTTTTTTCTTTATAACAATTTTGGTTTTTGCAATAGCTATTTCAGTTTCATATATCTAATAACTGATGGACTCAGTTATATTTCTGGATTCAAATGAGGTTTATTGTACTAACAGAAAATGCGCAATCTGCATTTTAACAAAATTTGACCGGTGCAAAAGTATGGGCACCCTTATCATTTTCTTGATTTGAACACTCCTAACTACTTTTTACTGACTTCCTGAAGCACTAAATTGGTTTTGTAACCTCACTGAGCTTTGAACTTCATAGCCAGGTGTATCAAATCATGAGAAAAGGTATTTAAGGTGGCCACATGCAAGTAGTTCTCCTATTTGATTCTCCTATGAAGAGTGGCATCATGGGCTCCTCAAAACAACTCTTAAATGATCTGAAAACAAAGATTATTCAACATAGCTTTTCAGGGGAAGGATACAAAAAGTTGTCTCAGAGATTTAACCTGTCAGTTTCCACTGTGAGGAACATAGTAAGGAAATGGAAGAACACAGGTACAGTTCTTGTTAAGCCCAGAAGTGGCAGGCCAAGAAAAATATCAGAAAGGCAGAGAAGAAGAATGGTGAGAACAGTCAAGGACAATCCACAGACCACCTCCAAAGACCTGCAGCATCATCTTGCTGCAGATGGTGTCACTGTGCATCGGTCAACAATACAGCGCACTTTGCACAAGGAGAAGCTGTATGGGAGAGTGATGCGAAAAAAGCCATTTCTGCAAGCACGCCACAAGCAGAGTCGCCTGAGGTATGCAAAAGCACATTTGGACAAGCCAGTTACATTTTGGAAGAAGGTCCTGTGGACTGATGAAACAAAGATTGAGTTGTTTGGTCATACAAAAAGGCGTTATGCATGGAGGCTAAAAAACACAGCATTCCAAGAAAAACACTTGCTACCCACAGTAAAATTTGGTGGAGGTTCCATCAGGCTTTGGGGCTGTGTGGCCAATGCCGGCACTGGGAATTTTGTTAAAGTTGAAGGTCGCATGGATTCAACTCAGTATCAGCAGATTCTTGACAATAATGTGCAAGAATCAGTGACGAAGTTGAAGTTACGCAAGGGATGGATATTTCAGCAAGACAATGATCCAAAACACCGCTCCAAATCTACTTAGGCATTCATGCAGAGGAACAATTACAATGTTCTGGAATGGCCATCCCAGTCCCCAGACCTGAATATCATTGAACATCTGTGGGATGATTTGAAGCGGGCTGTCCATGCTCGGCGACCATCAAACTTAACTGAACTGGAATTGTTTTGTAAACAGGAATGATCACAAATACCTTCATCCAGGATCCAGGAACTCATTAATAGCTACAGGAAGCGACTAGAGGCTGTTATTTTTGCAAAAGGAGGATCTACGAAATATTAATGTCACTTTTATGTTGAGGTGCCCATACTTTTGCACCGGTCAAATTTTGTTAAAATGCAGATTGCACATTTTCTGTTAGTACAATAAACCTCATTTGAATCCAGAAATATAACTGAGTCCATCAGTTATTAGATATCTGAAACTGAAATAGCTGTTGCAAAAACCAAAATTGTTATAAAGAAAAAAGGTTAACATTAATAGGGGTGCCCAAACTTTAACATATGACTGTACATGGTATTATCGTGACTTGTCCCAAGCTAAATGTGGTTTTATCATCAGAATTTAGTCTATAGAACGAACTCATGAGAAAAACAAAGTACATCCTCTTTGTTTTGTATGGTTTTATGAACTGCAGCAAGAAAAGAAAAACTTTAAAAAAAACATCTTGGTCCTTAAAATAACATTTTCCACTTGTGAATAATCTTTTTCACTATGGAATAGTAGACTTCAAATTGTTTGGAAATGGAAAGGTAGAATATAGAGAAAAAAAAACAATAATCAGAGTGCTTCATAAGGCAACAAGTAGCGTAGCTCGGGGTAAATATAAAGTTCTTACATATTGCACCCCACATCTGCCTCTACTCACCTGATTGTGTTGTGTGCAGGAAAGAACACCTAGATCAGCCTTGTCTGGAAATATACAGCTGTTGCTGGCTAACTTCACCTTAGATACAGTTGGTCTGTGTATTTACAGCAGCTTGGTAATAAATGAGATTTATGTTGTCATTCTGCTTGTAGAAGATGCAGGAGATATTGGTTCTCCTTTGAAAGCTTAATTAAAGGTAAGTCAATGCATTTCAGGGTCACGCGACTCCTTCATCAGGACTTTACAGAATACATTGACATGTATGGTATTATCTTGATATGTTCCGAGCCGAATTTTTTTTATCATTGCTGTTCAATCTATAGAGCTCAGTGATAAGAAAAGCTAAGTATGTTTGAATTCTTAGGCTATAAGAAAAAAAACATCTTGGTGGCAGTGCATTATTGACACCTGGAACATTGGCCCACATGTGCGATTATGCCTTGTGAATCCTAAAAAGGGACCCCCGCATTGCCAAAATGATGAAGGATGACGACTACTGGCTGGCCAGCATCGTCGATCCACGCTGCAAAGGCAAATTACATAACATCTTGCCATAGGAACCTAGAGATAATATTGGCTAACAAACAAGCAACTCTGGTAAACCGCTTGTTTGAGGCTTTCCCAGCACACAGCAGCGGTGCTGGTTCTCCCACGAGCCGTAGTGGGCACAATGGAAGAAGTGTTCGTGGTGCACACAGCCGAAGTGGCATTGGAGACAGGGGTTTAATGACCATGTTGTGGAATGATTTCTCAAGTACCGCTCACACGACTGCTAATACTGCATCGATTACAAGTGACAGGAGACAGCAGTTGTCAACTATGGTTGCAAACTACTTCTCCTCCCATATCGATGTTCTCCCTCACAGGTCATTCCCCTTTGTCTATTGGACCTCTAAACTGGACACCTGGCCTGAATTGGCACTCTATGCCTTACAGGAGCTCGCTTGCCCTGCTGCTAGTGTGTTATATGAAAGAGTCTTCAGTGCTGCTGGATCAATCCTGACAGAAATTAGGACCGGTCTGTTGACCCAAAATGTTGATGATCTAACCTTCATTAAAATTAACCATGCATGGGTTTCAAAGGATTTTGTCCCACCTTCCCCTGATGACACATAGGTTGCCAGAAAACTGCCTCGCTTTGCCCTCCTCTTCCTCGGACTTGCCCAATTCTGCCATTTGCAGCAGCTGAATGTCCAGCCTACACATCAACATATGCCATTTTTTAAACCTCCCTAACTGGGCTGCCCACCCCCCAATGGCTGGGGTCAACACCTGGCGCACCCGGGCAAGTGCCGTTGCTCTGAACAGGTGGATGGGCCCACTGATGGCTGACAGCACTGGCACAGGGCCCCTCGAAGTACAATACAGTGTCTCTGACGCTGGGGGCCCACTCGCCGTCAGACACACCAGCGTAATATGAGGGGCCCTGTGCCAGTACTGTCGTCCACGAGTGTGCTCCCCCTGCTTGGTCATGGCCACAGCACTTGCAAGTTGCAATACTTACCTCTCCATGCCCCATCGCTGTGTAGTCTGGCCAGTTAAATCCTTCACAGGGACGGCCACTAGAAATTTGGTGTATTGATCGATGATGGTTAAGATGTAGCTATGGCCTGTCCTGCTGGCCTCTACCTTCAGATGATCAATGGCTACCATTTGTAATGGATGTCAACTTACAAGCGGATGCAGTGGTGCTGTCACGTGGACCCGTTCTGTGTGACGCAACCCGCAGGCCGGTAACTAAAACAACAAGACGCGGCACGTGATACTGCCCTGTGTGACACAGCCCGCAGGCCGTTAACTAAAACAACAAGACACGGGGAACAGGGAAACAGTTACAATGGTGGGCCCTGCGATAGGGAGAGGGGACGTTGAGACCTCCTGCACTCCCCTGAGTCAGTGTCCCTAAAGCTCCAAATGTTCCCTATGCCGGTTCCGCACCGGGCGCCGATCAGGAATCTGTCGCCCTAGCACACCCTACACCTATCCCTTGCTAGGGAGCTGGGTGGCGCAGGCACTGGCCCCACCGCTGTACTAATGCACACTAAGGAAAAACACAAACAGGGAAACACCACTTAGCTTTACTCTGTTGCACTTGCTCCTGGCAACAGAGTCCGCCACCAGAATGCAGCTCTCCTCCTGAATCGCTGCCACCAAGCTCTGTCAGAGCTACAAGGAAATCCCCTATGACTCCTTCCACACCAGGGCTAAGAGAGTGCTGCAAAGAATGCTCTCAGCGCCTTACTCCACCAAGGATGGTTGAGATGAACACTATCACCAACACTAATTGCAACACCTGTGACTCTTTTATAGCAGAGCCAGCAATCACACCTGCATTATAATCATGTGCACTTAACTAAAGAAACCAGAGTGCAATGATGCTCACCACCACCGGGGGCAAACTTAGAACAAACGACACCACAGTGCAATAATCCTAATGCCCACCGGGGCAAAAACCAAACTTAAGCACAGCTTAAGAAAAAGAAGGTTACCTGTGCTTTTTATCAGTCCTGATCCAGCATTGATCATCACAGGTGCTTTATGATCACCTTTCACAGTTGTGATAGTCACAGACGTGTGACATTCCTGCCACCATTTTTCAATGTCTCCTCTCATGCCAATCCAATAGAATCGCCTACGGCCTGTGGCTTCTGTCTTTTGCACTCCAAAATGACCAGACACATTATGATAGGCAGTGAGGACCATGTCTACATCTCTCCCTGTGATCACAATTTGATGGAGATGAGTAATGGTGATGTGATCCACGCTACTGCGATAAAGTAATCCTTTCTTCACAAAGAACCATTTTCGCTGTCTCCACAGACACAGTATTTGAGGGTCTGCATCGCCTCTGCAACATCTACCGGGGGGTTTTCTCACGATGAGTAATTCCCAAATTTCGGCTAACACTTGAATTTCCGTCTGTACTTGTATCCATGTAGTTTCCAGTAGCGGAGAGTATGGACTGGCTTACTGAGATTGAAATATATACGAAGATTTAAAAGTACCACAACACTGTATACTGTTGTACGCTTCGAATACCTTTCCCTTTTTCTACTTTTTAAATTCTGGTGTAATACATAGTGAGCCTGTGAGTGTCTGTGTCTGACTCCGGAAGTATAGACTGAAATATACAATTACCCCTAGACTGGATACACCTGGTATGTGCTGATACAGAACCTTTGTTCAAAATTTTTTATTACGGTATCACCCATAGTGAATGAGCATGTGTGGTATACGCCTTCTATATATACGGTGAATCGGAGATACCAATTTTTACCCTATGCTCGATACAGCTTGTATCTTGTTATACAGTACCTTTGTTCAACATTTAGTATTACGGTCAAATCCATACTGAGTGAGCGTCTGAGAGTGACTACGGGACTATGTATACGGAGATTTCAATTGTACCCTATAATATATATACTTGCTATCTTGTTATCCAGTACCTTTTTTACAACATTTTTTATTATGGTCAAACTCAGACTGAGTGAGCGTCTGAGGGTGACTCTGGAAATATATACCGAGATTTCAAATTTGGCCAACACTGTATACAGCTGTACGCTTCTGATACAGTAACCTTTTTTGCTATTTAGATTCTGGTATAATCCCTAGTGAGCCTGTGAACGTCTGTCTGTTACTCCGGAAATATATTTGGAGCTTTAAGATTACCACAGCACTGTATACAGCTGTACACTTGTGTTACATTACCCATTTACAGCTTTTCATATTCTTGTGTAATCCATACTGGGCCTGAGAGCGTTTGTGTCTGCCACCTGAAATATATACATAGATTCATAATGTTTACACTACACTATATATACCTTGTATCTGGTGATACTGTACCCTTTTTCAACTTTTTATTTTATTGTGTAATCCATACTGAGCCTGTGAGCGTCTGTGTATGACTCATGAAATATATACGGAGATTTACTGTTATCCCTAGACTGTATAAAGCTGTACGCTTCTGATAAAGTACCATATATCTGCTGGTATTTTGGGTTTATTTTCCAAAACATGAGGAAGTATGGTGGAAGAGGACGTGGATATGGGCATGGGGGGCCACCTGGCACTGATGGTGGTGGTGGTGCATCTGCTGGTAGGGCCAAAAACACAATAGCAGCTAAGGCAGGAGGTGTTGAGCCTGCGTCATGGTGTAGCTCTGGAAGGCCTGTAAGGCTCCCTTTTCTGGGAGTAGGTAGACTGCTTTTAAAGCCAGAGCATCAGTAACTGTTTTTGGCTTAAATTGCTGAAACAGCCTCCAGCTCTATCGCCTTCTCTTCTGAAGTTTAACACTAGAACTACCGGAGGGGTCATTTTGACCCTTTTGCTATTTCTTTTTCCTATAATTTCTAACATTTTAACAAATGAGTTCTGACTTTTTGTGACTTTTATTTATTCATGGTAGTGTATATTTTAGGACACAAAAATGATTTGGAACTTTTTCAGGGGCCCAGATTTTACAATTCATACCTATAAGTACTGAAGGGGTCAATTTGACCCCATACATAAAAGTAGTAGAAGGCAAGTCACCTAATATTACAGAGTTCAGAAAATCACAGTGCTTCTCCCTAGTTGTAGAGTGTAATTGTATCTTTGCATATCAGGGATGATTCAGCATTTTGTTTTGTCTAAACTTGTCTGAACATGTTTGATCCAAGTCTCTTGAAGCGATTTCTGTCTGCACTTCAGTAGCAAACATTACAGTTGAAGCTACAACTCTGCATGTTTGCACAGTGTCGTTTTATTACTTCTGCGATCTTACAAGTCCCTTTTTGCGACGTATATTTGAAGCATGAGTAAGCAGAGGGGTCTGACAAGTGATGAAATTTTGAAATGTCTTCAGAATTTATCTGAAAATGAGTCAGAAGAAGTGGCCCATCATCCGTAATGTCTGAACCACAAACAAAAGGACAAGAAATCCACAAGCGTCGAAAATGGAGTTGGAAGATGCAATGAAAACAAAACAACTAAAACTTGCGCAAGCTGTAACAAACCAGTTTGTGGAAAATGCACTGGGAAAGTGGAAGAAAGTACTGTTTGTGTTAACTGTTGGACACCGCATGCTATGACCATGTAAAAGGAAAATGCGTGCTGTACTTGATCTTAACACTGTTCCTACTAAGTTAAAATAAATGTTCTTTAATTTGTTGGCAACGAAAAAGTTATTTTTACTCCAGAGTCAGTACTTTTGAATGGGGGTCAAAATGACCCCTAATGGTAGTTATAGGTATTATGAAACATGCGGTAGTTCTAGTGTTAAAAAAATGCAAGCACTGAGTCATCATTGCAAGCTTCTGGTCAGGAGCAACCCCTTTCCTTGTGTCCTACACCCACACCAAAAGTGAAGGATGCGGCAGGCACACACTTCAGATTACTCCATGGAGCTCTTTTCACATACCATGCCTGGGTTAATTAAAAATGGGGCCCATCATACACTGGAGCATTCCAAATGGGGGACATCAGACACTGGAGAGGCATTTACGGGGCCCATTATACACTGGAGCATTAGAAATGGGGCCCATTATATATGGAGCATTATTTGGGCCCATCATACATTGGAGCATCATCCATGAGGCCCATCATATACTGGAGCATTCCAAATGGGGGACATCAGACACTGGAGCAGCGTTTACAGGGCCCATTATACACTGGATAATTAGAAATGGAGCCCATTATATATGGAGCATTATTAGGGCCCATCATACACTGGAGCATCATCCATGAGGCCCATCATATACTGGAGCATTATGTTGAGCTCATCATATACTGTATGGAACATTATATGTGACCAATTATTCTGTATGGAGAAATATATGGGGCTCATTATTCTGTAAGGCGCACAATGTGGTGGCCATAATACTGTATGGAGTAATATACTGTCCTTTTTTGAGCTATTGCACAATTTAAAATAGATCAGTCATGTCATGTAAGCAGTGAAGTATTTGTCATTGAACTATACCTATATTTCTGTGCCGTATCGGAGCATCATGAGTTGTGGTATGTGTTAAAGGGGCGCACTGACACTCTTTGGCCCAGGGCACACGAAAACCTGGAGCCAGCCGGCCTATTTCGTTCGACCTGACTTTTGCGAAAGTCGGGTTTCATGAAACCCGACTCGACCCTAAAAAAGTCAAAGTCGCTCATCTCTAGTGACCGCACTTGCTGATGATCAATTAGCAGCAGCACCTGGCTGATACTTACCCTCTTAATTCCTCTGGATTCAGTAAAGCTGTGCTATATTTTTCACATAGTGTTCCTGTTTTTTTTTACCTAGTATTAGTTCACTAAATTAGACACAGTGTAATTTGTCATATTTGTCGTTCATCTGATGTTTTATTTACCCATTTTTAACAACCTTCTAAGGACCAAATGTCTCTTTTTATTATGTCCTGATATGTTAAACTATTAAAGTAAAAAAAAAACGTAATTAGTTCTCTCATGACTGTATATGAATACTTATTGTCTGCAGTGGGTCATATACATGAATGGGGTATAGTGTCTCACAAAGCCAACTCAAAATACAATATCTCTTTCCGCTGTATGGCTGGTTTTCTTGCGGTAACTTAAAGATAATTGGAAACAAACACGACTGAAATAGATAATTAAACATAAACAATTATATTATATACGTTATTATAAAGAGTAATTAATTTATTCATCATGGTAGACATAAGATGCCACATTCATCAAAACTGTCCCAATGCTTATTGCAATCAATCAGATAGCAGCTTTGACTGTTAAAGAAATGGAATCTGCCCGTTATTAGCTGCCATTGGAAATAAAGCCAACTTTTATTATTTTTATTTATTGTTAATGTAATCATAAATATGGCCTAATGTTGTTATGAGATGGAATATTCTATGATCAATTAGGATTAATATATCCCTGGCTCATAATCCTAGCTAAGACTCATAAACCTTGGTGTAAAAATTAAACCTAGTCTAGCCACGTCACCGTTCTTCCTAATAAGTATTCCATTGTGTAATGAGAGAGCCCTTCATATTCTATGGGGATTATTTGGTTTAGGTAACCAACCTTCAATACTAATATGAAATACAGAATTAGGCCTCATTCACACATCCGTGTTTAACCCCTTTCCTACAATGGACATACCATTCCGTGCATGTGACCAGGGACCTAAGTCCCAAGGACGGAATAGTACATCTAGTGCGATCAGCTGCACTCACGTGGTGAGGGCCGCTGATCGCATCCGGGTGTCAGCTGATTGTCACAGCTGACACTCGGTACAATGTGTCAGGGGCGGTCACGGACAACCCCCGACACGTTAACCCCTTGCACACCGCGATCAAACACGATCGCGGTGTACCGGGGGTTAAAGGGAAGCATCGGCAGGGAGGGGGCTCCCTCCGTGCTTCCTGGAGCCCACCACAGCAGCGCAATGTGCAGCGCTGCTGCGGGGGGTTTCATCCCTGCAGGTCCCCGAATCCAAGATGGCAACGGGGACCTTTGGGGGCTTGCAGGGAGCTGGCTTCCTCAGTGCCTGCAAAGCACAGGCATGAGGAAAGCCTGTGCAGTGCCTGTGACAGATCGCTGACCTGTCACAGTGATCTGTGATGTGACAGATCAGTGATCTGTCACAGGACAGTGATGTCCCCCCCTGGGACAACCTAATAAAGTTAAAAAAAAAGTGTAAAAATAATTTTAAAAAAATCGCTAAATAAATAAAAAAAAAAATATTCCCTAATAAATTCATTTTTTGGAAATAAAAAAAATAATAAAAGTGCACATATTTGGTATCGCCGCATCCGTAATGACCCGCCCTATAAAACTGTCCCATTAGTTAACCCCTTTAGCAAACCCCTTAAAAAATAAAAAATGCAGCAAAACATAATGATTTATTATCATACTGCTGAACAAAAAGTGCAACAACGCACGATCAAAAAGCCGCATATAAACATCAATGGTACCGCTGAAAACAACATCTTGTCCTGCAAAAAACGAGCTGCCACACAGCGTCATCAGCAAAAAAATAAAAAAGTTATAGCTCGCAGAATAAAGCAATGCAAAAATAATTATTTTTTATATAAAATTGTTTTCATTGCATAAAAGCGCCAAAACATAAAAAACAACATAAATGAGGTATCACTGTAACCGTACTGACCCGAAGAATAAAACCGCTTTATCAATTTTACCGCACGCAGAACGGTGTAAATGCACCCCCCAAAAGAAATTCATGAAACGCCGGTTTTTGTTCATTCTGCGTCCCAAAAATCAGAATAAAAAGCGATCAAAAGTTGTCATGTGCCCGAAAATGATACTAATAAAAACGTCAACTCGTCCCGCAAAAAATAAGACCTCAAATGACTCAGTGGGTCAAAATGTGGAAAAATTATAGCTCTCAATATGTGGAAGCGTCTTTTAGCGTGTGACAGCAGCCAAATATAAAAACCGCCATAAATAGTAAATCAAACCCCCTGTTATCACCCCCTTAGTTAGGGAAAAATAATAAAATTTAAAAAATGTATTTATTTCCATTTTCCCATTAGGGTTATGGTTAGGGCTAGGGCTAGGGTTAGGGTTAGGGCTAGGGTTAGGGCTAGGGCTAGGGTTAGGGCTAGGGTTAGGGCTGAGATTAGGGTTAGGGGTGTGTTGGGGTTAGGGTTGGAGTTAGAATTGGGGGTTTTCCACTGTTTGGGCACATCAGGTGCTCTTGAAATGACATCTGTTCTCAATTCCAGCCAATTCTGCGTTGAAAAAGTCAAATGGTGCTCCTTCCCTTCCAAGCTCTGCCATGCGCCCAAACAGTGTTTTACCCCCACATATGGGGTATCAGCCTACTCAGGACAAATTGCAAAACAACTTTTGGGGTCCAATTTCTCCTGTTGCCCTCAGGAAAATAAAAAATTGGGGGCAAAAATATCATGTTTGTGGAAGAAATACAATTTTTTTATTTTCACGCCCGGGCATTATAAACTTCTGTGAAGCACTGGGGGGTTCAAAGTGCTCACCACACATCTAGATAAGTTCCTTGGGGGGTTTCCAAAATGGTGTCACTTGTGGGGGGTTTCTGCTGTTTTGGTACATCAGGGACTTTCCAAACGCGACATGGTGTCCGATCTCAATTCCAGCCAAAAAAGTCAAATGGCGCTGCTTCCCTTCCGAGTCGTTTACACCTACATATGGGGTATCAGCGTACTCAGGACAAATTGCACAATAACTTTAAGGGTCCTGTTACCCTTGGAAAAATAAGAATTGAGGGTGAAAAGATCATTTTTGTGGAAAAAATATGATTTTTTAATTGTACGGCTGTATGTTATAAACTTCTGTGAAGCCCTTGGGGGTTCAAAGCTCTCACCACACATCTAGATAAGTTCCTTGGGGGGTCTAGTTTCCAAAGTGGGGTCACTTGTGGGGGGTTTCCACTGTTTAGGTACATCAGGGGCTCTCCAAACGTGACATGGCGTCCGATCTGAATTCCAGCCAATTTTGCATTGAAAAAGTCAAACGGCGCTCCTTCCCTTCTGAGCTCTGCCATGCACCGAAATAGTGGTTCCCCCCCACATATCAGCATATCAGGTATCAGCGTACTCAGGACAAACTGCACAATAACTTTTGCAGTCCAATATCTCGTTACACTTGGTAAAATAAAAAAAATTGAACCTGAAGTATTTTTTTTATGAAAAAAAGTTAAATGTTCATTTTTTTTTTAAATATTCAAAAAATTCCTGTGAAGCACCTGAAGGGGTAATAAACTCCTTGAATGTGGTTTTGAGCACCATAAGGGGTGCAGTTTTTAGAATGGTGTCACTTTTGGGTATTTTCTATCATATAGACCCCTCAAAGTGGCTTCAAATGTGATGTGGTCCGTAAAAATAAAATGGTGTTGCAAAAATGAGAAATCGCTGGTCAACTTTTAAGCCTTATAGCTTCCTAACAAAAAAAAATTTGGTTCCAAAATTGAGCTGATGTAAAGTAAATATGTGGGAAATGTTACTTATTAAGTTTTTTGTGTGCCATATCTCTGTGATTTAAGAGCATAACAATTCAAAGTTGGAAAACTGCGAAATTTTCAAAATTTTCGCCAAATTTCTGTTTTTTTTACAAATAAACACAAGTTATTTGAATTAAATTTTACCACTACCATGAAGTACAATATGTCATGAGAAAACAATGTTAGAATCACCGAGATCCATGGAAGCGTTTCAGAGTTATTACCTCATAAAGGGACAGTGGTCAGAATTGTAAAAATTGGCCATTGGAGTTAACGTGCAAACCACCCTTGCTAGTGAAGGGGTTAAACGCGAACATGAAAAAATGTTTTGTATCAGTGTGTCATCAATCTATGGTCCGTGTGTCCGTTTTTGCCATCGGTGTCATCAGTGTTTTTCACGAATAGATAAACAGATAAATTTCACACCTTCTCCTAACCTTTGCAATGTTAAATATAGGCAGAACATGAATTCCATTCATACGTGTTTTCAAGGATCTATATACTTATATTTTCACTTTTTACCTATGATACTAGAGAAAAACAGACAAATCTCTGTGAATTTTGCATGGTCTCCCAGTCCATTTAAAAACACAGACATCTGGACAGATCCATAGACTATAATAGCTATGTGTTGAATCTGTGAAAAACACCAATAGAACACATATATGCAACACAGACATCTGAATGAGGCCTTAAAATAAACCTGTCACCTGACTCATGCCTCCCAAACTGTGAGCAATGTGAATTAGATCTTGGATGCAGAATTAAAGTCAGGTACATTTTGCCAGTGCATTTCAGAAAAAATATATTTTAAATGTCTGGATGAGAACATAGCTCGACAAGAATCTAGTTCAGCTCCACCGAAGGCCATTTTTTCTGAGCGTCTTTCAAGGTGATTGACAAATCACTCACTACAGGAGAAAATTGTCAATCATTTGCAGCTAAGCAAAACTAGCCGGGGGAGGAGCCAGACTAGTTTTGTCTTTAGTTATGGACCCTGGCCTATCATGGAGCCTGTCCAAGTTTGAACCCTGTCCTAGGTAAACTATCCTTCATTAATAACAAGGATTCAGTTTATTGATCTGCTGTGATTTCCCCTGTAGCTCAACTTGTATAAAGAGAAATTGTGGGGTCTGAATACAAATTTTATATGGCGTCTTTAATTTATACTACCATAAATACCGTAATCTACTTTCTAGTGTTTGTTCAGATCTGGATGTGGTACAGATTAACACTGTGGGCTGTTATACCTCTACTGGTAGGGAGCCACTAAAATGTATATCCTCTTCATTAGGACAGGAAGATTACCTTCCAACATTTAGATTCCAGGGCTGCAGCCTATTGCAAAATGGTGTCCCTATCCAAAGTTTGAAGCCAGTCTCAACTGTGCTCAAAGAGATGGGATAATGCTATAGTGTTCCCTTGCTGTTATTTAAATAGGTGCAGTAGAGTGTATGATCATAGTATTATACATTACAGGTACTTGGATGTCATATTGTTGAGTAAAAGAAACTTAGATCCAATCTGTCTTTACAATACACTCACATTTAGTTATTTACAATGGTAAGATTATTGTGATGCTAGTCGCTACTCATAGATATGCCGTGAGGCTGGGTAGTGAAGAGGTCCAAGGTAAAAAAATCAAGAGAGCACGTTATAGACAGATGGGTGAGACAAAGGTTTAGTCAGGAAACAATCTGATGTCAATATTAGAAGAAGGTAGCAGATCATAACAATAGGGCAAAGCAAACGGGCGGTCAAGATAAATCTTAGGTCAGGCAGCAAAGATCATAATACCAGACAAGATGCTCAGAGCAAGCACACACGTCGTGAGCAAATCTATAATTGGCAGAAATCAAAGGCAGAGAGTTGATTAAATAGCCAGGAAATTCTGTTCGACAAGAGACACATGGATGAAGAGTTGGACACCCTGGTACTTATTGTACGGTTAGACTGTAACTCCAGACATTGACAGTTCAGCATCCAATAAGATGGCTGAGCTGAAAATCATCCTACTGACAGCTCAGCTTGCCCCATTCCTAGATTGGATGGCAGAACTGTCATTTACTGAGTCCAGATGCTCAGAGAGAAGGATGGAAGGAATCGTGACAGTACTCAGACCGGACCCCCAGGTTTCCCAGGAAACCTACAATAGAAGGTCCTGATCAGAAGATTAACCTTCACAGAAAAAGTCGGGACCCAGGATTTCTCTTCTGGTCCGTATTTGCTCCAGCGTGTGAGATATTAGAGAGAATTTTGGACCGTATGAGAATCAACAAATTTTTTTGGATCTCCCTCCAGACATTCCCAAATTTCTCTATGGCCACCTCTACTCCATCACACCCAGAAGTCATCCTAGAAAATTTGCTAAAATAGGGATGAAAACCATAATTACAAAAAAAGGTGCGGTTCCAGTGGACTGATTAATCTGACTGTTAAAGGCAAATTCAGCAAGAGGTAAAAATAAAGACCTGTCCTCCTGCTGATCTGCAATGAAACACCTTAAAATTTGTTTCAACGAGCACTAAAATGTTTGAATGCTTATTACTCATAAGTACAGTAGCAGGTCGTACTGCCCAGGCACTCAATTCGAGTAATGAGCACAATGGAATTCAATGGGAAACTTAAGTATTTTTCCGGTAGACCCACCCAGCATGTCTGGGGGGGGGCAGGAAAATTGCTGAAATGAATGGAAACAGCACTGAATTGGATTGTGAACAGCAGGGGGAAGATGGCTGGACGAATCTCTGATTCCCAGGTCGCTGCTCTGAACAATTTTGTCAGAAAATTATGTCACTTTAGCAGACTGACAATAAAACATTTGAAATCAAAGATAAAATGAATTTTACAGGAAAAAAGGTTAAGAAACATTCTTTCCAGTATAATGACTTGTATATAAGGCAAATAAAAAAGAGAGAAATAAAAACAAAAATGCTTCCTCCACTCCCTAGGCTATGTTCACACAACGTTTTTTGCTGCATTTTTTAACTTTCTCATTGCTTTCAATGGGGAAAAATCCTGCAAAACACTGAAAGAAATGACATGCACTTTCTTTAAAAAATGCAACAGTTTTCCATTTCAGTAAGGAAAAAAAAAGGAATCATGTACATGAGACTTCTTACTTTGTTTCCCATTTGTAAGGAGTGGGACTCCTAGACTGGTGAAGCCTATGTAATAAGTGCTAAGCCTATCAAAAATTGAAAGGAGTGATTGCAATACACCCTGGAATACACGTAGAAGATGGCTTAAAAAAAACATTTTTGTCTGCATTTGGAAGCAACATATCAACAGTGTTATCATGCAGCCCTTACTCCAAATTTTTAGAGGTCCATCAGGCGGCCCTCATTCATACATTTTGGAGGGCCAGCAAGTGGCCCTCATGATAAATTCATTTTCAGAGCTACATATTTAATTTTAAAAAATAACACCATACAGTTTGCAGGTTTGAGCTCTACAAACACGGTTATCCAAGAGACTTAGCTTCCTGACCCACTTTGCATAGCGGTTCGGAAATCCACTCTTGAAGCCATAACAGTGAAAAGAGGTGGTTGGATGGATGGCAGATAATGTTTACAGTCTGTTTCCCAGCACCACCCTGTCTTCCACATGGTCCAGTCTCACTAGCCAAAAGTCTGGACCACATAATCATCACCATCATCCGCTTTCATCCCACCATGGAGAGTCCCAGAAGACAAGTGGTCTCACACTCAGACACTCCAAGAAGCTCTTTACATTTCCATTTATTGATTCTGGCCTCTCATCCTGTATGTTTCAACAGGGACATTAGGAGATCATGTGTAGTGATGTCCAAATTTTTGAGCAGCCACGATCAGAAGAAGAGGAGAGTGGGGAACGGCAATTAGTGTCTCTACAGGTAAATGATGATGAGACACAGTTGCCAGCAAGTGATGTTGTTAGGTCATCAAATCAGGAGGACCAGATTGTGGAAGTGGAAGACGAGGTGGTGGACAATGAAGCACTCATCCAACCTGGGAAGGTGCCATTCGAGTACAGCAGCTCAGAGGGGGAGAGATATGCAGTATCTCAACAAGCAGGCAGAGGCAGTGGGTTGGCCAGAGTGAGAAAGCGGGCAGCTGTTTTCCACAGCACTCACATTCGGCAAGTTCACAAGCCAAAAGTTAGGTGTTCTCCAGTCTGGTGCATTTTTAAAGAAAGTGTGGGTGATAAAAGAATAGTCAATTGCAATCTGTGTCATACCAAGAAGAGCAAGGGTCAGACTACTACCAGACTGACTACCACCCGCATGCTCAGGCACATATCATCAAAGCACCTGACTACATGGGCCAAAGGCCTGGGTACACAATCAGTGTCTGCATGTGACACCACTGCCTCTTCCCCTGTGCTAAGTGTTTGCCAACCCCCTGCCCAGAAAGCTGGCATCGATGCCTCCTGCCCTGCACCTGTTGTTGTACATTTGCAAGCACCATCAGCAACAACATACACTTCTTTGGCCAAGCTCAGTGTTCAGCTGTCCCTACTCCAAGCCTTGGAATGCAAAAGAAAATACCCATACTCACAGGCCCAAACACTAAATGGGCACATTGCCAGACTGCTTGGAAATGCTGATGTTTAGGTTTGTGGATACTGAGACTTTCTGCAACCTCATGGCGGTGGCAGTCGCTCGGTACTCGGTTCTCAGCTGCCACGTTTTTCCCAGTATGCTGTTCCCGTCTTACACCAGCATGTCTCATAACATCGCCCATACCTTTACCAATGCAATTATTAAAAAGGTCCACTTAATGTCCGACATGTGAACAAGCACTTGTGGACAGGGACACTACATTTCCCTGACAGCACACTGGGTGAATCTTGTGGAGGCCGGAACGGAGTCGGATTCTGGGATGGTACGTGTGCTACCGATGCTGAGGATCATGGGCCATAGTTTCATCAGGGTTTCCTCCACCTTAGTGGTTCAGTGGTTTCTGAAAACCTACCCAGATTTGCCTGAGGTACTTACTACGGTAAGCCACGTCAGAGTCCATTTCCAAGTCAGCTACAGCTGCTGCCAGTCTGGCAGTGCTGCATCAGCGATTGAAAGTCCCAGCTCGCAGACTGGTGTGTGACGTGATCATGCACTAGAACTCCACATTACATATGTTGGCAAAGCTTTCTGTGCAGCAGAGGGCAGTATTTGAATACCAGCTACAGCATGCCCATCAGTATTCCTGTCAGCATTTGTACATAACATCCGAAGAGTGCGCATGGATGTCTGACATCTGTGAAGTCATACAGAACTTTGAGGAATCAACCAATATGGTGAGCGGCAATGACGCCATAATTGGAGTAACCATCCCACTTCTGCACAGAAGTGTGCTTTAGATTGCTCCTGGGGACAGAGACAGAGCTCATTTTCCAGGGAATCCAATAGGGCTTGTGTGAATGGGCATTGCCAGAAGAGACGCAATGGTGTTTCCTCAGCTAAATGGCATCTTTGGCAGTACCTAATGTTTCCCAGTCCACTGGCATGCATGGAAATTTTTAAGAGCAGAGTACCCCCTAAATAGCCGTTCATGCTAGGTCTTTGTGCCTGTTGGTTAACCTTTCAGAAGCCACATTTTTCAACACAGTCTTGGCTGTGGCCACAGGGAGCCCTGAAATAGACTCCCTTGAGTCTTTTGCTTAGATAAGCTTATGGACGGTCTTTGGTTTCTTTCTACATGTCAGGCTTGAGTCCCTCCAGTTGGGAATCCCTGATAAACTTTAGCAGCTCATCATAATACCAGGGGATTTCCCAGTTGTAAAGATAAGAGCTGTCTCACTTGTCCCATCTGTTCAGCGTGGATTGGCTGAAGAGGAAGAGGAGGAGAGGGAGGGGGAAAAGATGGAAAGTGGTACTCCTGGTGGGGACAGAGAAGTCTTGCCTGTTGGGAGTCTGGCACACACGGCTGACTTTATGTCCAGCTGCATTTCCTGTAACCATCACATTAGATGAATTTTGGCAAACAATGATTACTGGTTATTCACCCGTCTCGACCTACACTACAAGGAGAACTTTCCATCTCTCCTTCTTGCAGGTTGCTAGTTAAATGGTGCAATACAAGAAGGCCCCAGTGAAACAATTAGTACAAAACTTCCCATCTATGCTGGTGGTAGTGGTCATATATCCTAGTGCAATCAAGAAGGAGAGACATGGGAGACACACACCAGGTCCAACAGTGGCAGTGGAACACTATTAAAGGTCTGGGACAGTTTCATTACACCATCCCAGTGCCCAGGCCCTGATCCCTGGAGTAGTCTGACAAGGAAGGAAATATTTTTGAAGATGGTAAAGGTACCCAGCCAACCTTACCAGAGTGCACCTACTTCTCTTCAGTGTCCAGCTCTCCAGCAGTCCGGTACCCCAGGCTGTCCTTTCTTTCCGCTGTTTTTCCGGGGCCACCCCCCTCTCTGAACTCTCTCTGTCTTCTCTTCTCTGTCTCTTGTGCTCTGTCTCTTCCTGAGCTCTTCTTATCCCAGGTCTCGGAACCTCCCCCCTTTTATCCCTTCAGCCTGGAAATTCCCTTCTCCTGTCCCACTAGCGCCGCCCACCATGACTTGGCTTTTCCTAGCATTAGCTGTTATTAAGACCTTTTCTCTCTGTGTACTGTGTCTCCCCTTGTGGCCAAGCTCTGTACTCCACTGTCTCTTGCTAATCCCTTCTTCGTCCTACACGTACATATATATATATATGTTACAGTAAAACATGATACATAGCACATATACATTTGTCCCTTTACACCCAGACTGGTCCACATATTAGTCCACCCTCTACACTGGCATGCCCTGGTGCTAGTGTTTTATCAGCGCTCCCTCCATGCTTAACTTGATTCCATCAATTTTTAGTGCCACCATGGGCATAATAACTGATAGGTGCATACACCTGCCAACTGAAAATGCTGACAGGCTAACTCTTATTAAAATGAACAAGGCCTGGTTTGACACAGACATCTCAATCCCCTCAGATGACAGCAGCAGAACATAAAGTCAATTGCAATGTTTCTTTTTTGTGGCATATTCGCATGTACCCCTTCCGTTTCATGGTTTCTTCTTTTTCTTGTCCTTCTCTAATCTAAAACTATCCCTCATACAGCACCTATCCATAAACTAATTGCAGCAAACAGCTAGCTGAAGGTCGCATAAGAATAAGTGAGTACGCTGGTTTGGTCGGTCAGGTATTGATTGACGAATGACCATCTTTTAAAACTTTTCCTCCCTTGTCATAAATACCCAGTGATGAAGTCATGGACGCTAGGAGGGTGAAAGGAAATTGGACCACAACTTTGACAGAAAACCCTTGCCTCTGCTGTGCCTGGTGTGTCTATCCCTCACCTCTCCTTTTTGGTTGGGTCAGGAAGCTTTCCTCCTGCCACTCGCACTGTCTGATTGGAATTTTTTGAAAATATTTTACACAATGGCCTTCTGTTATAGCACCATATTAGAATACCTCTCTGCCTTAGGAAAAAGAGATGCAAAGTTCTCCTTGTAGCATGGGTCTAGCAGGGTGACAAATGAGTATGAATATATCGCTAGGGTTACAGGAAAGGCTGCAGTGCATAAAATCGTCCATATGTGCCAAGGTCCCTACAGCCAACACTTCCCTGTCTCCACCATGATGACTACTCTCCATCAACTCATCCTCTCTCCACCATGATGACTACTCTCCATCACCTCATCCTCCATCTCTTCCTCCTCATTGTCCTCCACAGACCATCCAAGTAAAAGAGAGAAGCTTGTATGGGTACTAGCCTCTCTTGCATTCAGCCGGGTCCTGTTCCTCCTCCTCATTTCCAGCCTCCACTTCCTCATTGTTACCCAATCTACACTGAGCAGATTAGATGAGGCTGGGCAGTATCTCCCCTTCTCATGTCTTCCTCTATCTCCACCTAATCTGCATGCAGAGCTTCAGGTATAATTGTCTGCAGCGACTGTTTAAGTAGGCACAGAAGTGGTATTGTTGCAATGATTTTGATGTATTTGCCGCTTACCATGTTTGTGGAGTACTCAAAGCCTTGGAGAACCACACAAATGTCAGACAGCCAATAATTTTAACGCTTTTTTGCAGTGTTAGATAATATCACAAGACATTTATCCCAGAGCATGGAATAGTGTATGAGTGAGAAATGTAATCCAGCTAATTTTTTCTATGCTTTTTTGAACTGTTAGATATCACAGAAATGTACCACAGAACACGTTAAACTATATGGCTGAGAAATTTAAGCTTGCTAAATTTTTTAATGTTTTTTTCAGTTTTATAGATCACAGAAATGTCCGCCAGACCAGGGAATAGTGTATGGATGAGAACTGTAATCCAGCTAATTTTTTTATCACTTTTTTGAACTGTTAGATATCACAGAAATGTACCACAGAACATGTGAAACTGTATGGCTGAGAAATTTAAGCCTGCTAAATTTTTTAATGCTTTTTTCAGTTGCATAGATCACAGAAATGTCCGCCAGACCACGTAATTGTGTATGGATGAAAGCTGAAATGCAGTCAATTTTATTAACGCTTATTTGGAGTCTTAGACATCACAGAAATGTACCACAGAATACATGAAACTGTATGGCTGAGAAAGTTAAGCCTGCTAAATTTTTTTAACACTTTTTTTCAGTTTTATAGTTTACAGAAAAGTACCCCAGAACAAGTAATACTTTATGGCTGAGAAATGTAACTCTACAAAATTTTTAAATGCTTTTTCTCAGTTTTATAGATCACAGAAATGTACTCCACACTATCGAATAGTGTATTGGTGAGAAAATTACCCCAAGAAAAAGTTTCAATGATTTTTGTGAGTGTTACTGTATATAGCACAAAAAAGGACCTCTTAGCATGTAATACTTTATGGCTCAAAATATATTCAATTTTTTCAGCCTCCTCAAAAAAAAATTATCTATATATTTGATCAACAGACTGCACAACACTAATTCCTGTCTACAGAATTTATTGTGTCACTCTCCCTCCTTCTGCAACTCTCTCTCCCTCTCTAGGCTCAATGCAGATTGTATGTGATGCAAACAACAAAGCAAACGATTAGCACTTAGAAGGGCTGTTAGTATGATGGCTCAGCTTCAACACCAGTATAAACACTACAGACCTCTGATTTGTTATACTGTGCACACACAGGCCTAGACAAGCACTCCCCCCCAATATGAATTGTCACAGAGCTGTGCAATGATGTCAGTGTGCCGAGTCGGGTGGCATCTGCTCTTTTGTAACCCCTGATGATGTCTCACTGCCAATCACAGTGATGCCACAACCAAAATGGATACATCATTACAATAACGCACAGGCAATCCCAGCATGCTTATTGGCTGGTGAAACAGGTGCCAAAAGTGCGGGGTGGGGATTCAAGTATTACGTAAAGCACCGCCCGTTATTCACTGAGTAACAAGTACATCCGAGCACTGTGATACTCGAGTGATAACCAATTATCACTGAGCACATTCGTTCAACCCTGGCGGTAAGCAGATGAAAATGACAAATAGATCCTCAATTTCTTACAAAAAGCTATCCAGAATTTGGATATAAATTGCAGCCCCTCTATCAGATAGAATGTTCAAGGAGATTCCATGCAATCTCACCACATGATTGTTAAATAACCTGGAAAGTGTTTCAGCATTTGTGAACCCTGATAATGGAACAAAATGACCCTGAATTAGTCAATTACCACCCAAATATTTTTCCCTCCAGACAAAGGCAAATCTGTGATCAAATCCATTGACAAATAAGTCCATGGTCTTTTTGGAATTGGCAATGAAGCAAACTTCACAAGCAGATAGAAAATTCCTTAAAATAATTAATCATAGATGCAAATTGTCTCTTCAGAGAGGAAGAGGACTTGAACTCTATAGCGCCACCTGTTGGTAGTAGCGATCCTACAAGTCGCAATCAACCCTTTAACGAGTCTTGTAATATGACTTAGGATAAAAGCCAAATCAGAATCTCAATTTTCAGACACGGTGGTTCGGGCTGCAAATTGAGATTCTGATTTGGCTTTTATCCTAAGTCATATTACAAGACTTGTTAAAGGGTTGATTGTAACTTGTAGGATCGCTACAGCCAACAGGTGGCGCTATAGAGTTCAAGTCCTCTTCCTCTCTGAAGAGGCAATTTGCATATTATTTTCCCAGAGGAGCAATGCATGACGAATAAGCCTCCTTACCTTGACAAGCCAGAGCTGGTATGTCACTCTCCACAAGGAGAAACCTTACCCCTTAATCATAGATGGCCATCAAAAAAGTCTAGCAATAGCTTTCTGTGTAACTGTGACCCCAGGATGATGACTCAAGACAGAATCATGAAACTCCTGTAACAGAAGTAATCTTAAGTACACAGGTACAAATAATTTGGCCTCAGAGTATTGGATGAAGCCAGCGACTGCACTCTATGGATCTCCTCCTCCAATTCTGAGAATAGAAACCACAATACTTGAGGAAGAATGGAGGATGGAGGTTCTAGAGGAGAAACTGAATCATGGCAGAGTCATAAAGCATCAGCGCTCACATTCTCAGACCCTGGCCTGAACATGATAGAAAAATTGAATCTAGAAAAAAATAAGGACCATCTGGCCTGTCTTGCATTTAACTGTTTAGCTGATTCAATATAAGCTAAAAAATTTTTAGCTGACGAATAGCTCCTTCCAAATTATGTCTCCATTCTTCAAAAGCTAATTTGACAGCTAAAAGCCAGTGATTCCCATCATCACAATTTCTCTCAGTAAATGAAAATTTCCTACCAAAAAATACACATCACCACAGATAGGTCAGAGATTTGGAACCTTGAGATAGTACAGCCCCTACCCCGACCTCCGAAGCATCCACCTTCATAATGAACGATTTCTGGAAATCTGGATGGAGTAAAACTGGAGTGGACATCAAAACCTCTTTCAATTTATTAAAAGCCACAATAACATTCGACAACCAAACTTTAAGATTTGCCCATTTATGTTTGAGAGCTAGAGTTGAGCAAAACGGGTCGGTCAAATTCATAAGTCGCCGTCTTTCGCTAAAGTCGGGTTTCATGAAACGAAACCCGACCATAGCGTGAGGTCAGCCATGAGGTCAGTGACCAAAGCGCCAAAGTCGCGTTTCAAATGATGCTTCCAGTGCCCTTTTTCAGCCAATGATGGAGGACACACACTGTGGGCAACGCGATGACATGGTCAGTGGTCACCACCATCTTTGAGAAGGGCATGCAAGTGATTGGCTTGCTTTGTGTGGCGTCACAGGGGCTATAAAAGGGCGTGCACGCCGACCGCCATCTTACTTCTGCTGATCTTAGCATAGGGAGAGGTTGCTGCTGCTGATTCTGAATAAGGGAGAACGTTAGGCAGGGAAGAAGAAAAAAAAAACTGCTTCTGCTGGTAGCGATTTTCCCTGTTCAACACAACAGTTTGTGTGCAGTGACAGGGGAGGCTATATTTTTGTGCATAAGCTCTGTTGGTTATTAGGCTGCCATATAAGGCTCCCTGATAGCTGCATGCTGTTTGCACACTGCTGTGCAAACTGCTTTTTTGAAAGGAAAAAAACTTTTCTTCCTCTTTTCTGCACAGTTGCCAAGCGTTCATTTTTCCACACTTTTGTGTGCAGCAGTCCTGCTTATTAGGCTGCCAGCTGCCATACTTGGTCAGAGAGCATCATTGTCAGCCTCCTAAAATCTCTAGGGAGATTCAAATTCTCCCCAATACTATATACACCTTGTACCTCCTCATACACCAGCCTATTTCAGCCTGTTAAATTGAGGTGTAATCTATAGTGGGCCTGAGATAATAGTTCAGCATCCTAAAATCTTTAGGCTATGGGCCCTGTGAGAATCATGTGGGAATAGTGGATGAGGGCAGGTATATCTCGCCCAGATTCCTTTCCTATGTGGCCTAGTCTGGTCAGTATCGCACCTGCTTACTAATGGATAATGGGAGGTGGATATAAAAGGATGCATGGTGGTTGTGTGAGTGTCTCAGCCTGGGAACACAGAGAGCCTGTCTGTGTGAGAGACACACACATGAGTGGAAGCAGTGCCCACTGCAACTGTGGTTTGGCTGGACGGGAGAAGCCCGCCAGTTGGTAGTTAGGTTGTCCATTGTTTAGTTAGTGCCGGACAGGCAAGGATTTGTTTTATGTTTTATTTCCTTTTGCATTGCTTTCACCGTTAATAAACCTGACCCACGGTCATTTATACACGAATCCCAGCTCTGCACCTGAGTTTCATGCTGACTGCACGTGACCTTTGACCCCAGCAAAGGCGATCCCGGAGTGTTTTATCACATTGTGGTGGAGAACGCGGGCAACACGTTGCAAGCATGAGCATGGAGGACGTGGTGAAAGCGCTGGTACAGTCCACCGCCGTCCAGCAAGAAGCTAATCGGGTGATGATGGCCCAGCTGAAGGAGTTGGTGGACATGACAGTTACCGATCGTTCGCTTCTCCAGCAGGTGGCGCAGCGCTTGGCAAGCTTACCTGAGCTTAACCTGGAAGCCGAGTCGAGAGTGATTCACGTGAGTCGGTACTGGCAGAAAATGACAACCGAAGATGACGTCGAGGCATACCTGACCACGTTTGAACGGACGGCGGTGAGAGAAAAATGGCCGAAGGCACGATGGGCCGGCCTGATTGCCCCGTTTCTTTCCGGTGAGGCCCAAAAGGCTTATTATGACTTAGAGCCTGAAGCCGCGCAGGACTTTGACAAACTGAAAGCCGAGATCTTGGCCCGGCTGGGAGTGACGACCGCTGTCCGTGCACAGAGAGTGCATCAATGGACTTATCAGCCGGATAAACCACCGCGGTCACAGATGTTCGACCTGATCCACGTGACGAAGAAGTGGCTACAACCCGAGGTGCTGACAGCGCCAGAGATAATCCAGAGAGTCGTCATGGACAAGTACCTGAGAGCTCTACCGCCAGCCCTGAGGAAGTGGGTAAGCCATGGAAATCCTACGACGGCAGATCAACTGGTGGATCTGGTTGAACGTTACTCCGTGGCGGAAGGACTCCGAGACGACGCTACCCCACCTCGTTCTTCATCATCTCCACGTGGAACCGGTAAGACTGTTCCAGGGAGTAGGGGAGATGGAAAAATCCCTAAGACAGTGGGGGAGGAAAACGGGACTGCCCGCACTGCGAGGCCGAGAGTAACGAACTATGGTCTAAGCAAGGGGCCCGTTAGGTGTTTCCGCTGCCAAGAGATGGGACATATTGCTGCGAACTGTCCGGTCACTACTGAACCCATGCAGTGCGACATCACAGACTCTAAAAAACGCATGTCTATGGTTGCACGGGTAGTGAGTGTGAATGCCGGTCAAAAGGATGCGGAAAAACACTTGTGTGATTTAACTGTTGATGGCAAAAATGTGGTGGCATTGTTAGACTCGGGAAGTGTGGTGACTCTGGTGAAGGCCAGTCTGGTGTCAGCCCCGACTGGACCATCAGACAAATTTTCTGTAACGTGTGTGCATGGAGACACCTGTTCGTACCTCACCACGGTCATATGCATTACTACTTCCTATGGGTCTGTGCAACATAAAGTGGGACTCGTCCCGGCGTTACTGCATGATGTTATCCTGGGCCAGGATTTTCCCCACTTCTGGCAATTGTGGGAGAATCAGTTGATACCCCAGGGTAATAGTGTACATGATTCTTCTCCCAGGGCACGTGTGGGTCCCGAACCCCTGGAAGAGGTCTCCCCGGAAGACTCTGGGGAAGAGTCTGCGGGAAATGACCTGCAGTTCCCGTTTTCAGTCATGGCGGGTGATACGGAGGAGACCGGGGAAGAGGAGGAGGCTGACAGCCGTCCACCTCCCCATTTGCCGGATTTAGAAGTTCAGAAAGATGACTTCCAAAGCGAGCAAATAAAGGATCCTACCCTTTCTCAGGCTAGGACAAATGTAAAAGTGATAAATGGGGTACCCGTAGAACCTGGCTCTAGGCTGGCATATCCTTACATGGTTCTGGAGAATGATTTACTCTATCAGATAGAGAAAAAGAGGGAAGATACGGTGCAACTATTAGTCGTGCCAAAACCCTACCGGCGGCAGGTGCTGGACCTGGCCCACGGACATGTGATGGGAGGTCACCTGGGAGTCCAGAAAACCACCGAAAGGATATTACACTGTTTTGTTTGGCCAGGCATGCATCATGATATTCGTGTATATTGCGAGTCTTGTCCTGACTGCCAAGCCTCTGCACCTAAGCCCCAGTTCTGTAGCCCTCTGGTACCCCTACCTATTATTGAAGTCCCGTTTGAGAGGATTGGGATGGATTTAGTTGGGCCCCTTCCACGGTCTGCACGTGGACACCAACATATCCTGGTCATCTTGGATTATGCCACTCGTTACCCGGAGGCCATCCCTTTGCGTAACACGGCCACCAAGACGATTGCCAAGGAGCTGGTGCATGTGTTTAGTCGGGTCGGTATACCAAAACAGATACTCACCGACCAGGGGACCCCCTTTATGTCCAGGATAATGAAGGAGCTCTGCCGATTGTTACAAATCGAACCGTTACGCACATCCGTGTATCACCCTCAAACAGACGGGTTGGTTGAACGGTTCAATAAAACTCTGAAGCAGATGCTGAGAAAGGTGATAGACAAGGATGGGAAGAACTGCGACTATTTACTTCCGTATTTGCTTTTTGCCATCAGGGAAGTACCCCAGTCTTCCACGGGATTCTCGCCTTTCGAGTTATTGTACGCCCGACGTCCTCGCGGACTGTTAGACGTTGCAAAAGAAACCTGGGAGGGTCAGGTCACTCCATTTAAAACAGTGATAGATCACGTCACACAAATGCAGGACCGTATTGCGGCTGTGATGCCTATCGTCAAAGAACACATGATACAGGCTCAAGGAGCCCAAAAAAGAATCTATGATAGGGGCGCCAAGATCCGTACGTTTGCACCCGGAGATAGGGTGTTGATCCTGGTCCCCACGGTGGACAGTAAGTTCCTGGCAAAGTGGCAGGGCCCCTTTGAGATCAAGGAAAGAGTTGGTGAAGCAAACTACAAAGTATACCAGGCAGGTAAACGGAAACCTGAACAGATTTATCATGTAAATCTGATAAAGCCCTGGAAGGATCGGTCTGCGTTGTCAGCGGAGCTGGCCCGTCCTGTCTGCTCGCATACCGTACCGGAGGTACGGGTTGCAGAGACTCTCTCGGAGCGGCAAAAGACGGAAGTCAGGCAGTTTCTACTTCACAACCAAAAGTTTTTCTCAGAAAAACCCGGGCAGACTATGCTAATGAAACATGACATTGTAACGGAACCTGGTGTCACAGTTCACGTAAAGCCCTACCGAATCCCGGAAGTGCGCCGTGAAGCCGTTTCCCGAGAAGTGAAGGCAATGTTAGAGTTAGGAGTCATTGAGGAATCGCACAGTGCGTGGTCCAGCCCGATTGTGCTAATTCCTAAACTGGACGGCACCATCCGGTTCTGCAATGACTTCAGGAAACTGAATGCGGTCTCAAAATTTGATGCCTACCCCATGCCCCGGGTCGACGAGTTAATAGATCGGTTAGGAAAAGCCCGGTATATTACGACCCTAGACCTAACAAAGGGGTATTGGCAGATCCCTCTGGTGGAGGCTGCCAGAGAAAAGACGGCATTTGCTACGCCGGAAGGTTTATTTCAGTATGTGTATATGCCGTTTGGACTGCACGGGGCACCGGCGACCTTCCAGAGACTGATGGATCGAGTCTTGAGGCCACATAGGCGGTACGCTTCGGCCTATTTGGATGACATTGTCATTTACAGCTTGGACTGGGAGACTCATCTCCAGAAAGTACAAGCTGTGATTGACGACCTGTGGGAGGCAGGTCTAACCGCGAACCCCAAGAAATGTCACATCGGGCTAGAAGAAGCCTGGTATTTGGGGTATGTAATTGGGAGGGGTGTTGTTAAACCCCAGGTTGATAAGATTCAGGCGGTTCAGGACTGGCCACAACCTGTCAACAAGAAGCAGGTGCAAGCCTTCCTGGGGATCGCCGGTTATTATCGCCGGTTCATACCCAATTTTGCAGCCATCGCTACCCCCCTGACGGATCTTACAAAAGGGAAAGACTCCGTCATGATTAAATGGAGCTTAGCGGCTGAAGAAGCCTTCCATAGCCTAAAACGGGCACTTTGCTCTCAGCCCGTACTGGTGACTCCGGGCTTCCGCAGTGAGTTTGTGGTACAAACGGATGCCTCTGATACCGGTATCGGGGCTGTACTCTCACAAGTGAGGGATGGAGTGGAACACCCAGTCCTCTATCTCAGCAGGAAGCTGAATAAACACGAGCAAAGGTATGCAGTCGTAGAAAAAGAGTGCCTCGCGATTAAGTGGGCTCTAGAGGCCCTCAAATATTACCTGGTGGGCCGAAAGTTCAGGCTGATCACTGACCATGCCCCTCTCAAGTGGATGCACTTGAACAAGGAACGGAATAGCCGGGTGACCCGGTGGTTCCTTGCCCTGCAGGCCTACACTTTTACGGTGGAGCACCGCCCAGGGGTACAGATGGGAAATGCAGATGCCCTGTCCCGAGTGCACTGTTTGGCGGGTGTCATTGCTCGACCGGAGTTGTCTGAGCAGAAGGGGGGGATATGTGAGAATCATGTGGGAATAGTGGATGGGGGCAGGTATATCTCGCCCAGATTCCTTTCCTATGTGGCCTAGTCTGGTCAGTATCGCACCTGCTTACTAATGGATAATGGGAGGTGGATATAAAAGGATGCAAGGTGGTTGTGTGAGTGTCTCAGCCTGGGAACACAAAGAGCCTGTCTGTGTGAGAGACACACACGTGAGTGGAAGCAGTGCCCACTGCAACTGTGGTTTGGCTGGACGGGAGAAGCCCGCTAGTTGGTAGTTAGGTTGTCCATTGTTTAGTTAGTGCCGGACAGGCAAGGATTTGTTTTATGTTTTATTTCCTTTTGCATTGCTTTCACCGTTAATAAACCTGACCCACGGTCAGTTATACACGAATCCCAGCTCTGCGCCTGAGTTTCATGCTGACTGCACGTGACCTTTGACCCCAGCAAAGGCGATCCCGGAGTGTTTTATCACAGCCCACGTAGCATTTTAAAACGCACAATGAAAACCTGACTCCTTCCCAGAAATTGCGTGGTTTTTTCCGTGCGATTTCACCGCGATTTTACCGCGATTCTGTTTGTGATTTTATCGCGATTTTCTCAAGCACTTTCCAAGCGATTTGAAGCATCGCTTGGAAAGTGATTGACAGGTTGGTCACACTCGTCAAACATAGTGTTTGACAAGTGTGACCAGCTTTTTACTATTGAGGCCGCCTATGCGGCATCAATAGTAAAAGATATAATGTTAAAAATGATTAAAAAAAAAAAATCGGGGTATATTTACCTTCCGACGTCCCGCGCTGCCATCCCGGGCCACAGCGTTCCCAGCGATGCCTTGCGAGACCTGTGATGATGTTGGTCTCACGTTACTATAGCGATCTCGCGAGACTGCTAGAGTCACGCGAGACTACGTCATCATAGGACCTTGCCGCAAGGCATTACTGGGAACGCTGCGGCCCGGGAAAGCTGCGCGGGACGTCGGAAGGTAAATTTATCCCGATTTTTTATTTTTTATTCTTTTTTTACAGGGGTATGGTACCCAGGGCCTGGAGGACAGTCTCCTCTCCACCATACCGTGGGTACCAACCGCACATGAGACGCTTAACTTCCCGCATGGTGGGCATAGCCACATGCGGGAAGTAAGCGATTCTCATGCATTCCTATGGGTGCAGAATCACGGCAATTCTTTGCGATTCCGCACAAAAGAATGATCATGATGCGATTCTGCCGCGGAAAAAAGCGCAGCATTAGCACAGCATGTGCGGAATGCCATAGGAGTGCATGGGGTGCGTCATGTACAAGATTTTTAAACGTTTTCGCAGCGTTTTCGTGCCGAAAATCGCGGCAAAAACATTTAAAAATCGCATCGTGGGCACACAGCCTAAGGGAGATTCAAATTCTCCCCAATACTATATACACCTTATACCTTCTCATACACCAGCCTATGTCAGCCTGTTAAATTGAGGTGTAATCTATAGTGGGCCTGAGATAATTGTTCAGCCTCCTAAAATCTCTAGGGAGATTCAAATTCTCCCCAATACTATATACACCTTGTACCTTGTCATACACCTGCCAATTTCAGCCTGTTAAATTGAGGTGCAATCTATAGTGGGCCTGAGATAATTGTTCAGCCTCCTAAAATCTCTAGGGAGATTCAAATTCTCCCCAATAATATATACACCTTGTACCTTGTCATACGCCAGCCAATTTCAGCCTGTTAAATTGAGGTGTAATCTATAGTGGGCCTGAGATAATAGTTCAGCCTCCTAAAATCTCTAGGGAGATTCAAATTCTCCCCAATACTATATACACCTTATACCTTGTCATACACCAACCTATTTCAGCCTGTTAAATTGAGGTGTAATCTATAGTGGGCCTGAGATAATTGTTCAGCCTCCTAAAATCACTAGGGAGATTCAAATTCTCCCCAATACTATATACACCTTGTACCTTGTTTTACAGTACCATATAGCTGGTGGTATTTTGGGTACATTTTCCCAAAAATGAGGAAGTATGGTGGAAGAGGCTGTGGAAGTGGGTGGGGGTTGCCAGCTGGTACTGATGGTGGTGGTGGTGCATCTATGGGTAGTGGCAAAAGCACAATAGCACCTGAGGCAGGAGGTGTTAAGCCTGCATCATCGTCTGGTTCCACAAGGCCTTGAAGGTTCCCTTTTCTGGGAGTAGGTAAACCGCTTTTAAAGCCAGAGCTTCATGAACAAGTTTTGACTTACATTGCTGACACAGCCTCCAGCTCTATCGCCTCCTCTTCTGAAGTTTCAAAAAATAAAAGCACTGAGTCATCAATGGAGGCTCCTGGTCAGGAACTACACCTTTCCTTGTGTCCTTCACCCCTACCAAAAGTGAGGGATGCGGCAGGCCAAACTACAGATTACTCCATGGAGCTCTTTTCCATACCATGCCTGGGTTATCAACTCAAATTGTGAATTACCCAGGACAAGATGAATCTGACATGGAGTCCAATGATGCACAGCCACTGCTAGATTTTTCTGCTGGTACATTCACTCAGAGCACTACATTGTCCTCGCAGTGTACTGAGCCAGAATCTGACCCTGATGAAACTCAGGTGCCCCTTCCCTCATACTATACCACCTTACACGGTGACACAGAGGAAGGTGCACATGAAATTGAAGAGGAGGTGATGGATGACCCATTTGTTGACCCAAATTGGCATCCATTGGGGGAAGAGGGTACAGCTGCCAATAGCTCAGAAGAGGAGGAGGAGGATCCGCAGTAGGCATCGACATCGCTACAGCTGTTATCTGGCAGGCCTGTAGCAGTCCAAAAACAGTTTACAAAAAACAAAAGAGTTGCAGGACAGCTAGGCCAGACGGTCAAATAAGCACAGCGTGCAAGCCTCAAAATGTCTTCCATAGTAGGAAGAGTGCAGTGTGGCACTTTTTTGAACAAAATCCTAATGATCAGGCAAAGGTTATCTGTAAGAAGTGTGCAAAGACCTTTAGCCGAGGGAAAAATCTGAGAAATTTGAATACCAGTTGCATGCTTAGACATTTAACCACCATGCACTTGCAAGCATGGACGGACTACCAAACCTCACGTACCACATGTGCACCTGCTCCGAATGAAGGTAGTCAGCAACTCTACATCACTTCCCCCACTGTAAGCCCACCGGTTAGCACACCACCAGCAGCAAATGTTGAGGTGTCGTCGCAAGGCCAAAGCAATCAAGGAATTACAATGTTATTGCTACGAAAGACTGAATCTAGGCCATCAGCAAGACCACCAACACCATCACCATCACCAACCCTCTCTCAGTCCGCCATGTCCACCGCTAGTTCCACCATATGCAGCTCTCAAGCCCAGCTCACCCTACCAGAGACTCTGAGTAGGACAAGAAAGTACTCATCCTCTCATCCGCGTACACTGTGTTTGAACACCCACATTGCCAAACTAATCTTGTTAGAGATGATGCCCTACCGGTTGGTTGAAAGCAAAGCTTTCTGCGAGCTCATGGCCTACGCAGTAACACGCTATGACCTACCCAGTCAGCACTTCTTTTCTCGAAAAGCCATCCCAGCCCTCCACCTGCATGTGAAAGACCGCATTGTCCATGCACTCAAGCAATCAGTGAGTGGAAAGGTGCACCTCACAACAGATGCATGGTCCAGTAGGCATGGCCAGGACCATTACTTGTCCATCACTGCACACTGGGTTAATGTGGTGGATGCAGGGTCCACAGGGGACAGCGGCGGTGGGACAGTGCTGCCTAGCCCACGGTATAGGAAACAGTTGGCTGTAGGCGATCGACCCTCCTCCTCCTCCAGAAGCGAAAGCTCGTCCACAGAGCGCAGTCACACGAGCACTCTATCCGCAGCTGTCAGTGTTGCACACGAGGTGTCCCATTATCGGACAGCTAGTGGTAAGCGTCAGCAGGCTGTGTTGAAGATGATGTGTTTGGGCGACAACAGACACACCGCGGAGGTACTGGCCGACTACTTGCAGCGACAAACTGAGTCATGGCTGGGCAATCTACATCTTGAGGCAGGCAAGGTAGTTAGTGATAACGGCCGGAATTTTGTGGCCGCCATAGCCCTTTCAAAACTCAGACATATACCTTGCCTGGCTCACACCTTGAACCTGGTGGTGCAGTGCTTCCTCAATAATTATCCGGAGTTAACACCCCTGCTCCATAAGGTGCGAACACTGTGCTCGCACATCCGCCGGTCGCCCGTACACTCCAATCGTATGCAGAAGCTGCAGCGATTGCTCCACCTTCCCAAGCACCGCCTAATTATCGACGTTGCAACAAGATGGAACGTCACCCTGCACACGGTTGAGAGGCTGTGTGAAAAGAGGCAGGCTGTAATGCATTTGTGGGAGGATACACGGGCAGGCAGTTTGAGGGCAGATATGGAGTTGTCGGGTGTGCAGTGGTCGAAGCTGAAAGACCTCTGTAAAGTCCTTCAGTGTTTTGAGGAATGCACACGGCTGGTAAGCGAAGACGACGCCATCATAAGCATGAGCATCCCACTTATGCATCTGCTCATGCAAACTTTGATGCACATTAAGGAGCAGGCGTCTGCAGCCGAGGAGGAAGAGGAAGAGGAGGAGGGAAGCCTTGATGACAGTCAGCCATTGTCTGTTCAGGTAACTCTCCTGGACAAGGTGGAGGAAGAAGAGGAAGAGGAGGAGGATGATGGGGATGATTATTTAGGGGAGGAGGATGCTTCTCAGGGGGCAAGAGAAAATGTTGGCGTGGCAAGGTCATGTACAGGGTTTGTGCGTGACTGGAGGGATGTGGATTTGCCAGAAAGTGCTTCTCCACCCAGCACTCGCAGTGCATCATTGACATCTGGAACATTGGCCCACATGTGTGATTATGCCTTGCAGATCCTAAAAAGGGACCCCCGCATTGCCAAAATGATGAACGATGACGACTACTGGTTGGCCAGCATCCTGGATCCACGCTATAAAGGCAAATTCCAAAACATCATGCCACAAGAGAACCTCGAGCTAATATTGGCTAACAAACAAGCAACTCTGGTAAACCGTTCGTTTGAGGCATTCCCAGCACACAGCAGCGGTGATGCTTCTCCCACGAGCTGTAGGGGGCAACATGGAAGAGGTGTTCGTGGTGCACACATCCGAAGTGGCTTTGGAGACATGGGTTTCATGACCATGTTGTGGACTGATTTTTCAAGTACCACTCACACGACTGGTAATACTTCATCGATTGAAAGTGACAGGAGACAGCAGTTGTCTACTATGGTTACAAACTACTTCTCCTCCCATATCGATGTTCTCCCTCACAGGTCATTCCCCTTTTACTATTGGGCCTGTCAACTGGACACCTTGCATGAATTGGCACAATATGCCTTACAGGAGCTTGCTTGCCCTGCTGCTAGTGTGCTATCCGAAAGAGTCTGCTGGATCAATCCTGACTGAAAAAAGGACCCCTCTGTTGACAATCTAACCTTCATTAAAATGAACCATGCATGGGTTTCAAAGGATTTTGTCCCACCTTCCCCTGATGACACATAGGTTGCCAGAAAAATGGCTCGCTTTTGTCCTCCTCTTTCTCGGACTTCTCCAATTCCTCCATTTGCAGCTGCTGAATGTCCAACATCAATATATGCCATTTTTTCCACCTCCCTAACTGGGCTGCCTCCCCCCCAGGGCTGGGGTCATCACCTGGCGCACGCACCCATGCTTAGTGCCGTTGCCCTGGACAGATGGGTGGGCCCACTCTTGGGTGACTGCACTGGCACAGGGTCCCTCATAGTACAATCAAGTGTCTCTGATGGCGGGGGTGCACACCCGCCGTCAGACACACCGGCGTACTATGAGGGGCCCTGTGCCAGTACTGCGGCCCACGAGTAGGCCCCCCTGCTTGCTCAGGGCCCCAGCACTTGCAATACTTACCTCTCCCTGCTCCACCGCTGTGTAGTCTGGGCTGTTAAATCCTTCACTGGGACTGCCACTACAAATTTGGTGAACTGATAGATGATGGTTAAGACATAGCTATACCCTGTCCTGCTGGGCTCTATCTTCAGATGATCAATGGCTTCCATTTGTTATGGACGTCGACTCACAATGAGATGCAGTGGTGGTTTATCATCAGCTTTCACAGTTTTCCTACTCACAGACGTGTGACATTCCTGCCCACATTTTTAAATGTGTCCTCTCATGCCAATCCAATAGAATCGCCTACAGCCTGTGGCTTCTGTTTTTTGCACTCCAAAGTTACCTGACAGATCATGATAGGCAGTGAGGACCATGTCTACATCTCTCCCTGTGATCACAATTTGATGGAGATGAGTAACGGTGATGGGATCCACGGTACTGCGATACAGCAACCCTTTCTTCACAAAGAACTGTTTTCGCTGTCTCCACAGACAAAGTAATTGAGGGTCAGCATCGCCTCTGAGAATTCTCTCGGGAGTTTTTCCCGTGATTAGTAATTCCAAAATTTCTGCAATCACTCGACTTTCCGTCTGTACTTTTATCCATCTCGTCTCCTCTTACGGAGAGTCTGGACTGTCTTACTGAGACTGAAATATATATGAAGATTTAAAAATACCCCAGCAGTTTATACTGGTGTACGGTTCGAATACATTACCCTTTTTCTACTTTTTAGATTCTTGTCTAATCCATACTGAGGCTGTGAGTGTCTTTGTCGGACTCCGGAAATATACACAGAGATTTTTAAAGTTTTAACTATGCTATATATACCTGTTATCCGGTGATACTGTACCCTTTCTCAACTTTCTACAATCTTGTCGAATCCATACTGGGCCTGAGACCGTCTGAGTCTGCCTCCTGATATATGGAAATAGATTTTTAATGTGTAAACTATGCTATATATACCTGGTATCCGTTAATAGTGTACCCTTTCTCGACTTTCTACAATCTTGTCAAATCCATACTAGGCCTGTGACCATCTGAGTCTGCCTCCTGATATATAGACATAGATTTTTAATGTGTAAACTATGCTATATATACCTGGTATCCGGTGATACTGTACCCTTTCTCAACTTTCTGCAATCTTGTCGAATCCATACTGGGTCTGAGACCGTCTGAGTCTGCCTCCTGATTAGAGATGAGCGGTGTTCGAGTCGAACTGTTTGCCAAATTCAAATTCGAGCTGTTTTGGGCGGTGTTCGAGCCGTTCGTCGAACTCGAACATTTTGCTTAAAATTCGGCTGTTCGAGGTTCCGTTCGAGAACGGTTTATTCACCAAAAGCGTAACTTTATTTTCACATTAATAATGGTTTTCAATGTTAATTGACAGTTTCATGGCATAGTAGCGGTGTCTGGTAGCCAGCGGTGTAGTACACCTGTCAAGTAGCTACACCGTGTGTGTTTCTAATTAATTTTTACCTCATCTTGTCCAGAAAATCCTTTTGGGCCTTGTAGCACTGTCTGCTACTCAGCAGAGTTGCCCACCCATGAACCAAGCTATGCCGCCAGTTTATGTAAGAACTGTGTGCTACTCAGCAGAGGAGCCAAGCTGTTAAGCAAGCTACAGCACCTGTGGTTTGGACACTTAATTTTTTCACATTCTTTCTGGAATGCCGGTTAGGCCTAATTCCGGTTGACCTGCACTTACTGGGAAATCCTCGTTCGTGAGGAAGAATTGGAATCCCAGATCTCCATCACTAACGGGGTTCAGCGGGTTATCCGCACCTGTAAGCGACACACGCTGGTCCTTTCAGTGTAGCGCGCGTGCAGCCCCGGACATGTAAGGGCATGACAGACCTGTTATTGCTCGATCTCGCATGCCAGAGCCTCGCGTGTCCCTCTAGTAAGCTGGACGCGGACTGCGGGGGCATGCCGGAGTCTTGTTCGTTAACGGAATTAAGCTGACAAATCGCTAGCACAACTAAAAACGGCCATGCACCACCACCCACAGAATCGAGAAAGCTTGCAATCTGTCCATCCTTCCCGTGGCTGGCATGGTTGAGGTTGCCCGTGTGGAGTCCAATTAAGCCGCAGACTCCACTGGTGGTGCCCTTCTGGACATTCCTTTAAGGTTCAGCTTTGCAACCATACTGCTCCTGGAAACCAAACACTTTGCCTTCATGGACACTGTTCAGAGAGTCATGGGAATAATGCCGCCCGATCGGCAGTTGGCATAATTTATGGTGGGAAGTCTGACGGTATATGATCGTCTTCGATTTTAGAATTTTAGAATTTTTTTTATTTTAGATTTTTATTCCAGCCTTTCTTGACTTTCTAAGGGCATGACATGCCTATATCTGTGTCTCCTCCCCCTCCTTTTACTCCTCCACCTCTTTTCTATACGTAGTTGCCCTTTTCCATAAGTTATTTGTGTCTTCTGAGCATTTTGTCTGCTTTGGGACACCTTTTAAGGTGTTTTGTATGTGTTTTCTATGTGTTTGTATGTGCTTGTGTTTGCCTACCATTGTTTTCAATGGGGTTCGACGGTGTTCGTCGAACGTTCGACGAACATTCGACGAACTTGCCTCCTGTTCGACGAACCGAACTCGAACACTAGCAGGGTGGCTCAACACTACTCCTGATATATAGACGTACATTTTTAATGTTTAAAATATGCTATATATACCTGGTATCTTCTGATACTGTACCCTTTCTGCCAGAAAGTCCACCTCCACCCACCACTCTAAGTGTATCATTGACACCTGGAACATTGGCCCACATGTGTGATTATTTCTTGCGGATCTTCTTTTTATATGTGGTGTGATCCATCCTGAGCGTGTGAGAGTCTGTGGGTTACTCCTGCAATTTATATGTAGATTTAAAAATTACCCCAACACTGTATACAGCTCTACGCTTGTGATACATTACCTATTTACTGCTTTTTATATTCTGGTCTAATCCAAACTGACCAAGTGAGAGTCTGTTTCTGACTCTGGAAATAAATACTGCGATTGACAATGACCCCTACACTGTATACAGCTGTACGCTTCAGATCCATTACCGTTTTAAGGCTTTATATATTGTGTTGTAATCCATACTGAGCCTGAGAGCGTCTGTGTCTGCCTCCTGAAATATATACGGAGATTTAGAATGTTTAAACTATACTATATATACCTGATATTTGATGATACTGTACCCTTTTTCTACTTTTTATATTCTTGTCTAATCCATAGTGAGCCTGTGAGCGTCTCTGTGTGACTCATGAAATATATACGGAGAGTTACAATTATCCTTTGACTGTATACAGCTGTACGCTTCTGATACAGTACCATATATCTGATGTTATTTTGGGTACATTTCCTCCAAAATTTGGAAGTATGGTGGAAGAGGCCGCGGACGTGGGCGTGGGGGGGCCAGCTGGTACTGATTAGTGGTGGTGCATCTGCTGGTAGTGGCAATAATAATAATAATCTTTATTTTTATATAGCGCTAACATATTCCGCAGCGCTTTACAGTTTGCACACATTATCATCAATGTCCCTGATGGGGCTCACAATCTAAATTCCCTATATTAGTATGTCTAGAATGTGGGAGGAAACCCGAGTACCAGGAGGAAACCCACGCAAACATGGGGGGAACATACACGCTCCTTGCAGATGTTGTCCTTGGTGGACCCAGGACCCCAGCGCTGCAAGACTGCTGTGCTAACCACTGAGCCACCATGCCACCGCAAAAGCACAAGAGCAGCTAAAGGCAGGAGGTGTTGAACCTGCATCATGGTCAGGCTCCGGAAGGCTTGGAAGGCTACCTTTTCTGGAAGTAGGTTAACCGCTTTTAAAGCCGGAGCATCAGGAACTGGTTTTGGCTTACATTGCCGAAACAGACTCCAGCTAATATGCCCTCCTCTTCTGAAGTTTCAAAACATGCAAGCACTGAGTCATCAAGTGCTGGCTCCTGGTCAGGAAGAACCCCTTTCCTTGTGTCCTTCACCCCCACCAAAAGTGAATGATGCAGCAGGCCATACTTCACATTAGTCCATGTAGCTCTTTCTCACATACCATGCCTGGGTTATCAAGTCTAATCGTGAATTCCCCAGTCCAAGATGAATCTGACATGGAGTGTGGGTGGCCAGCCAGGGCAGTGGGGTTAATCGGTACCGGGCCGGTGTCTCATAGGGATGTGTCACGGTGGTGGTGACCCGGTCCGTGGCCCTGGGCATCCATGCAAAGGGGTGAATAACGTTTATAGGTGAATGATACGTGACGCCACCTGTGGTTTCTGATGAGATTGACCAGTGCTGCAGTGTCGCTTTTCTGGGACAGATGTTGTGGTGCAGCTAAGATGTAGATGCCCTGCACAGGTAGGGCCGTAGTCGCAGGGCAGATGAAAGAGTTGGTAGATGGTGTGCAGTGCAGGATGTAGCAGAGCCATGGCCAGGCGCAGGAGAAAGATGACAGACACAGTCGTGCAGTTCCTTTACCTGTACTTGGTAAGTGCCATCCAGGACCCAGAGTACAGATGGAGGAGTTGGACAGCCTGGAAGCAAATTAGGAATTCTCTCTCTGCAGATAGGTAGTGTGGCCTCCATTCTAGCGCTTATCTGAGGTACTCGCAGTACTGAGTTCACTGAAGTTCCCCCTGTTGACTCTCTTTTGGAACTTTCTCGTATGGCAGGCAGCCATAGCCTTTTCCTTCTGGCTCACACACATTGCTGCTGGGGCCTCCGAGCCTTAGTTGGGAACAGAGCATTTACAGCTGCTACTTCCTCCGGTTTCTGCTGTAGGACTGTCAGTGTACCTACAAACTCGGAGACCGGAATCCGGACCATGCGCTCCAGCTAGGAGTGAGCCTTAACTCTGCTCATCCTCCAGCTCCCTTTCTCACGTCCACACACTTCCCCTTCCCTTCACAGACTGCCCTAACTTCCCTCCTCCTGACTACAGAGAGCAGCTCCTCAGCAGTCAGGTTCTGAGCTCTCCCTGCTGGCCTGGAGTGGGAACTGTGTTGTGTGCTGGTTTAACTGCTAGAGAGATCCTTCGTTGCTCCCAAGCATGACATCACACTCCCTAGGAGGAAGGTAATGCCACTGTGGCGACCGTACTCCTGGGGGCGCCACAAGTGCACTGATGCCCAGCCACTGCTTGATGATTCTGCTGGTACATTGACCCAGACCACTACATTCCCCTTGCACTCTACACAGCCAGAATCTGACCCTGATGAAACTCAGGTTCCCCTTCCCGCATACTATACCACCTTACACGGTGACAAAGAGGAAGGTGCAGATGAAAGTGCAGGTTCCTTGAGCAGGTGGGGGGGCATACTCATAGGCGATGGCACTGGCACAGGGCCCCTCATAGTACGCAAAAGTGTCTCTGCCGGTGGGAGGGCCCTCCACCCGCCATAAGACACACCGCCATACTATGAGGGGCCTTGTGCCAGTGCCATCGCCAACGAGTGGGCCCCCCTGCTTGCTCAGGATCACAGCACTTGCAAAGTTGAAATTCTTACCTCTCCCTACTCCACCGCCATGACGTCTTCCGCGTTTCCTGACAGTGACATTCTGGTCAGAGAGGGCGATGACATCACGTCTGTACGCCCTCTGCCTAAACAGTCCAAGTGCAGAGAGACAGAAGATGGAAGATGGGGACGACGAGGAGTCCAGAGTACAGCAAGGAGACTTATTTAATTGTTTTAAAGGTTGGGAGCAATTTTTGGGGAGCACTATACTCTGGAGAATGATATATGGGGCCCACCATACACTGGAGCATTCCAAAGGTGAACATCAGACACTGGAGCAGCATTTACAGGGCCCATTATACACTGGAGCATTAGAAATGGGGCCCATTATATATGGAGCATTATTTGGGCCCATAAGAAACTGGAGCATCATCCATGGGGCCCATCATATACTGGAGCATTGTAAATGGGGCAGATTATATATGGAGCATTATTTGGACCAATCATACACTAGAGCATCATCCGTGAGGCCCATCATATGCTGGAGCTTTCCAAATGGGGGACATCAGACACTGGAGAAGCATTTACAGGGCCCATTATACACTGGAGCATTAGAAATGTGGCCCATTATATATGGAGCATTATATGGGCCCATAAGACAGTGGAGCTTCATCCATGGGGACCAACATATACTGTAGCATTATGTGGAGCTCATCATATACTGTATCGAACATTATATGGGACCAATGATTCTGTATGGAGAAATATATGGGCCTCATTACTCTGTATGGCGCACTATGCGGTGGCCATAATACTGTATGGAGTAATATACTGTCCGTTTTTGGAGCTATTGGAGAACTTAAAATGGATATCAGTCATGTGATGTAAGAAGTGAAGTATTTTTCATTGTACTATACCACTATTTCTCTGCCGTATCAGAGGATCATGAATTGTGGCATGTGTTAAAGGAGCCCAGTGACACTCTTTGGCCCTGGGCCCACAAAAATCTGGAGCCAGTCTTACCCCCCCACAACTTTAGCCAAATAACCCCCAGTTTTCAATGCCTATCTATTATCATAAAGTAAATTAAGGTTTACAAGCTTAAGTAATAAGAATTTATGTTTTTGGCAGTAAAATGGGCACTGTGTGTTTCCTGTCCTCCACTCACTGCTGACTTTTCTTCCCCATTGACTTGTATTGGGTTTTGTGTTTCAGTCGGCATTCGACTTTTCACGATAATCGGCCGATTGCGTTCGACCCGACTTTTGCGAAAGTCGGGTTTCATGAAACCCGACTCGACCCAAAAAAGGCAAAGTCGCTCATCTCTAGTGAGAGCAGTAACATGTTTAATGATCTGCGAAACGCCTAATAAATTTTGGTCATAATTGGCAAAACTGGTCATTCAGTAGACCATTGTCAGAACTTGGCATTATAATTCTCAGCAGTGGGACCCCCTGTGTCAGGTTCATGATCCTTGCCTCCGCAACCCAGACTCTGTCAGATTCATCATAAATTAACCCTAAGGTGTAAAAAAGTCAACTAATGACTGTGTGAGGGCTTGGGGGGACAAAGAAAATGCCCAAGTCTGAGGACCCCCTTGCAGTAAGAACATGATTATTCCCACCCTCTGGGACTCATTGGCTGATGACCGAGGTCGCAGGGTAAAATATATAGCATACAGTTTTTCTTAAACACTCTAAACTGTTTTTTCTCCCCAAAAAATTTATCAGGGAGGGCCATTACTAGTTCGAAAGAAAAACTTCACATCAGAAGATAAAGACATCAAAGCTACTGCCAGCAGAGGAGGGCTCTGGGACGCATCCATCACGCTTGAAAATTGACCCTGCAACTAGGACTGTGGCGTTTCAAGTCTTTGGTGCTCCATGGCCAGATACTAAACCACCTAGGCCAAATTCATCACCTGATTGCACATTGTACAAGTAGGATCCATACTAGTGGAAAAAGAAGTGATGCAAATTGTAATGTGAAGATAGTCACTACACATGGATATGCCATGAGACTGGGTAATCAAGAGGTCCGAGGTCAAAAGCAAAGAGACTATGTCATAGACAGAGAGGTGAGACAAACGTGTTGTCAGGAAACAGTCTGAGTTCAATATTTCAAGGTGGCAGTGGTTCACAACAAAAGTGTAAGGCAAACAAATGGTCAAGACAAACCCTAGGTCAGGCAGCAAGGATCCGAATACCAGACAAGGAGCAAAGAGCAAGTTCATACCTGAGCAAAGCTACAATTGGAAGCAATCAAAGGCAGAGAGTAGGTTAAAATAGCCTGGTAATTACTCAGGACAAGAGAGACATTGGAAGAAGCCCCAGCATACTCGGGTCCTGATTAGATGGCTAGACTGTCACTCCAAACACTTACAGCTCAGCAAGCCCCAGCATCCGATTGGACGGCTGAGCTGTCCTTCTCCATACTGACAGTTCAGCATGCCTCAATTCTAGATTAGACAGCAGAACAGTCATTCACTGCATCCAGACACTCAGATCATGATTAGAATCATGACAATTATAATGCTCTCCTTTTACGGCAGTGCTGCATGAAGTTTGAACATTTGCTGCCAAGTTTTCAGTTTAAAGCTGATCGTTGGAAACCTCAGCAACATGACACATATTGATCAATGTATCATTGGGCATCCTTGCACTAAAAAGTCATTACCTCATATAGACACAATGCAATTTATACCACATGCTATAATTCACCAAAAATTGTTGATTTAAAGCTCTATTGTTCCTGCTTGGGCTACAGATATTCTATTATTTATTATTTATTTTGATATTATGGCTTTAAACCCTGAATTAAACTTTTATGATAATTTCTCCTTATTCTCACTTCACAGTCAACAAGTGTTAACTTATTATTAAATTATTACTGAAAAATCTGAGTATACAATATTGAAAAAGAGGCACAATATTCTAAATGTTTTTCAATTACGGAAAGCTGGTGTTATAGCTTAAAGGTGGCCAGAAGAGCCATCATTTAGGGCAACATGACAAGTGTGAAATTGGAGCATTAGTAATGTAGTTATCATGCATAGTTGACTTCCAGATAAAGGAGGCTCTTTGCAGCCTGTATATAGTCTGTTGGTTCTTGTGTAATGGATTATTTAACCTTTTTGCTCAATTTATCATATAATACACTTTTGTTCCCAAACAGTAGTATAAAAGAACTAGGTGCTAAGTTCCCCATGTTTTTTTACTGATTTTAAAGAGAAGGCAAATATATTTAAGTATGGATGAAGTTTCATATGGAGCATAATTTCCTGTATTACCTAAATATTTTGGCTCATTTTTTTAATGGATGTTTTCAGTCTTGTTGGTGCCAATGATAAAATCAGCACAGGAATTGTTCATGAATTTAAGTATGATTGGTAAACACGATTAACAAAATGTATTATTCCTGGAGGTTTAGGATTTGGCCTTGATTAATAGAGGCAATTTAAGAATCAAAAATATATCTATATTTAATTATTTTTCATCAAATATTATAGTGGCCATAGGTTTGAAACACTGGGCCTCAAATGGCTTGTGTCACTACAAACAAACATAGTTACATGTTGAACTGTAAAGCGTAGGTAAAATATGAAAGGTCTTATGCTATTCATATATTATAATTATTTTATTAAATGCACAGATTATTGCAAATTTTCATAGGAATTTATTAAAGTTTAGACATTGTAATCACTTAAATATATATTATGTTATATCAGGCTAAAGTCGTAATTATTATTATTATTATTTATTTAAATAGCACCATTGATTCCATGGTGCTGTACATGAGAAGGGGTTACATACAAATTACAGATATCACTTACAGTAAGCAAGCTAACAATGACAGACTGATACAGAGGGGAGAGAGACCCTGCCCTTTCGGGCTTACATGCTACAGGATGGTGGGTTGCAGCAGTTCCGGTGTTGATTGAGGTGATAACACCGGTAGTGGTGAGAGAGAAGGAGGTAGCTGGGTCATTGCAGGCTGTAGGCTTTCTTGAAGAGGTGGGTTTTCAGGTTCCGTCTGAAGGATCCAAATGTGGTTGATAGTCGGACTTGTTGGGGCAAAGAATTCCAGAGAATAGGGGCTATTCGGGAGAAGTCATGAAGGCAGTTGGGTGAGGAGCGAATAAGTGTGGAGGAGAGAAGGAGGTCTTGGGAGGACCGGAGATTACGTGAGGGAAGGTATCGGGAGATTAGTTCAGAGACATATGGGGGAGAGAGATTATAGATGGCCTTGAAGGTCAGTATTAGTAATTTGAACTGGATATGCTGAGGGAATGGGAGCCAGTGAAGAGATTTGCAGAGGGGAGAAGAGGAGGAGTAGCGAGGAGAGAGATGAATTAGTCGGGAGGCAGAGTAATTACCAATTTTACTACCGTAATGTTGCTGTTATTGTTGGAGTTGTACCTGGAGCCAAAATTGTGAGTTTGGCTTAAGGTACTGTCACACTTAGCAATGCACCAGCGATCCCGACCAGCGATATGACCTGGTCAGGATCGCTGGTGCATCACTAAGTGGTCGCTAGTGAGCTGCCACACAGGCAGATCTCACCAGCGACATAGCAGTGATCGGGGGTCGCTACTTACCTGTCAGACGAGGCAATCCTGACGTCCTCCCGTCCGCGTCCACATGTCGCTCATCGGCGCCAGCAGGAAGCTGACGACGAGAAACGGTCCAGGACGTTCTCGCGCGATCAGCGATAACCAGCGGGGGAGCAGTCGGAGGTAAGTATCAGACATAGCGATATCGCTAGCGATATCACTATAACGTCACAAAAACCAGTGATGTTATAGCGATATTGCTAGCGATATCGCTTAGTGTGACAGGGCCTCTACTGATTCCACATCCTCAGTTGTCTGATCAAATGATAAGAAGCCATTGCTAGGAGAAGCTCACTATGTCAGTATTTCTATGTCTCTTAATAAGCTGTACAATAAATCCATATTTAGTGTGACCCACATATGAGATCTGGCTACTACAGGGGCTTCATAATTTATTTGACTTTGATATTTTAGTGAGTATGCTGTATATACTCATTATGCTATAGTTAAAATGGTAATATCATTGATTTCTGACCCAGCTCTGACCCATTGACCTGTAAAGAATTATAAAGATGCCATTTGTTATATTAATCTGATCAGTAAATAGCGTAATAAAAAAAACCTCAGGGAGCAAAAAATAATCCAAAAATCCTGAAAAATGAAAACGTTATGGGTCTTGGAAAATGGCGACAAAAGCTATTCTTCTTATAAATTTCAATTTTTCTTTCACTACTTAAATAATAAAAATATACATGCTTGGTACATGCGTACTCTAATTGACCTGGAGAATATTGCCAGATTACTTTTATCATATCGTGAACATGGTAAATTAAAAACCCAACAATTGTGAGAGTTCATTTTTTATGCAATTTCAATGCACTTGGAATTCTTTTCCCATTTTCCAGTCTACCACTTGGTAGAATGAATGGTTTCATTCAAAAGTACAACTCATCCCACAAAAAACAAGTCCTTATATGGATATATTAATAGAAAAAGATTTTAAAAAAAGTTATGGCTTTTTATAGAATTGGAGGAAAAAAGAAAATGGCCGTGACGTGAAGGGGTTAAGAAACATTGTTCTCATAAATGAGCATGCAGTACCTGGTCTGCCATAATGTTTAGGTAGAAGGTAAATGTCAAAGTAACATCCACAGGAATGCCAGGACCTAAGACTTTCCAGCAGAGCACATGACTAGACCACTGTTTTCCATTGCACCATGATTCAGTAGTGATGCTCACGTGCCAATTATTGTCAATTTTGATGATTTACAGGGGTCAGCATACGTATAGTACCTTGAAAAAGTATTCATAACCCATAAACTTTTCCACATTTTTCAAATTACACCCATAAACTTAAATATATTTTGTTGCAAGTTAATGTGATATACCAACACAAAGTTGCAAGTATTTGTGAAGTTTAAAGGAAATGATACATGTTTTTCTCATTATTTTAAATATATAAATGTGAAAATTGTGCCATGTATTTGTATCCAGCCCCTTTAGTTTGATACCTCAAAATAAAATCCTGAGTGACCAATTGCCTACAGAAGTCACATAATTAGTAAATTGAGACCACCTGCGCGCACTATATTCTGAGAGTAACTACAACTCTTCTGTGAAGGGTTCAGAGGTTTGTTTGAGAATATTAGGGATCAAACAACAAAGAACACACCAGACAGGTCAGAGATAAAGTTATGGAGAAAAGTAAAGTAGTTTTAGGTTATAAAAATATAGCCCAGGCTCTGAACATCTCAGGCAGCACTCTTCAATCTATCAACCAAAAATGGAAGGAGAATGGCACAATTGCAAGCAACGAAACATGGCTGTCCATCGAAACTGATAAGCAAGGAAAGCACTAATTAGAGAAGAGGTCCAAGAGGCCCATGGTCCTTCTGGATGAGCTGAAGAGATCCACAGCTCAGGTGGGAGAATCTGTCCACAGGACAACTATTAGTCATATATTCTACAAATCTGGCTATTATGAAAGAGTGGCAAGAAGAAAGCCATTTTGGAAATCAAGCTTTAAAAAGTCCCATTTGCAGTTTGCAAAAAGTCATGTAGTAGACACAGCTGGCATGTAAAAGAAGATGCCCTGGTTAGATAAGAGCAAAGTAGAACTTTTTGGGCTAAATGCAAAACGCTGTGTGTGACAGAAAATGAACACTGCACATCACCCTAAAAGCACCAACCCCATTATCAAACATGGTGGTGGCAGCATCATGCTGTGGAGATGATTTTCTTCACCTTTAGTATTGAATTAATGAACAGATGTACAAATATGCTATGGGGCCCATATGCAAACATATAGATACACACTGTGAATAATGAGTACATGAACTCCAATATTGCTGTAAACGTCAAAATTGTAACATACTTAGCGTTTTTTGATCAAAGAGAGCTAAATTCATCCAAACAGTTCAAGGTGTGCCTAAATATGGATGGTCTTTATCAAATATGACCTAGCTCTCCGTGTAACAAGCCAGGCATCATCTGAACTGGAAAAGGAGGAAACCAGAGGTAGCTTAAATTAACATTTTGTGTGGGAAAGATGAGTAGATAAGGGTGCTGAGTCCTGGAAGAGGCCTAACCCCAATATGTACTACTAAAAAAGGAAATCTAGGGCCCACACACCCATATCGACCCATTTTTCCCCTCATATGGCTTTAATTGTGAGCTGTGCCTGGCTTCATTTCACTTCCCCAGTTCAGATGAGGTCTGACTTGGCACATGGAGAAGTAGGAAAAATTTGATAAGGACCATCCATATTTAGGTACACCTTGATGTGGTTGGATGGCGTTAGTATCTTACTCTTCTAACATTTATAGCAATATTGGAATTCATGTATTGATTAATCACAGTGTGTTGATGCACACAAATGTCTGACATTATACAGTATATCTCACACTCTAAGAAACCTGCTCTAAGCTATGGTGAGGAGTCATCTTTTCTATTGTGTGTTGATGCTGCTTATGATTGAGAAACATCATACAGGATGAAGAAGTACACACCCCCAGTAAAAACTATCTGATAACATCCACTTAGACTTAATGAAAATTAACTTATTGGGTGCCAAAAACGTTGATTATTAATATCTATCCAATCAAAAGGCAAATTTTTAAAGAAAGAAATGTTTTATTCCATTTTGCAGCCACTGGTATATTGTGTGTCAAGTTCAGCATACAAATTTGGTGAAAGGTCCTCTTTAAGTTGAAAATGGAAAAAGGTATGATCTCAAAGGTTGTTCATAGGGCTATTATACTTTACTGTAGGCCTATTTCTCAGTGGCAAAATGATAATCTTAACAACAGCAAGAATCACTTTAGTCTACAAGGAGGCATATCCTGTAAACTGAAGCAAACACTCATGAATCTGTTACACATGTACACGTTCTTTATTAAAATCAACTGCTCACATCCAGTTACATTGTATCTCTTTACTATATTGACTTTTTTCCTCCAAAGAAATGTGAATTATATTATTGCTAATTTGCCAAATGCATATCATATCAATCTGTTTTGAACATTTGTTTTTGAATACAGGTTTTGTATTCACAATTTTACCCTATTATCACATATTTTGTTCCCTGGCATTATTCACAACATGGCAAGAATGGTTTAGAAACACAGCATCTTCTGCAGCTGTTTCTAAATGTCACACAGTGAGCTAACTGGCGTTGGGTTTGTAAAGCTTTTGGCAATTTCCCCATAGACCATATGTGTGCCTTGGACTCCAAGTCATGAGGACACAAGATGCATCGAACTGATGTTAATGTTAAACTGACTTTGGGAAACCAATATTTCATTGTGCCAATTGTAAACTGCATAATATTATGATCTATGTCTAATAGGTCATACGTTAGAGAGAAGATAGAATTGCTGATTTTTTATTTAATACAAAATGGAATAGTTGTAAACTGGCTCAAGACATATGGGTAGAACCAGCCATGACAAAAGATGAAACAATCCTTTATAAAACTATTATATAGAAAGTTAAAAAAAAATGTTTTTCTTGCTTTTGCCGATTTAGGTTGGCCACAGGGTAGGTTTATAGCATATTAACATACACAAGATGTATTAAAAAGCTTCTGTGCCTGGAATCTGCGACATGGACATGGTCTTCAGCAAGTCCTATTGAGATGAATCGAAACAATTGCAGAAATTTAGGTCATGTTGCATTTTTTTGCGGTGTTTAATAGCCCCAGCAATGGCGATACGATTTCATTTAAACTCTAGTCCACTGTACAGCTGAAAGACGTAGTTTTGTTCTGAGTTTATGGTGTATTTTTTTCTCTAAAGGCTTCTATGGGGAGCCTGAAAAAGTGTATGCAAAAAACAAAATGCAGCTGCGTTATTAACTTCAGAATCATAGTTTTTATGTACTATACAAAATGCATTAATATTGCTACTTCAAATCTCCACTAAAAAATCAGCAAATAAGGGAGGAAAGGCAACAAAAATATAGCAAAAATGCGATAATCAGGAAGTATTATTGGAAAACGTACAGAATAAAATGCAGAATTTACTACTGAATATGTGTGAACACTGCCTTATGCTACAAATCTTCCACATGGGAACCTACATTTAGTGCAGTTTTTAATAAAGGCACTCCTGGTCCTTAAATCAAAACACAGTATCATTGTCATATTTTTCTTAAAATTTCTTTTCTCTTTAATATTCACTCTGCAATTTGGAAATAAAGCAACAGTAAGTTTCTATAGGGTAAAGTTGTTGCATAAACTTCCATAATTGTTACATTCATCTAAATGAGGAATGTTGTCAGTCAAGCGATGTGTGAAGTTATTCTCATGCATATCTAAAGGGTTTTTAAAAATTCTCTATGTGCTGTGATATAGTTTTGCCCTGGTTTCAAACTAATCCAACTGAATAAAAGCAATGAATGTTAAATATTATTAACTGGTTAAAAATTCCTTGGGTCCACCTGAACTTTTCCAGTATGTTTCCTTGTTTGATTTCTATTTTGGTTTAAATTCTCTTTTATGTTAATTTTTTAGATGATTAAGTCAGCTTGAACCTATTATACGCTGTATATAGAATTACCAGGACAGAGTGCAAAAAATGTACTTATTTTAACCCTTTCAACCCTCAAACCTGTTTCCACCTTCCTGACCATACCAAATTTTACAATTCTGACCAGTGTCCCTTTATGTGGTAATAACTCTGAAAGGCTTATCAGATCCCAGTGATTCTGAGACTGTTTTATCGTGACATATTGTACTTCATTATAGGGCTAAAATTTATTCGATATGACTTCTATTTATTTGTGAAAAAATCGTAAATTTGACGAAAATTTAGAAAATGTTGCAATTTTCAAACTTTTAATTTTTATGACCTTAAATCAGTGAGTTATGTCACAGAAAATAGTTGATAAATACCATTTGCAACATATCTACTTTACATCAGCCCAATTTTTGAAGCATATTGTTTTAAGAAGTTTGAAGGGTTAAAAGTTGACCAGCAATTTCAAATTTTTCTAACAAAATTTACAAAAACATATTTTACGGACCACGTCATATTTGAAGAGACTTCAGAGACCCATATAACAGTAAATACCAAAAGATGACAACATTCTAAAAACTGAACCCCTCAAGGTGCTCAAACCACATTCAAGAAGTTTATTAACCCTTCAGGCGCATCACAGGAATTAATGAAATGTGGAAGGAAAAAATGAACATTTAACTTTTTAAAAAAAAAAATAGTTCAGACTCACATTTCTTTATTTTCCCAAGGGAAACAGGAGAAAATGGCCCCCACCATTTGTTGTGCAATTTCTTCTGAGCATGGCGATACCCTATATATGGGGAAAATTATTGTTTGGGCGCACGGCAGGGCTCGGAAGCTTAGCAGCACTGTTTAGAACATTGAGCTGTGAAAATAGAAAATCTAATTTTTACCACAAAATGTTATTTGAGCCCCATTTTTTATTTCCACAAGGGTAACAGGAGAAATTGCACCATAACATTTGTTGTGCAATTTCTCCTGAGTACGCTGATACGTCATATGTGGGGGGGAAAAGTACTATTTTTTGTTTGGGCGCATGGCGCAGGATTTGGAAAGGAATGGAGCACTGTTTGACTTTTTAAACTTCAAATTTGCTGGAAATGTTAGCACACGCCATATCCTGTTTGGATAGCCTCTGATGTGCCTAAAGAGTGGAAACCTCCCACAAGTTATCCCATTTTGGAATTCAAACCTCACAAGGAATGTATCTAGATATGTGGTGAGCGCCTTGAACCCCCAAGTGCTTCACAAAAGTTTATAACATTAAGCTGTAAAAAAAAAATCACAATTTTCCCACAAAAATGTTATTTCAGCACCAATTTTCAAAAGAATAACAGGAAAATTGCTCCATACAAATTGTTGTGCAATTTCTCCTGAGTATGTCAATACCCCATATATGGGGAAAAGTACTTTTTGAGCACACTGCAGGGTTCAGAATGGAAGGAGTGATGTTTTGAAAAGCAGACTTTGATGAAATTGTGTGCGAGTGTGTCATGTTGTGTTTAAAGAGCCCCTGGTGTGCCTAAACAGTGAAAGACCCCCAAAAGTGACTCCATTTTGGAAGCTAGACCCCTCAAGGAATTTATCTAGATGTGTAGTGAGCACATTGAACCCAGAGGTTCTTTACAGAATTTTGCAACATTGATATTTGAAAAAGAAAATGAAATTCCCGTAAAACTTGTTTTTACCCCAAATTTTTTACTTTTCACAAGGATAGCAGGAGAACATGGACCCCAATATTTGTTGTGACATTTCTCTTGAGTATGCTGATACCAAATATGTGGTCAAAAACTACTTTTGAGGCAAAGTGCAAAGCTCAGAATGGGAGAAGTACCATATTGGAGATCAGATTTTGCTGAAATGGTTTGAGGGTACCATGTCACATTGGCAGAGCCCCTGAAGTGCCATAACAACAGAAAATCCCTATATATGACCTCATTTTACAAACTACACTCCCCAATGAATTCATTTCAGGGTGCAGTAATCATATTGACACCACATGTGCCTTACAGAATTTTATACTATTGGGCAGTAAAGAAATAATAATTACATTTTTTACCACTAAAATGTTGCTTTATCCCCAAGATTTTCATTTTTCTAAGGGGTAATAGGAAAGAATAGACCTGTTTGTTGTAAAAATTTCTCCTTAGTCTGCCAATAATCTACATGTAAAAGAGAAATACTTTTCAGGCACAGTGCAAAGCTCAGAAGGGAAGGAGAGCCATATAATAGTGCAGATTTTACCTTTATGGTTGGCAGCGGATGTCATGACCCACTGAGAGAGACCATGAGGTGCCATAAAAGCAGAATTCCCCATTTTACAAACTACATTTCTTAATTAAATAATCTAGGGTTGCCGTGATCATATTGACACCACAGGTGTATCACAGAATTTTATACCACTGGGCAGTGAAGAAAAAATAATTACATTTTTACCACAAAAATATTGTTTTAGCAAGGAGAAATGGGTGAAAATGGCACCAAAATGTGTCTCACAATTTCTGCTGAATGTAGAAATATCCCATATGTGGCTCTACAGTACTGCTTAGCCATACAGCGAGACTCGAGAGGGACAAGCGCTATTTGCCTCCTGGAGCACAGATTTTCCTAGAATAGTTTGCAGACTCCATATACAGTGCTAGAAGAGCAGAATTCCCCTCAAGTGACCCCATTTTGGAAATTGTACCTCTTTGGGAATTTATCTACAGATGTTGTGATGATTTTGACTCCATGAGTGTTTTCCAAACACAAGAAGCAGTTGATGTTACTGAGTTAATTGCAAACTGTTATTGTAGTGCCCAATAAGGTGTAGTCACCAGTACGTTGTAGTGCCCATTATATTGTGCCCAGCTCATGCTTCTGGAGACATGCACGCGTAAATTAGGCAGGCTCTCATCAGTACAAAATTGCCAAAAATGTGGATGCTGATGGTGATTTAGGAACACTGATGTTCAGAACTAAGGGGACATTTGGATTTGAGAGTCCTGAATTCTTTGGATTTCTTTTCAGGCACGAGGAGCTATAGCACTTTTTCAGAGCCTTTATACTACCAGTAATGTAGAAGCCCCCTATATTTCCATTGACAGATGATGGATCATGGACCTGAGTGGGGAATTGCTATTTTTGTGGACTGAGATGAAGCTTTTAATGGGAATATTTTACATACATATTTTACATTTTGCATCACAGCTATCTGGTGCGCTATACTGAGCACTTACTTTGATGTTTGCATCTAAATCTCCAAGTGACATGATTCAGCTGAAACCACCAAGGGATCCATTTACAATGAGGCAACAGAGTTACTCTGGACTCTGTCTGCCCTCTGTTCAGTGTTGTCTTTCTTTTTAGAAGTACACAAAACTGTGGCGGACCAAGCTTTTATGCACGCCTAAAAAGATGGACACTACCAGATCACAGACCAGACAGCATCCACAATTACTCCATCTGTCTTATTATAGGAAATCTTCCAACGGGGGCTCCAGCTGAATCACATATTTCAGAGCTTTACATGGAAACCCCGGTGTTAGTGCTCAGCGCAGAGTGCCGGATAAATATGAGCCAAGCCTTACTGCAATCTTTGGGAGGAAGAACAAAAAAAATCAACAGCATGTGAAGAATTGGTTTATTTATTTTTTACGCTGCTTCTCCTGCAGTATAAGTGATTAGGCAACCTTATTCTTCAGATCAGTGTGATTACAGCGATATCAGATTTTTTTTTCTTTAAGTTTGGCTGCTGTCACACACTAAAACACTAATGCTTTTTATTGAAAAAACTAGCATCGCAGTATTTTGAGAGCTATAATTTTTCCATATTTAAGTCAACAGAGTAGTGTGATGGCTTGCTTTTTTGCATGACAAGTTGTCGTTTTTATTGGTACCATTTTCGGAAACAATGTTTTTTGGTCGCTTTCTATTCCAATGTTTGGGCGGCAGAATGAACAAAAGCCTTCAATTTAGGAATTGTTTTTTTGTGGTGGTTTATGCCTTTCTGCTTGTGGTAAAATTGATATGGCAGATTTATTCTTTGGGTCAGTATGATTATAACGATACCATAATTATATCTTTTTTATGTTTTGATGCTTTTACACAGTAAAAACTATTTAATAGAAAAAATAATTATTTTTGCATCGATTCTTTCTAAGAGCTATAGCTTTTTAATTTTTCCACTGATGGAGCTGTATGCCAGATCATTTTTTGCAGGACAAGATGACGATTTCAGTGATCATCATTCAGTGACTATTTCTATTTACATAGTAGAGTTTAAGGGATACACAACCAATAAGTAAGCAAAGGTGCCATAAGAAAATGACATATATTAGGTTGAAGAGAAACCTTCAGCACACTACATACATTTGCAGTAGGTGATTCAATTTATTTAACCCCTTCCTGACATCAGACGTACTATCCTGTCCATGGGACCCGGGCCCCTATGCCCATGGACGGGATAGTACGCCTAGCGCGATCAGCGGCGCCCACGTGGTGAGCGCCGCTGATCGCGGCCGGGTGTCAGCTGATTATCACAGCTGACACCCGACACGTTAACCCCTTGCACACCGCGATCAAACATGATCGCGGTGTACCGGGGTTAAAGGGAAGCATCGGCAGGGAGGGGGCTCCCTCCGTGCTTCCCTGAGCCCCCCACGGCAGCGCAATGTGCAGCGCTGCTGCGGGGGACTCCTTTCCTCCAGGCCCCCGGATCCAAGATGGCGACGGGGGCCTTCGGGGGCCTGGAGGAAGCTGGCTTCCTCAGTGCCTGCAAAGCGCAGGCATGAGGAAGCCTTGTGCACTGCCTGTGACAGATTGCTGATCTGTCACAGTGATCTGTGATGTGACAGATCAGCGATCTGTCACAGGACAGTGATGTCCCACCTGGGACTATGTAATAAAGTAAAAAAATAAGAAAAAGTGTAAAAATAATTTTAAAAAAATCACCAAATAAATTAGTAAAAAAAAAAAAATATTCCCCAATAAATTCATTTTTTGAAAATAAAAAAACCCAAAACAATAAAAGTACACATATTAGGTATCGCCGCGTCTGTAACAACCCGCCCTATAAAACTGTCCAATTAGTTAACCCCTTTAGCGAACCCCTTAAAAAATAAAAATAAAAAACGAAGCAAAAAATAATGATTTATTATCATACCGCCAAACAAAAAGTGTAATAACGCGCGATCAAAAAGATGCATATAAATATCCATGGTACCGCTGAAAACGTCATCTTGTCCCGCAAAAAACGAGCCACCACACAGCATCATCAGCGAAAAAATAAAAAAGTTATAGCTCGCAGAATAAAGCGATGCAAAAATAATTATTTTTTATATAAAATAGTTTTCATTGCATAAAACCAACAAAACATAAAAAAACGACCTAAATGAGGTATCACTGTAACCGTACTGACCCAAAGAATGAAACCGCTTTATCAATTTTACCGCACGCAGAACGGTGTAAACGCACTCCCCCAAAAGAAATTCATGAAACGCTGGTTTTTGTTCATTCTGCGTCCCAAAAATCGGAATAAAAAGCGATCAAAAAATGTCACGTGCCCAAAAATGGTACCAATAAAAACGTCAACTCGTCCTGCAAAAAATAAGACCTCACATGACTCGGTGGGTCAAAATACGGAAAAATTATAGCTCTCAATATGTGGTGATGCAAAAACTATTTTTACAATAAAAAGCATCTTTTAGCGTGCGACAGCTGCCAAAAATAAAAACCGCCATAAATAGTAAATCAAACCCCCCGTTATCACCCCCTTAGTTAGGGAAAAATAATAAAATTAAAAAAATGTATTTATTTCCATTTTTCCATTAGGGCTAGGGTTAGGGCTAGGGTTAGGGTTAGGGCTAGGGTTAGGGTTAGGGTTAGGGTTAGGGCTAGGGTTAGGGCTTGGGTTAGGGCTGAGATTAGGGTTAGGGGTGTGTTGGGGTTCGGGTTGGAGTTAGAATTGGGGGTTTCCACTGTTTGGGCACATCAGGGGCTCTCCAAATGCAACATTTCGTCTGATCTCAATTCCAGCCAATTCTGAGTTGAAAAAGTCATATGGTGCTCCTTCCCTTCCAAGCTCTGCCATGCGCCCAAACAGTGTTTTACCCCCACATGTAGGGTATCAGCCTACTCAGGACAAATTGCAAAACAATTTTTGGGGTCCAATTTCTCCTGTTACCCTTAGGAAAATAAAAAATTTGGGGCAAAAATATCATTTTTGTGGAAAACAATGATTTTTTTATTTTCACGTCCGAGCGTTATAAACTTCTGTGAAGCACTTGGGGGTTCAAAGTGCTCACCACACATCTAGATAAGTTCCGTGGGGGGGTCTAGTGTCTAAAATGGGGTCACCTGTTGGGAGTTTCAATAGTTTAGGTACATCAGGGGCTCTCCAAATGCAGACCATTCCATCAAAGTCTGCATTCCAAAATGGCACTGCTTCCCTTCCGAGCCCCGACGTGTATCCATACAGTAGTTTTCTCCCACATATGGGATGTCAGCGTACTCAGGACAAATTGGACAACAACTTTTGCGGTCCAATTTCTCCTGTTACCCTTGGGAAAATGAAAAAATTGGGGACTAATTGATCATGTTTGTGGAAAAAAATACGATTTTTTTATTTTCATGCCCGGGCATTATAAACTTCTGTGAAGCCCTTGGGGGTTCAAAGTGCTCACCACACATCTAGATAAGTTCCTTAGGGGTTCTCGTTTCCAAAATGGGGTCATTTGTGGGTGTTTCCACTGTTTAGGTACATTAGGGGCTCTCCAAAGGCAACATGACACCCGCAGACCATTCCATCAATGTCTACATTCCAAAACGTCACTACTTCCCTTCCGATCCCCGACGTGTGTCCATACAGTAGTTTTCTCCCACATATGGGGTGTCAGCTTACTCAGGACAAATTGGACAACAACTTTTGGGGTTCAATTTCTCCTGTTACCCTTGGGAAAATAAAAAAATTGGGGAATAATTGATCATGTTTGTGGAAAAAATACGATTTTTTTATTTTCATGCCCTGGCATTATAAACTTCTGTGAAGCCCTTGGGGGTTCAAAGTGCTCACCTCACATCTAGATAAGTTCCTTAGGGGGTCTAGTTTTCAAAATGGGGTCATTTGTGGGGAGTTTCCACTGTTTAGGTACATTAGGGGCTCTCCAAAGGCAACATGACACCCGCAGACCATTCCATCAATGTCTGCATTCCAAAACGTCACTACTTCCCTTCCGATCCCCGACGTGTTCCCATACAGTAGTTTTCTCCCACATATGGGGTATCAGCATACTCAGGACAAATTGGACAACAACTTTTGGGGTCCAATTTCTCCTGTTACCCTTGGGAAAATAAAAAAAATAGTGACTAAAAGATCATGTTTGTGGAAAAAAATACGAATTTTTTATTTTCACGCCCGGGCGTTATAAACTTCTGTGAAGCACTGGGGGGTTCAAAGTGCTCACCACACATCTAGATAAGTTCCTTGGGGGGTCTAGTTTCCAAAATGGTGTCTTTTGTGGGGGGTTTCCACTGTTTAGGTACATCAGGGGTTTTCCAATCGCGACATGGTGTCCGATCTCAATTCCAGCCAAAAACGTCAAATGGCGCTGCTTCCCTTCCGAGCTCTGCCATGCGCCCAAATAGTGGTTTACCCCCACATGTGGGGTATCAGCGTACTCAGGACAAATTGCACAATAACTTTTAGGGTGCTGTTACCCTTGGAAAAATAAGAATTGAGGGTGAAAAGATCATTTTTGTGGAAAAAATATGATTTTTTAATTGTACGGCTTTATGTTATAAACTTCTGTGAAGCCCTTGGGGTTCAAAGTTCTTACCACACATCTAGATAAGTTCCTTAGGGGGTCTAGTTTCCAAAATGGTGTCATTTGTGGGGGTTTTCCACTGTTTTGGTACATCAGGGGTTTTCCAATCGCGACATGATGTCCGATCTCAATTCCAGCCAAAAACGTCAAATGGCGCTGCTTCCCTTCCGAGCTCTGCCATGCGCCCAAATAGTGGTTTACCCCCACATGTGGGGTATCAGCATACTCAGGACAAATTGCACAATAACTTTTAGGGTCCTGTTACCTTTGGGAAAATAAAAATTGGGGTGAAAAGATCATTTTTGTGGAAAAAATATGATTTTTTAATTGTACCGCTGTATGTTATAAACTTCTGTAAAGCCCTTGTGGGTTCAAAGTTCTCACCACATATCTAGATAAGTTCCTTGGGGGGTCTAGTTTCCAAAATGGGGTCACTTGTAGGGGGTTTCCACTGTTTAGGTACATCAGGGACTCTCCAAACGTGACATGGCGTCCGATCTGAATTCCAGCCAATTTTGCATTGAAAAAGTCAAATGGCGCTCCTTCCATTCTGAGCTCTGCCATGCGCCGAAACAGTCGTTCCCCCCCACAAATCAGGTATCAGCGTACTCAGGACAAATTGCACAATAACTTTTGCAGTCCAATTTCTCCTGTTACCCTTGGTAAAATAAAAAAAAATGAACCTGAAGTATTTTTTTTGTGAAAAAAGTTAGATGTTCATTTTTTTTTAAATATTCAAAAAAATTCCTGTGATGCACCTAAAGGGTTAATAAACTTCTTGAATGTGGTTTTGAGCACCTTAAGGGGTGCAGTTTTTAGAATGGTGTCACTTTTGGGTATTTTCTATCATATAGACCCCTCAAAGTGGCTTCAAATGTGATGTGGTCCTAAAAATAAAATGGTGTTGTAAAAATGAGAAATCGCTGGTCAACTTTTAACCCTTATAACTTCCTAACAAAAAAAAATTTTGGTTCCAAAATTGTGCTGGTGTAAAGTAAACATGTGGGAAATGTTAGTTATCAAGTTTTTTGTGTGCCGTATCTCTGTGATTTAAGGGCATAAAAATTCAAATTTGGAAAATTGCGAAATTTTCAAAATTTTTGCCAAATTTCCATTTTTTCACAAATAAACACAAGTTATTTGAATGAAATTTTACCACTAATATGAAGTACAATATGTCACGAGAAAACAGTGTCAGAATCACCGGGATCCATAGAAGCGTTCCAGAGTTATGACCTCATAAAGGTACAGTGGTCAGAATTGTAAAAATTGGCCCGGTCATGAACGTGCAAACCACCCTTGGGGGTGAAGGGGTTAAAGCAGGTATATTGTGGCATGAACATAAAAAGCCCAACATTTTGGCCTATTTTGGTCTTTATCAGGGATTATCTAATAAAGCATAAACAGTATTTCACATCAGTGACCCAAAATGGAGTGATAACAGAATAATATAAATACAAGAAAATAAAAAAAAATATGGAACAGACTAGTAAAGCTAATATCATAAAGTTTCTTGAGTTCAAGAAGACAATAGCTCTGTAAGCGAGACAAACATGTCAATTAATAACAAAAATGATGTACATATATATGCAAGACACTGCATTAAATAGAAGAGGAGGGAGTAAAGGTCAAGAGGGCATCAGGTATCTGAAGAGTTGTCAGGATATACTGTGAAGAGTATGGAGAGTATAGAGTATATGAGGTGAAGACAAGGTAAACACCAAGAAAAACACCAAGGAAATGATATTCAAGAAGTGAGATACTGTCTATATAACCTGTGGTAGCAGTGACCATGTGCAATCTGTATAAAAATGAGATAGAAGTGGTCAGAAGATGACAAGGAAGGGAGGACAAAATGTATAAATATAGCAGCACAGACAAAGGATAAGTGATGAAACATGTATGAAGTTACCTTGATTGAGAGAATGAGGAGCCTGGAGGACGCCTGCATGTGGCTAGCATGTGTGCTGTAATGTGGCAAAGTGGAGATTATATATCCTGCTTGGGTCGAAATGTGTTGCAGCTGTGCGGTGCTGGGGAAGTAAGTTCGGCTGCGCCATAAATTTGTTCACTGGGTAATGCTGGAAGTGGTCACCATATGTTCATGTGACGGAAGTTGCCAAAAGGAGGCAGAGAAAGTGAACAGCCAAAACGAGCTCTATAGTGGAAGGATAGAGGTGCGCATGAGTGGACGTGATCGTACGAGAACTATGTAACGAAGAAACCGAGGATTGTATTGTAATTATACAGAAACTATCAACACCATCAATGACTGCAGAAAATAAGGCCGAAGCTTTGGGCTTTTTATGTCATGCCACAATGTGCCTGCTTTAAATAAATTGAATCACCTTCTGCAAGTTTACATAGTGTGCCGAAGGTTTTTCTTCAACTTGATATACGTCCTTTTCGAAAAGCACCCTTATTTATTTATTGGTTGTGTAACGCTTAGACTCTACTATATTAATACTTTATTTGGGACAGAATTTCTCTGAATTCACTGTCCTTTATCCAAACCGAAGTTGAGGCAATTATTGCTCAGGTAAATATCCCAGGACAATTTTTACATACCCCAGCAGATCAGGTTTGATCCAGGGATTTTGAAGAAATTCTCAAGAAGAAAACAGCATTAGAACATCATTATGTGACTTTAGCAAAATACCACAAAGTACAAAGAACTCCAAGGCATCTGAGAGTGCCCCTCAGACCAACATTATTTTCAGATAAACCAGAGTTCTGCTCCAAATATGAAGGCATCTATATATATAAAAGTGAATGTACAGTATGTATGTGTGTGTATCACCAACCAATCACGAAGCATCTTTCATTTCACCAGAGCTGTTTAAAAGAAGCTGAGCTGTGATTAGTTGCTATGAGCAACAGTTTTCCTTGCAACCAATCACTAAGCAAAGAAGCTGAGCTGTGATTGGTTGCTATCAGCAATAGTTTTCTTACTCCACGACAACACCTCAGCAGACACTGACCTGGTGGGAGAAATCTAGCATCCCCGGGAACATAAGCTCCCAGCCATTGTCTGCCCCCCCAGAAAGGAGAAGAGCACATGACAAGAAATGAATCCCCCCCTACCCATATACCCATCACACATCCTCCATTCCATAGGCACATCTTCCCTCTTAAAGGGATCATTGGTATGGAAGTCAGGGCTAATCCATCCAGCGCTTTGGTTTTGACCCCAGGCCTCTCTTAAAGGGATCCCCGGAATGGAAGTTAGGATGTGGAATATTAGGGGTAGTAGTCTGGTGGCTCTGGCTGATGGGATGATGTGGGATATTAGGGGTAGTAGTCCGATGGCTCTGGTTGATGGGATTATGTGGGATATTAGGGCTAGTAGTCCGGTGGCTCTGATGGAATGATGTGGGATATTAGGGGTAGTAGTCTAGCGGCTCTGGCTGATGGGATTATCTGGGATAATAGGGGTAGTAGTCCGGTGGCTCTGGCTGATGAGATAATGTGGGATATTAGGGGTAGTAGTCCGGTGGCTCTAACGGGATGATGTGGGATATTAGTGGTAGTAGTCCGGTGGCTCTGGCTGATGGGATGATGTGGGATTTTAGGGGTAGTAGTCCAGTGGCTGTGACGGGATGATGTGTAATATAATAGGGGTAGTAGTCCAGCAGCTGTGACGGGATGATGTGGGATATTAGGGGTAGTAGTCCGGTGGCTCTGACGGGATGATGTGGGATATTAGGGGTATTAGTCCGGTGGCTCTGACGGGATGATGTGGGATATTAGGGGTAGTAGTCCGGTGGCTCTGGCTGATGGGACAATGTGGGATATTAGGAGTAGTAGTCCGGTGGTTTTGACGGGATGATGTAGGATATTAGTGGTAGTAGTCCGGTGGCTCTAGCTGATGGGATGATGTGGGATATTAGGGGTAGTAGCCCGGTGGCTCTTGCTGACAGGATGATGTGGGATATTAGAGGTAGTAGTCCATTAGCTCTGGTTGACAGGATGATGTGGGACATTATAGTGACTGTGGCTATGCGGAGTGGGTGGGGCTCTACACTCAGCTTTATATACATATATATATAGATATAAAGATATAATCATTATAATTTGTTATAACTAACCATAGTTAGTTACTATGCCCGGGCGGCGCCGGGCTCTTCAGGTAGTATTAAATAAATGCTCTTTAAATTTGATCTTATTAAGCATCGAATATTTACAGAAAGAGATAGCAGACATTGAGATGGAGAGCAACAATATCCAACTGCAACTATCTAATATAATACCCTGACAGTTGAAGAGTTCAAAAAGATAAAATCTCAGACTGACAAATCTATAAATTAATTTTGTGTACTGTACTGTATATCTTCAAGAGCGCAAGAGGTCCAAATTTTTCAAAGATGCTGATGATTATCTATGCAACCAAGTTTATAAATGGCGTGAATTTAAAACTATGAGAGAACAAAGACCATATAAGAAATGGGATTCCTCTGCATCAACAAGTTCAGATAGCCATGGTTCAAAACATGTTTCCCATTTTTTAGAACAACAGCGGAGAAGTCCCAGAAACCGCTACCAAAGAGAAGGAAGAGGTGACAGCATGACATCATTCCGTATACATACCCAATCACAGGTACGGTCACTCAATTAGTGTATAAATTCTCGTAGAACCCTTCCTCATCTGAACATTCAGGTTTTTTAAAATGGTTTTTCATTCGGCCCCACGCCACCTTTCAACAAATTTGTTGTGAACGAAGAAATTCGCAGATTTTTTAGGACTCTCCGACTGAAAGCCCACTTTGCAGCTCCTATGCATGACGGATCACTGGTGCTTATCAATGATAAAGATCAACCGACACAGGAAGATATTTTAAGCAACAATACCTTGTCACTTAAAGTCTTCCTTCAACCTTAATAACTATGTTACTATGTTACTATGTAAATGGCTTAAACTATAGAGACCTAGTAACTTTAATCCACCTAGGACATACCATCCTGTGGAGACATATATCTATTTGGGTCAAAGAGACTTCATGGAGAAATTACAACGGATACATCAGGGTCACCTTAGGATTCATTTTCCAGAATTGAACGCAGAGCGGTTACTGAGCTCTGTATGAATAAGCATATTATTATTAAACCCACAGATAAGCATGGTTCTATTGTTGTCATGGACAGAGCATACTATGTTTCAGAAATTTACTCACAACTTAATGATGACAACACTTATCTGCCGATCCCAAGGACCCGACGTTTAATATCGCTAAGGACATTCGTGAGCTGTTGAAACACTTTAGATCCCTTGGTACTATTGACAATAAACTAAGTGAGTTCCTCATCAATTCCCATGTGGTAATACCAGTGTTATACACTCTTCCTAAGATTCATAAAAGCCTCAGTCACCCACCAGGTAGACCCATTGTGGCCTTCACCAACCCCTTGTTATCATCTATTGCCACAGTCCTTGAAAAAATTCTGTCTCCATTATTGCATTTCACACCCTCATATCTCCACGATACTTCACACTTTTTATCACATATACAGAATTTAGGATATGTTCCCTCTAATAGTCTACTAGTGACTCTGGATGTCAATAGTCTGTATACTAACATTGATTACACAAAAGGTATTTGTGCTGTCCAAATGCTTCTTGATAATAACACGGCTTTCTCTTCTGATGTTATAGCGTTCTGCATTTCCTTGTTGACAGTAATTTTGACAAAAAACTTTTTTTATTCGAGGAATAATTTTTTATGCAGAAGACTGGGACTGCAATGTGGTCGAATGTTGCTTCCCCTACGCAAACATCTTTATGGGTCAAATCGAAATGGAGTTCATCTACACCAATGTAACTTTGCAGAAACAAGTCTTATTGTGGAAAAGATATATTGATGATATTTTCTTTATCTGGCAAAGAGATGTCTCCTCTATGAATGAATTCTATAAGAACATCAATAATCAGGTCCCAAATCTCAAATTAGCCTTGCATTATGACTAGAGTTGAGCGACTTTTGGTTTTTTAGGGTCGCGTTTCGTTTCGTGAAACCCGACTTTTCCAAAAGTCGGGTCGAGCAAGATCGTCCGATTATAGGGAAAAGTCGGGGTCGTCCCGAAACACGAAACCCAATGTAAGTCAATGGGGAATAAAAGTCGGCAGTGAGAGGAGGAGAGGAAACACACCAACAGTGCCTATTTGAATGCCAAAAGCATCAATTCTTCTTACTTAAGCTTGTCCTTAATTAACTTCATAATACAAGTAACGCACTGAAAAATGGGGGTTATTTGGCTACAGTTGTGGGGGGGGAGGGCTGGCTCCAGGTTTTCATGTGCTCTGGGCGAAAGAGCGCCCCTTTAACACATACCACAACTCATCATGCTCCGATACGGCAGAGAAATAGAGGTATAGTACAATGAAAAATACTTCACTTTTTACAGCTCATGACAAGGCCCATCTATTTCTCCATACAGAATCATTGGTCCCATATAATGTTTGAAACAGTATATGATGAGCTCCACATAATGCTACAGTATATGTTGGCCCCCATGGATGAAGCTCCACTGTCTTATGGGCCCAAATAATGCTCCAAACATAATGGGCCCCATTTCTAATGCTCTAGTGTATAATGGGCTCTGTAAATGCTGCTCCAGTGTCTGATGTTCACCTTTGGAATGTTCCAGTGTATGGTGGGCCCCATCTATCATTCTCCAGAGTATAGTGCTCCCCAAAAATTGCTGTCCCAACGTTGAAAACAATGAAATAAGTCTTCTCGCTAGGGAATCCCTGTACTAGTCTGGACTCCTCGTCGTTCCCATCTTCCATCTCACTGCACAGTATTTCAACCTTGCAAGTGCTGTGATCCTGAGCAAGCAGGGGGGGCCCACTCGTTGGCGACGGCACTGGCACAGGGCCCCTGATAGTACGGTGGTGTGTCTGATGGCGGGTGGGCCGAACCTGCACTTTCATCTGCAGTTTCCTCTTTGTCACCGTGTAAGATGGAACTGTATATGGGAAGGGTAACCTGAGTTTCATCAGGGTCAGATTCAGGCCGTGTAGCGTGCGAGGGGAATGTAGTGGTCTGGGTCAATGTACCAGCAGATTCATCGAGCAGTGGCTGGGCATCAGTGCACTTGTGTCGCCCCCAGGAGTACGGTCACCACAGTGGCATTACCTTCCTCCTAGGGAGTGTGATGTCATGCTTGGGAGCAACGAAGGATCTCTCTAGCAGGTTAACTGATTGGGCGGCGTTATTCCCATGAGTCATGACCCTCCAAACAGCGTTCATGAAGGCAAAGTGTTTGTTTTACGTGGGCAGTATGGTTGCAAAGCAGAACCTTAAAGGAATGTCCAGAAGGGCACCACCAGGAGTGGAGCCTACGGTTTAATTCGACTCCACCTGGGAAACCTCAACCATGCAAGCTACAGAACAGATGCACACATTGCAAGCTTAATTCCGTTAACGAACGAGACTCCGTCATGCCCCGCGGTCTGAGTCCGGCTTACTAGAGGGACACGTGAGGCTCTGGCACATGAGATTGGCCAATAACTGGTGTGTCATGCCCTTACATGTCCGTGGCTGCATGTGCGCTACACTGAAAAGGCCAGCGTTTGTCGCTTACAGGTGCAGATAACCTGCTGAACGTTAGTGATGGGGATCTGTGATTACAATTATTACCCGCGAACAATGATTTCCCAGTAAGTGCAGGTCAACCGCAGTTCCGGAATTAGGCCTAACCGTCATTCCTGAAAAAATGAAAAACTTATGTGTGCAAACCACAGGTGCTGTAGCTTGCTTAACAGCTCGCCAGCCGTTCTCAGGCCCAGTATGGATTACACGTGATTGCACAAAGGTGAGAAAGGGTACCGTATCCCCGGATAACATGTATGGATAGCATAGTGTACACATTCAAAAGATATGTCTATACATCAGGAGGCAGGCTCAGACGGTGTTAGGCCCAGTATGGATTGCACGTGATTGCACAAAGGTGAGAAAGGGTTCCGTATCCCCAGATAACATGTATGGATAGCGTACACATTCAAAATATATGTCTATACATCAGGAGGCAGGCTCAGACGGTGTTAGGCCCAGTATGGATTGCACGTGATTGCACAAAGGTGAGAAAGGGTTCCGTATCCCCAGATAACATGTATGGATAGCGTACACATTCAAAATATATGTCTATACATCAGGAGGCAGGCTCAGACGGTGTCAGGCCCAGTATGGATTGCACGTGATTGCACAAAGGTGAGAAAGGGTTCTTTATCCCCAGATAACATGTATGGATAGCGTACACATTCAAAATATATGTCTATACATCAGGAGGCAGGCTCAGACGGTGTTAGGCCCAGTATGGATTGCACGTGATTGCACAAAGGTGAAAAAGGGTACCGTATCCCCAGATAACATGTATGGATAGCGTACACATTCAAAATATATGTCTATACATCAGGAGGCAGGCTCAGACGGTGTTAGGCCCAGTATGGATTGCACGTGATTGCACAAAGGTGAGAAAGGGTACCGTATCCCCAGATAACATGTATGGATAGCGTACACATTCAAAATATATGTCTATACATCAGGAGGCAGGCTCAGACGGTGTCAGGCCCAGTATGGATTGCACGTGATTGCACAAAGGTGAGAAAGGGTACCGTATCCCCAGATAACATGTATGGATAGCGTACACATTCAAAATATATGTCTATACATCAGGAGGCAGGCTCAGACGGTGTCAGGCCCAGTATGGATTGCACGTGATTGCACAAAGGTGAGAAAGGGTTCCGTATCCCCAGATAACATGTATGGATAGCGTACACATTCAAAATATATGTCTATACATCAGGAGGCAGGCTCAGACGGTGTCAGGCCCAGTATGGATTGCACGTGATTGCACAAAGGTGAGAAAGGGTTCCGTATCCCCAGATAACATGTATGGATAGCGTACACATTCAAAATATATGTCTATACATCAGGAGGCAGGCTCAGACGGTGTTAGGCCCAGTATGGATTGCACGTGATTGCACAAAGGTGAGAAAGGGTACCGTATCCCCAGATAACATGTATGGATAGCGTACACATTCAAAATATATGTCTATACATCAGGAGGCAGGCTCAGACGGTGTTAGGCCCAGTATGGATTGCACGTGATTGCACAAAGGTGAGAAAGGGTTCCGTATCCCCGGATAACATGTATGGATAGCGTACACATTCAAAATATATGTCTATACATCAGGAGGCAGGCTCAGACGGTGTCAGGCCCAGTATGGATTCCACGTGATTGCATAAAGGTGAGAAAGGGTTCCGTATCCCCAGATAACATGTATGGATAGCGTACACATTCAAAATATATGTCTATACATCAGGAGGCAGGCTCAGACGGTGTCAGGCCCAGTATGGATTGCACGTGATTGCACAAAGGTGAGAAAGGGTTCCGTATCCCCAGATAACATGTATGGATAGCGTACACATTCAAAATATATGTCTATACATCAGGAGGCAGGCTCAGACGGTGTTAGGCCCAGTATGGATTGCACGTGATTGCACAAAGGTGAGAAAGGGTACCGTATCCCCAGATAACATGTATGGATAGCGTACACATTCAAAATATATGTCTATACATCAGGAGGCAGGCTCAGACGGTGTTAGGCCCAGTATGGATTGCACGTGATTGCACAAAGGTGAGAAAGGGTACCGTATCCCCAGATAACATGTATGGATAGCATACACATTCAAAATATATGTCTATACATCAGGAGGCAGGCTCAGACGGTGTTAGGCCCAGTATGGATTTGACGGCCCAGACTACACAGCGGAGGAGCAGGGAGAGGTAAAGATTGCAAATGCTGGGGCCCTGCCCAAGCAAGTGGGGCCCACTCGTGGGCGTCGGTACTGGCACTGGGCCCCTCATAGTACGGCAGTGTGTCTGACGGCGGGTGTGCACCACCACCGTCAGAGACACTTGATTGCACTATGAGGGACCCTGTGCCAGTGCCCGCGCCCAAGAGTCGGCCTACCCACCTGTCCAGGGCAACGGCACTCGCACGGTGTCGTGCGCTAGGTGGTGACCCCGGCCATGGGGGGGGAGGCAGCACAGTTAGGGAGTTTTAGAAAGTGGCATATGTTGATGTTGGACATTCAGCTGATGCAAAAGGTGAAATAGGTCAAGTCCCAGGAAGAGGTGGACCAAAGCATGCCATTTTTCAGTCACCCTATGTGTCATCAGGGGAAGGTGGGACAAATTCCTTGGAAACCCATGCGTGGTTCATTTTAATGAAGGTTAGATCATCCACATTTTGGGTTGACAGACGGGTCCTTTTTTCTGTCAGGATTGATCCAGCTGCACTGAAGACTCTTTCCGATAGCACACTTGCAGCTGGGCAAGCGAGCTCCTGTAAGGCATATTGTGCCAATTCAGGCCAGGTGTCCAGTTTAGCGGCCCAATAGTCAAAGGGGAATGACCTGTGTGGGAGAACATCGATATGGGAGGAAAAGTAGTTTGTAACCATAGTTGACAACTGCTGTCTCCTGTCACTTTCCATCGATGCAGTATTACCAGTTGTGTGAGCGGTACTTGAAAAATCAGTCCACAACATTGTCATGAAACCCCTGTCTCCAACGCCACTTCTGCTGTGTGCACCACGAACACCTCTGCCAAGCTGACCCCGGCCCGTATGGCTCGTGTGAGAACCATCACCGCTGCTGTGTGCTGGGAATGCCTCAAGCAACCGATTTACCAGAGTTGCTTGTTTATTAGCCAATATTAGGTCAAAGTTCTCCTGTGGCATGATGTTTTGTAATTTGCCTTTATAGCGTGGATCCAGGATGCTGGCCAACCAGTAGTCGTCATCGTTCATCATTTTGGCAATGCGGGGGTCCCTTTTTAGGATCTGCAAGGCATAATCTGACATGTGGGCCAATGTTCCCGGTGTCAATGATGCACTGCGAGTGCTGGTTGGAGGAGCACTTTCCGGCAAATCCACATCCCTCCAGTCACGCACAAACCCTGTACCAGACCTTGCCACGCCAACATTTTCACTTGCCCCACGAGATGCATCCTCCTCCCCTAAGTAATCATCCCCATCATCCTCCTCCTCCTCTTCTTCCTCCACCTCGTCCAGGAGAGGTCCCTGAGCAGACAATGGCTGAATGTCATCAAGGATTCCCTCCTCCTCTTCCTCCTCATCAACATTGGCTGCAGAAGCCTGCTCCTTAAGGTGCGTCAAAGTTTGCATGAGCAGACGCATAAGTGGGATGCTCATGCTTAGGATGGCGTCGTCTGCACTTACCAGCCGTGTGCATTCCTCAAAACACTGAAGGACTTTACAGAGGTCTTTCAGCTTCGACCACTGCACACCGGTCAACTCCATGTCTGCTCTCAAAGTGCCTGGCCGTGTATCCTCCCACAAATGCATTATGGCCTGCCTCTGCTCGCACAGCCGCTCCACCATGTGCAGGGTGGAGTTCCACCTTGTTGCAATGTCGATAATGAGGCAGTGGTTGGGAAGGTGGAGCAATCGCTGCAGCTTCTGCATACGAACGGAGTGTACAGGCGACCGGCGGATGTGCGCGCACAGTCTTCGCACCTTCTGGAGCAGGGCTGTTAACTCCGGATAATTTTTGAGGAAGCACTGCACCACCAGGTTCAAGGTGTGAGCCAAGCAAGGTATCTGGCTGAGTTTTGAAAGGGCTATGGCTGCCACAAAATTACGCCCGTTATCACTAACTACCTTGCCTGCCTCAAGATGTACACTGCCCAGCCATGACTCAGTTTGTCGCTGAAAGTACTCGGCCAGCACCTCGGCGGTGTGTCTGTCGCCCAAACACATCATCTGCAACACAGCCTGCTGACGCTTTCCACTAGCTGCTCGATAGGGGGACACCTCGTGTGCAACAGTGGCAGCTGCAGATGGAGTGCTCGTACGACTGCGCTCTGTGGACGAGCTTTCGCTTCTGGAGGAGGAGGAGGGTCGAACGCCTACAGCCAACTGTTTCCTATACCGTGGGCTAGGCAGCACTGTCCCACCACCGCTGTCCCCTGTGGACCCTGCATCCACCACATTAACCCAGTGCGCATGATGGACACGTAACGGCCCTGGCCATGCCGACTGGACCATGTATCAGTTGTGAGGTGCACCTTTCCGCTCACTGACTGCTTGAGTGCATGGACAATGCGGTCTTTCACATGATGGTGGAGGGCTGGGATGGCTTTGCGAGAGAAGAAGTGGCGACTGGGTAGGTCATAGCGTGGTACTGCATAGGCCATGAGTTCGCGGAAAGCTGCGCTTTCCACCAACCAAAAGGGCATCATCTCAAATGAGATTAGTTTGGCAATGTGGGCGTTCAAACCCAGTGTACGCGGATGAGAGACTGAGTACTTTCTTGACCTACTCATAGTGTCTGGGAGGGTGAGCTGGACTTGAGAGCTGCATATGGTGGAAGTAGCAGTGGACAGGGCGGACTGAGAGAGGGTTGATGATGGTGATGGAGTTCGTGTTCTTTCTGATGGCCTAGAATCAGTCTTTCGTTGATATAACAGTGAGATTCCCTGACTGCTGTGGCCTTGCAACGACACCTCAACATTTGCTGCTGTGCTAACCGGTGGGCTTACAGTGGGGGAAACAATGTAGCGTTGCTGACTACCTTCGTTGTGATCAGTTGCACATGAGGTTTGGTGTTTTGTCCACGCTTGCAAGTGCATGGTGGTTAAATGTCCAAGCATGCAACTGGTATTCAAATTTTTCAGATTTTTCCCTCGGCTAAAGGTCTTTGCGCACTTCTTACAGATAACCTTGGCCTGATCATTAGGATTTTGTTCAAAAAAGTGCCACACTGCACTCTTTCTACTATGGAAGACATTTTGCGTCCTTGCACGCTGTGCTATTTTGACCGTCTGGCCAAGCAGTCCAGCAACTTTTCGGCTTTTTGTAACCCGTTTTTGGACTGCTCCGTGCCTGCCAGATAACAGCTGTTGCGATGTCGTTGCCTGCGGCGGATGCTCCTCCTCCTCTTCTGAGCTATTGGCAGCAGCACCCTCTTCCCCCAATGGATGCCAATCTGGGTCAACACCTGGGTCATCCATCACCTCCTCTTCAATGTCATGTGCACCTTCCTCTGTGTCACCGTGTATGGTGGTATAGTGTGCGGGAAGGGGCACCTGAGTCTCATCAGGGTCAGAATCTGGCTCTGTACACTGCGAGGACAATGTAGTGCTCTGAGTGAATGTACCAGCAGAATCATCCATCAGCGGCTGTGCATCAGTGCACTCCATGTCAGATTCATCTTGGCCTGGGTAATTCACCATTTCACTTGATAATCCAGGCATGGTATGTGAAAACAGCTCCATGGAGTAATCAGTAGTATGGCCTGCGTCATCCTTCAATCTTGGTTGGGGTGAAGGACACAAGGAAAGGTGTGGTTCATGAACATGCGCCTCCAATGACGACTCAGTGCTTTTACTTTTTACAACTGAAGAAGAGGAGGCGATAGAGCTGGAGGCTGAGTCAGCAATGTAAGACAAAACTTTTTCCTGATGCTCTGGCTTTAAAAGCGGTTTGCCAACTCCTAGAAAACTAAGCCTTCAAAGCCTTATGGAGCCAGACGATGACGCAGGCTCAACACCTCCTGCATTCGGTCCTATTTTGCTCTTGCCACTACCATCAGATCCACCACCAACACCATCATTACCAGCTGCCAACCCCCACCCAATTCCACAGCCTCTTCCACCAGCCTTCCTCATTTTTGGTAAAAATGTAGACAAAATCCAACAAACTATATAGTAATGTAAAACAAGGTACAAGGTGTCTATAGGACAGGGGAGATTTTGAATTTCTGCTCACACTAGTGGACACTGGACACTTTTGGATTGTGTGAGGCCCAATGAATATCTGAGCGCTATGTGACAGGCTCGATGGCACAGCTGTGACCAAAGTGACTAGAGGATAAGTGAGATTTTGAATTTCAGCAGACACTTGTGGACACTGGACACTTTTGGATTGTTTGAGGCCCAATGAATATCTGAGCGCTATGTGACAGGCTCGATGGCACAGCTGTGACCAAAGTGACTAGAGGATAAGTGAGATTTTGAATTTCAGCAGACACTTGTGGACACTGGACACTTTTGGATTGTGTGAGGCCCAATGAATATCTGAGCGCTATGTCACAGGCTCGATGGCACAGCTGTGACCAAAGTGACTAGAGGATAAGTGAGATTTTGAATTTCAGGAGACACTTGTGGACACTGGACACTTTTGGATTGTGTGAGGCCCAATGAATATCTGAGCGCTATGTGACAGGCTCGATGGCACAGCTGTGACCAAAGTGACTAGAGGATAAGTGAGATTTTGAATTTCAGCAGACACTTGTGGACACTGGACACTTTTGGATTGTGTGAGGCCCACTGATATCTGAGCGCTATGTCACAGGCTCGATGGCACAGCTGTGACAAAAGTGACGAGAGGATAAGGGAGATTTTGAATTTCTGCAGACACTTGTGGACACTGGACACTTTTGGATTGTGTGAGGCCCACTGATATCTGAGCGCTATGTCACAGGCTCGATGGCACAGCTGTGACAAAAGTGACGAGAGGATAAGGGAGATTTTGAATTTCTGCAGACACTTGTGGACACTGGACACTTTTGGATTGTGTGAGGCCCACTGATATCTGAGCGCTATGTCACAGGCTCGATGGCACAGCTGTGACAAAAGTGACGAGAGGATAAGGGAGATTTTGAATTTCTGCAGACACTTGTGGACACTGGACACTTTTGGATTGTGTGAGGCCCACTGAATATCTGAGCGCTATGTCACAGGCTCGATGGCACAGCTATGACAAAAGTGACTAGAGGATAAGGGAGATTTTGAATTTCTGCAGACACTTGTGGACACTGGACACTTTTGGATTGTGTAAGGCCCACTGATATCTGAGCGCTATGTCACAGGCTCGATGGCACAGCTGTGACAAAAGTGACGAGAGGATAAGGGAGATTTTGAATTTCTGCAGACACTTGTGGACACTGGACACTTTTGGATTGTGTGAGGCCCACTGATATCTGAGCGCTATGTCACAGGCTCGATGGCACAGCTGTGACAAAAGTGACTAGAGGATAAGGGAGATTTTGAATTTCTGCAGACACTTGTGGACACTGGACACTTTTGGATTGTGTGAGGCCCACTGATATCTGAGCGCTATGTCACAGGCTCGATGGCACAGCTGTGACAAAAGTGACTAGAGGATAAGGGAGATTGGATTGCTTTTAAAAAAGCAGTTTGCAGAGCAGTGGGTAAACAGCAATGCCAGCCTGTCAGGAAGCCTTAAAAGGCAGCCCAACAACCAACACCACTGATACACCACAATATAGCCTCCCCTTGCACTGCACACACAGTGACTGGTGTGTTGTGCAGGCCAAATCGCTAACAGCAGAAGCAGTTTTTTTGTCTTCTTCCCTGCCTAACGCTCTCCCTACAGAATCAGCAGCAACCTCTCCCTATACTGAGATCGGCAGAAGTAAGATGGCGGTCGGCGTGCACGCCCTTTTATACCCCCTGTGACGCCCACCAAAGCAAGCCAATCACTTGCATGCCCTTCTGAAAGATGGTGGTGACCCGTGCCTATGTCATCACGTTGCCCACAGTGTCCGTGGATCCTGATTGGCTGAAAAAGAGCGCAAAACAAACTTTTGAAACGCGACTTTGGCGCGTAAGTCGCCGACCTCGTGGCCGACCTCATCCTAGGGACGGGTTTCGTTTCATGAAACCCGACTTTGCCAAAAGTCGGCGACTTTTGAAATTTTTCGACCCGTTTCGCTCATCCCTAATTATGACTTGAGTATCATTAATTTTCTTGACACCAACATTATCATTACTGAAGGGGGCCTACTTTCCACTGATTTATGTGTAAAATCCGCAGACAAGAACAGTTTACGTCATTACACTTGTTGTCATCTTACACATGTGAAGAAAACTCTTCCCTTATCATAATTCTGTAGAGTTAATCGTATAGTTTCAGATGACCAGACCCGTCACTCCTGGTTGGGAGAAATTAAACAAAGATTGGGGTTATTGTGATTCTGTTTTGTCTTCCACTTTGACAACTCCGTCTTTACAACACTCCAATAATCCGCATGTTGCATTCATTAACACATATCATCCATTTATGCACCTTATACATCAGATGATAAGGAAACATTGGCCACTTCTGGGGAAGGCATATCCTTACTGTATATTCCTGAGTTCAATACTGCACCACTGATATGTCATAAGAAACCATATAACTTGAGGAACTTATTAGTCAGGGCAGATATAGGCCCCAAGTCACCTGGAAAATTACAAACGTTTCTTGCCACTCAACGCAGAGGCACCTTCCCTTGCCTTTTTTGTTTACAATGCTCTAATGTGATCAAGGGTGAATCCTTTTTTCATCGCAGGACAGGCAAGCAATTTTCCATTAATGGTTTTCATACTTGTGATTCCTCCTTTGTTCTATATTTGATCAAATGTCCTTGCGGTCTTGGATAATTTGGAGAAACCACCCAGCATATCCGGGACCGCATTTCACAGCATAAATCTACCATTTGCTGCAAGAGGACTCGATTACTGGTTTCAGCACATTTAACTTCTATGAATCACAATATAGCACAATTGAGATTTCAGGTGATCGAATCCATTCCACTTGCTGGAAGAGGTGGTAACAGAATCCTCAAACTCAAAGAATGAGAGGCATTCTGGATACATACCCTTCAAACCCTTGAACCCCATGGTCTCAATCGAGAATATGAGATCTTCTACTAGGTTTTCCTTACTTTGATTGGTAGCCAGTATGTTGTTACAACTTCTGATACTTTATAGATACTTTACATGTACTAATCTCCCTTTCTTCTTTTATAATTATAGGTCAACTAGCAGTCCATCAGGTATTTACCTCTCTGGGTAACTTGGGTTCTTTCCCTTTGTGTATTTCTCATTACCTCTTGCCGGTCCGCTAACCCTATGTTTGCCTTTTCCTTACTCCCTATCTCCTGCCCTTTCCCCTGTTTTTCTTTCCTCTCTCAATATGTCGTTTTTAACCTTGTGCTCCTTCCCCTTCTTTATATTCTTATACCTACTTATATTCCCTCCTCATTCACCATTTATCCTTCTCCCCACCATACATTTATACAAATTGAGAATAGAGTTTGGTTGCATTATTTTCCACAGTCATTGATGGAGTTGGTAGTTCCTGTATAATTACAATACAATCCTCAGTTTCTTTGTTGCAAGTGTGAGCAGGAACGGGGGATGCAGTGATGGACAGGAGGCAGAGCAAGGGTTAACCGTTTTAATAACAGGTGAATACTCCACGCAGGGAGAAAAAGGGTTAATCAAGGGATTAAACAGTCCAAAAGGTAAAGGATATGGTGAGTGGAAGGACAACGGTTCAGATAAAGGAAGTTCTGATGAAGGTCAGTGGTTCCTAAGTCCACAAAGTGAATAGCACCGACAACGGCTGGCGCGGTGTTTTTTTCCAACACGGTCCTGTAGGCAACAATATCCTGTCTTCTGACGGCAGTGCAGTGGTCGGTCTCTGGTACCTTCCACTGGCTCTATTCCATATACTGCAGTGGCTGACAAGGGTACGGGCCACAGTCCTGTACGAGTCCAACGTGGCTCTGCAACTATATTCACTGGTGAAGTCAGGTCAAAAGTGCCTGGGCAAATATTGGCTGGCAACGTCAGGGCGCAAGTGTCAGTTCTATATATGGTCCCTCTAATGTGGCACGTGTGCAGTACTCACGGACACTTAGCGTGCTGCGCCTTTCTCTCTGGTAGTCACCGGCACACTGCACCTTCTCACTGTAGTCACCGGGTATACTGCATGGCTCTTTCTCTCTGATCTACGCTGTTGGTGGCGAGGCTGCTGTAGAATCATAGAATCATAGAATCATAGAATCGTAGAGTTGGAAGGGACCTCCTGGGCCATCTGGTCCAACCCCCTGCTCAAAGCAGGATTCGCTAAATCATCCCAGTTAGATGTCTGTCCAGCCTCTGTTTGAAGACTTCCATTGAAGGAGAACTCACCACTTCTCGTGGCAGCCTGTTCCACTCATTGATCACTCTAACTGTCAAAAAGTTTTTTCTAATATCTAATCTGTGTCTCCTCCCATTCAGCTTCATCCCATTGCTTCTAGTCTTTCCTTGTGCAAATGAGAATAAAGTTGATCCTTCTACAATGTGACAGCCCTTTAGATATTTGTAGACAGCTATTAAGTCTCCTCTCAGTCTTCTCTTTTGCAAACTAAACATTCCCAAATCCTGCAACCTTTCCTCATAAGACAGGGTTTGCAGACCGGTCACCATTCTGGTCGCTCTTTTCTGAACTTGCTCCAGTTTGTTGATGTCTTTTTTAAAATGTGGTGCCCAAAATTGGACACAATATTCCAGATGAGGTCTGACCAAAGAGGAGTAGAGGGAAATAATTACTTCACGTGATCTAGACTGTATGCTTCTGTTAATACATCCTAGAATTGCATTTGCCTTTTTTGCTGCTGCATCACACTGTTGACTCATATTCAGTCTGTGATCTATTAGTATACCCAAGTCTGTACGGATGCTGGCCTGCATAATGCTGATGCTCCCAGAATGGAGCACTTATCTCCCAGGTTGCTGCTGCGCACACCTGGCTCTGCACTCTCTGCAGCGGTCCCTCTCTTCAGATTGCTGCTGGGCACACTACTCCCTTCAGCACAACAGTCTTGTTCAGATGGTGGGACCCTGCCGCAGCGCCGGCACTCTGTGGTGAGGAGAGAAAGCGGAACACACCGCTCGTCTGTCGGTGCGCTGACCTCCATTTGCGCCAAACTCCCCTTTTTCACGCACTTTTTCCTATTATCCCCAGCTGCTACACACACTTTACCTCCATCTCTCCCTGCCCCCTCGGACAGCAGGAAGGTGCGCCTTGCTATCTCTTCCCCCAGGCAGCAGGGGAAGGTCCGCCTTACTAAAGCTTCCCCCCGGGAACAGGGGATGCAGTCTCTTCCGTTCCGTACCCGGCACGCTTCCACGCATGCGCACCTCTATCCTTCCACTATAGAGCTTGTTTTGGCTGTTCGGATTTCTCCACCGCCTTTCAGCAACTTCAGAAGCATGTGCATTATGCTCTGGTGACCACTTCTGTCAATATCCACTTTACCACGTTACAGCACACATGGTGGCCACATGCAGGCATCCTCCAGACTCCTCATTCTCTCAATCAAGGTAACTTCATACATGTTTCATCTCTTATCCTTTGTCTGTGCTGCTATACTTATACATTTTGTTCTCACTTCCTTCTCATCTTCTGACCACTTCTATCTCATTTTTATACAGATTGCACATGGTCACTGATACCGCAGGTAATATACACAGTATCTCTCTTCGCCTTGTATATAATTTCCTTGGTGTTTTTCTTGGTGTTTACTTTGTCTTCACCTCATATACTCTATACTCTTCACAGTATATCCTGACAACACTTCAGATACCTGATGCCCTCTTGACCTTTACTCCCTCTTCCTCTATGTAATGCAATGTCTTACATATATGTACATCATTTTTGTCATTAATTGACGTGTTTATCACACATACAGAGCTATTGTCTTCTTGAACTCAATAAACTTTATGATATTAACTTTACTAGTTTGTCTAATATTTGATTTTTTTTACTTTCTTGTAATTATGTTATTCTGTGCCTGTTATCACTCCATTTTGGGCCATTGATGTGAAATACTGTTTATTCTTTATTTAGATAATCCTTGATAAAGACCAAAATAGGCAAAAATGTTGGGCTTTTTATGTGCATGCCACAATGTGCGTGCTTTAAATAAGTTTAATCACCTACTGAAAATTTACGTAGTGTGCTAAAGGTTTTTCTTCAACAACATTTCTACTTACATTCATGTTTTTATTCCACTTTTTGTTCTGCAATATGATGAAAAGCATCTTTTTTTCCCAGTTTTTTGTTTATATTTTATATAGTGTTCACTGAAGGGGTTAACTAGTGGCACAGGTTTATGGGGAAAGTTGTCCTGGATGTAGCGATACCAAACATGTGTACTATGTTTGTGTATTCATTTTTTGTGCATAAAAATAGAAATTTATCAGTACAATATATTTTTATTTTTTTTAATTATTTTTCTGATTTAAAAAAATATATTTTTATAATTTTTATTTTTTACTTTTACTTTGTCAAACTATGGCACTTTTACTTTCAGCAGCCTGATCGTTGCTATAATCCATTGCAATGCACGAGCATTGCAATGGCTTATAACTGTCAGTACTGCACTGACAGTTGCCTCTTAGACCTTGCTCTGTACATGGTCTCAGGGGCTTGCTGTAGCCTGGTGACCCGGATGTCATCATGATGACATCGGGTCACCATGGCAACGATCGAGCCCGCGCAATGACGTAGTGGGGTGCTGATCGGAGTGTAGAGGGGCTCCCTCTGCATGCCTGTTAAATGCTATGATCGCAGTATTTAGGGTTTAAAGTGATGGGAGCAGAGCGGGCACCACTCCTGCGCTGAGTGCCGGTTGTCAGCTGTCAGAATCAGCTGACATCCGGAGGCGATCGTCTGGACATACTCAGTACGTCCAAGGACGGTAAGTACCAGCCGACAACATCGTACTGAGTACCTCCAAGGTCGTGAATGGCTTAAAGTTTGATCCATTTTATTCACATTCTATTCCTTGTTTTCTTTTTCCTAAATATACTATTTTACCTGAATGAGCACATGAATGTACACACATGGCAGGCATTCAACAACTGAAATCCCAGTGAGCTATATGTGAGATTTCACTCTGTCAATGTGCATTGTAAAGGATAGAATGCAACAAACAGGGAGAGCAGAGACCAGCACTGTGATGTCTGTTTCGAGGGCAGGGTTGCTCTCTGCTTACTCTGCTCTACTCACCCCATGTTCTCCTTTTCAGTGTGTACTGACAGTGTGCTCTCTTGCTGGCTCATTACTACTTATTAGAGCCAACAAGAGAGCGCACTGTCACTGTGCATTAAAAAGGAATATCGTATAAGGAACTTATATTGACTATAAATCAGTGCCAATGGATGCTCAGTAGAGCAGGAACTAGCCCAGCCCCAGAAATGGATGTCACCAATGATGCTTGATTTTAGGCCGGAGACTAAGGCTGCATCAATGAATGCAGCCCATGCCCCCTTGATGATGTCTCATTTGAGTATACCAGCATTCACTGGGGATTCTCAAAAAAAACATCAACCAAAAGTAAAAAATAAATAAAACAGAGCAGAGAGGGAATGGAATAGATATTTTAATGGCAGTATTAGAAAAGTGATTAGATTATTATATTAAATAGACATTTAGGATTAAAAGGGTTGTCCAGGATTATTATATTTATTTTTACTATGAACCTCAAAACTAACAGGGAGTTAGTTGCTAACAGAGGCAACCACCTGCCTGTTCTACCCGGTGACAGTTCAGAGTAGTCTTCGATTGTTCTTGCTGTTTATTCTACTGCTCCATGTCAACAGAGAAGCTCTTCTTCTTCTGGGCTGCTCTGTTGATTAGGTGTGACTGCTGCTGTCATGCTGATTGACAGCCTGTTTTCTGCAGTTATGCAGTTGTAAGCCAGTGGTCAATTCAGCATGACGTTAGCACTCATGCCTCGTTAACAGATCAGTAATCGCTGAGAAGACGCTGCTTTGTAGATGTGATGTCAGTGGAGCCACAAAATTGCCGGCAGGAGCAGTCTGTGGTCACTCTGTGCTTGAGGAGACTGTCGTGAGACACAACAGTCAGGTACTTAGCAACTACCTGCCTGATAGTTCTTAGGCCCATAGTTAAAAAAATCTTCAGTCCTGGATAAATCCTTTAAAAATCAACATTCATTTCAGACCAACCCTTTAAGGTTGTAGAAAGGTCTGTGTCAATCTCAGTTTTTCTGCCCTGAGACAACAGGGTGGCAAGGAAAAGGATTTAAAATTGAGGATTAGACAATGAACAATTGAGTCCACATGAAACTGCCGGATGTAAAAACTACTCTTGTGCTTCAACTTTGTCCTATATAGCAAGTGACTCCCACACATGGAGGCTGCGTAGGTTTACTGTTAATGATTTGTATGTAACTAATTTTTTTTATATTTTACACATTTTTTAATATTGAGAACAGCAAAAGAACAACAAGGTTTACCCATACAGGCCTCCAAACAAATGCACTATCAGGATGCAGTGGACCCATATAATAAAGATGGCAACACAGGTGCAAAAATACCAATCAAGCAACTGCTCCAGCCTACCAATACATGGAGGGGGCGATTGCCTGGTATGTTGATGCACAAAACAACTTGTATGCGGCGCTGTTCACACTATGGCCCGCACAGCATCCAGGCCAGCCTAGTACCAACACCCTTCTATTAGTTCAGGCGGGCTGCCCAGCGCTAAAAAAAATGCATGCCGTGTGAACAACAGACACCGCAGTTTACAAGACCAAATGGGCCCAACTGCACCCCGAATAAAAAGTGCAAAAAACACATTTAAAAAAAAAGTGGAGTATTAGCTGATATTTTGGCCAAAATACGTGAGCCCGTAACCTACGTCAAAGATCTCCACGCTTACGGGTACCTAACACTAAATAATAATACAGCACAGTACAAAAAGAGGACTTGAAAATCCTCCAATAATGAGAACAGCAAAAGAACAACAAGGTTTACCCATACCTGGATGCTGTGCGGGCCATAGTGTGAACAGCGCCGCATACAAGTTGTTTTGTGCATCAACATACCAGGCAATCGCCCCCTCCATGTATTGGTAGGCTGGAGCAGTTGCTTGATTGGTATTTTTGCACCTGTGTTGCCATCTTTATTATATGGGTCCACTGCATCCTGATAGTGCATTTGTTTGGAGGCCTGTATGGGTAAACCTTGTTGTTCTTTTGCTGTTCTCATTATTGGAGGATTTTCAAGTCCTCTTTTTGTACTGTGCTGTATTAACATTTTTTAATATCTCATATGATCTTCTAAGTTTTCTATTGTCTTGTATGTATATTTCATTGCATTTCAATAATCTGTATTTTTTCGTTTAGCCATTGTGTGTGAATCCATTTAGTCATACATCTTCAAATCCATTATAAAACACAGTACAGGAGAGCCATTCAGTTGGACAAAATCTTTAATTTGGCCTTAAATAGAGACACAGTTATTTGAAGGAAACTCCAGGCTCCACGGGTTTTAATTGGCCATAGTAGTTGCAATCCTTTGTCTTTAGACTCATAATAGTTTACTTAGAACAATTAATAATCAACCCAGAATGTTTGCCAAATTGATTAACTAATTGTAGGTCAAAAAGAATATCCCTGTGAGTCAGAGAGATACAAAAGCAAGTTATCTGCATGAAAGAATTCTCGGTCCTCCCTCCCCACATGCACAAATACAGATAATAATAATAATCTTTATTTATATAGCGCCAACATATTCCGCAGCGCTTTACACTTTAACAGTTTTAAAACACAAGCCATAAGTAACAAATTTAACAGTACAATTATTAAAGCAAAATAAGACGACCCTGCTCGTGAGAGCTTACAATCTACAATGAGGTGGGGGAGATACAAAGTACCGGTGTGTATCTACAATGGTGTATTTACAATAATGGTCCAGCCATCTTGAGGGAGTGAGGGATGGATGGAGATAGTGAATGAGCTACTCATGCACACTTACACATAGAATGATTTTGATTAGTGAACATGATAGGCCGCTCTGAACAAATGTGTTTTGAGGGAGCGCCAAAAACTATGTAAATTTTGAATAGTCCTAAGGTAGAGCATTCTAGAGGATTGGCGCAGCGCGGGAGAAGTCTTGGAGTCGGGAATGGGAGGTACGGATTAGTGCAGAGGTTAGTCGAAAGTCGCTTGAAGAGCGCAGCGGTCGGTTAGGCTGATAGACAGAAATTAGGGAGGTGCTGCACTGTGGAGAGCTTTATGGGTGAGAACAAGTACTTTTAATTGGATCCTATAATGAATGGGCAGCCAGTGTAAGGACTGACGAAGAGCGGATGCGTCCGAGTACCAATTAGCCAGATAGGTGACCCTGGCTGCTGCATTAATTATGGACTAGAGAGCGGATAGTCGAGCAACGGGGAGGCCAATTAATAGAGCATTGCAGTAATCCAGGCGGGAGTGGATCAATGCTACAGTGAGGGTTTTTGTTGTTTTCATGGTGAGAAAAGGGTGGATTCTAGAGATGTTCTTTAGGTGTAAGCGGCAAGAGAGGGCAAGAGATTGTATATGGGATATGAAGGAGAGATTGGTGTCAAATATAACACCCAGACAGCGTGCTTGCTGCCGGGGTATTATTATAGTGCCACCCATGGAGAGGGAAATGTCAGATTTAGGGAGATTAGTAGATGGCGGGAGCAGAAAAAGTTCAGTTTTTGAGAGGTTGAGTTTCTGGTAGAGAGCGGACATGATGTTGGAGACTGCGGACAGACAGTCACTGGTGTTGTGTAGTACAGCGGGGGTAAGGTTGGGGAATGACGTGTATAGTTTTGTGTCATCAGCATAAAGATGGTACTGAAAGCCAAATCTGCTGATGGTCTGTCCAATTGGGGCCGTGTAGAGAGAGAAGAGAAGGGGGCCAAGGACTGAGCCCTGAGGTACCCCGACAGCGAGAGGAAGAGAAGATGACGTGGAGCCAGAGAACAAAACACTGAAGGAGCGGTCAGAAAGATAGGAAGAGAACCAGGAGAGAGCAGAGTCTTTAATGCCTAGTGACTGGAGCCTAGAGAGTAGGCGATGGTGGTCAACAGTGTCGAAAGATGCAGATAGGTCAAGAAGAATGTGCAGAGAGTGGTCATCATTACGTTTTGCTGTCAGAAGGTCATTGGTCACTTTGATGAGTGCAGTTTCAGTCGCATGTAGGGGGCGGAAGCCGGACTGTGGAGGGTTTAGGAGGGAGTGAGTGGAGAGGTAACGGGTAAGGCGGGAGTAAACTAGGCGCTCCAAAAGTTTAGAGATGAAGGGGAGATTGGAGACTAGTCTGTAGTTGTTTATGCAGGATGGGTCGAGAGTGGGTTTCGTAAGTAATGAAGTAACGATGGCGTGTTTGAAGGAGGCTGGGAAAATGCCCGAGGAGAGGGAGAGATTAAAGATTGCAGCTAGGTGAGTTGTTACAACTGGAGAGAGAGACTGGAGGAGATGTGAGGGAATAGGGTCGTGTTGCGAATTCGCTTTCTGGCCTAACTCTGGTTACTGCTGAAGGTGGTGGAGCTGGTCAGGTTGACGGAGGGGTTGCAAGTTCTCTTTCTGGGCTCCCTCTGGTGCTTACTGGAGGTAATGGACCTGATCTAATTAACAAAGGCTTGCCACCTGATAATGATGATGAAGATTGGAGATCTGGGGTTTCAGACTGGATTTAAGACAGCCGACTCCCTCTATCCCTGCTGGTGATTTTTTTCCTGCCTCCTGAGGTCTTAGTTTCCAGCTCAGTCCCTACATGCTCAGTTAAGTGTTATTTTACTATTCTGTTCACATTTGATCTGGCTTTTTGTGTGGGTCAGCCAGCTTCGGCTGGGGCTGTGCTGAATCACCATCCATATGATACTGCTTGTGCCAGTTTGTTTTTGTCCCTTATTAGATTGGCCTCTTTGTGCTCTGCTTTCAGAATATACCAGAGTGCTGATATAGTGAGCGAAGTCGTGCGACTTCAGTATTTTTGCATTAGATGTGTTGGACCTTTTTGCAGGATTTTTTGCGTGATTGCAGACAGTGTCTTTCCTTTCCTGTCCTGTCTAGTCAGTGTGGGCCCCATCGTTTGCTCAGTCTATTTTCCATCCTGCGTTTGTGTTTTCATCTTGTCTCACCGTCAATATATGTTTGGGGGCTATCTATTCCTTTGGGGTCTGCTCTGGGGCAGTTTAGATTTCCCCTTTTGCTTTAGGCTTAGTTAGTTCTCCGGCTGTGCCGAGGCATCTAGGATCATCGTAGGCACGCTCCACGGCTACTGCTAGTTGTGTGGATAGGATCAGGGGTCTGCAATCCGCTTAGTTACCAACCTCTCTGGTTTTCTGTGGCTTAGCTTGGGCTTGCTCTCCTCCTCGGTGACCCAATCATAACAGGGTCTGTAGTGCATGTGGTCGGACGAGAAGAAGAGAGGAGTCTGGAGACTTTTTCTTCTGTGATGGAATCAAATGTGGAAAGTGAGCCAGGGGAGATGCAGGAAGGGATGGAAGTCACAGCACTTGGTGGTTTGGAGCAGATTTCCTGACGGATATTATCTATTTTTTCTGTGAAGTCGGAGGCCAGGTCATCAGCACAAATGTCTGTGATAGTGGCTTGTGTTTTTGGCCTGAGGAGGGAGTGAAAAGTGTTGAAAAGTTTCTTGGGGTTGTTGGCTAATGAGGAGATCAGTGTGGTGAAGTAGGTCTATTTGGCGAGGTGAAGGGCAGCGTTATAGGTTCTTAACATAAATTTGAAGTGGATGAAGCCTTCTGGTGTGCGGGTTTTTCTCCATAGGCATTCAGCACTCCTAGAGCATAGCTGGAGAAGTCGATTTTGCAATGTGAGCCAGGGCTGTTTTACTCTGTGCTTGGAGGTTCTGAGGGTGATTGGAGCTACTAGGTCAAGGGTGCTTCTAAGAGTGTCGTAGTGGTGAACAGCCAGATCAGAACAGGAAAAAGAGGAGATTGGGGACAGTTATGAATGTAGGGAGTCTGAAAGTGTCTGAGGGTTAATGGCTTGTAGATTTCAGATTGTGTGGTAGGTAGGAGTGAGGTGGGGTGGGCGAGGATTTGTGAGAGTGAAGGAGAGCATGTTGTGGTCAGAGAGTGGAAGCGGTGAGTTATTTAGGTGGGAGATTGAACAGAGCCAGACAGAGACGAGATCAAGGGTGTTACCGTCCTAGTGTGTCTCAGAGGTTGAAAGCTGCGAGAGGCCTAGAGAGGTGGTTAGTGATAGAAGCTGGGGTGCAGATGTGGAAGTAGGGCTGTTAATGGGGGTGTTGAAGTCTCCCAGGATAAGAGTTGGAAGCTCTGAGGACATGAAGTGCGGCAGCCAAGCAGAAAAGTGGTCAAGGAAGTGGGTGGGTGAGCCTGAGGGCCAGTATATGACTGCTACTCTGAGAGAGAGGGGACGGAAGAGCCTGATGGTGTGGACCTCAAAAGAAGGGAATGAGAGTGATGGAACTGGGGGGGATGACCTGGAAAGTGTATTGTGGGGACAGGAGTATGCCGACTCCACCGCCAAGTCTGTTTGTGGGTCTCGGGGAATGAGAGAATTGTAAGCCACCATAGGATATGGCAGCAGGAGAGACAGTGTCAGAATCCTGAATCCAGGTTTCAGTGAGGGCCAACAGATTAAGTGAGTTGTTCCTAAAGTAGTTGTGCAGGAAAGAAAGCTTGTTACAAACAGACCGTGGATTCCAGAGGGCACAATTAAAAGATGGAGATGAGGGAGTGCAAGTAATATTAATAAGATTATTATGGTTTCGATATGAGGTAGGGTAGGGTTTGAGGTTGGGGGATGGTGGACCAGGGTTGGGGGAGATGTCCCCTGAAATCAGTAGGAGTAGGAAAATAAAGAGCAAATAGTTGTTGGAATTGTAAGTAGTTTTTTTTCTGTGATGAGTTTGGGCAAAATGGGCTGAGGTTTCTTAGGAAGGTGAGGAGTGCATGGGCGCTGTACATGGGAGAGGGAAGTATAGAGGGGCTGATGTGTATGAGTCATGATGGAGGAGGGATGGGGTGGTGAATGTGGATATCAAGGGAGCACAGGAGGATAGAAATAAAGCACATGGCTAAAAGGCAATGTAAAGTGTGGGTCACCTGATTCCTGCCGTGCTTAACTGCCATGGATAACTGTCATTTTCTTGATGCTTAGCTTCTGTGATGCTTTGCTTATGAGATGCCTGCGTGCACCCCTCACTGCGTGCTTCCCCTTAGGAGCTACTAAATATATAGGCCACACTACAGGGTCAGGAGAAAGGGATTGTGGGAGCTGGTTTGGTATAATTTGGCAGCTGGGGCCAGCACACCAGGGGGTGGTTAGATGATCAAAGACATGAGACCAGGCTGCATCTATATGCTACAGCACCTTCCACCTGATAAGATCTAGAGAGGCCCCAGTCACGGATATAAAGCAGTAAGTATTAAATACAGTGCAACAAATGAATTATACCAAAGCTTTAGCAGCCAGCAGAGGTGGTACGTAGTATCATTCAGGCTGCTTGCTAACAGTGAATGGAGTGAATAAATGCAGGGTGGATCAGTTGAATACCATTTGGATATATTGCAGCAGAAATGACAGATGAACCCATTCCCTTTCTGAATACAGATGAACCCATTCCCTTTCTGAATGAAATTTCAAAAGTATTCTGATGCCAGTGTAAACAGCGCCAGTAAGGACGGCCTTGTTTCATATCCCTAAAATGCTCAAGTAAGGAGCCAGTAAGAAAACTACTGACTGTTGGGCTGACAGAGCAACTTAAGGCATCAAATAGAATTCTGACTTATATCATATGTCTTAAGGACATCCTAGGGTAACAGGCACTTGACGTGTCCAAGGCCTTCACTGTATTCAATGATAGTATGGAGTGGCAGACTCTTCCACAACATGAGCTCAAATTATAGTAATGTTACAAGCTATATTTCTATCAGGAAAAAATCTGTTCAGAATTACTATAAGCTTTGCTAATCTGTTGGCCACTATTTTGACCAGCACCACATATTCCTCCATACAGAATTATGGGCACCGCGTGTCAGGAACACCGCACTGCACTTGCCCACTGAGCCAGTGCGCGTGTCCTGAGTCCAAAAACAGTGCTCAAAGATACCTGTGGAGCGGGCAGCAGCGATGACGATGCATGCTCCAGGACCTGAAGCACGTGACTGCTGGGGGCGTGGCCTAAGCTCGACAGAGCTAGGAGCTGCAGGGAAACTCCTAGAAAGGTAACTACAGGACAATGTTACCAAGGGGCATAGACAGAGACAGAAACCAGATCAAGCCAGGTCAAAGCACGAGATAGCAGGACAGTACCAAAGGGTTAGACAGAGCGAATAGTCAGGACGTAGCTGATCAGAAAACCAGAATGGGCAATGGACGGTACAATAGGGACAAACTGCAACACAGTAACAATAGCCAAGCCAGGAGGTCAGAACCGGAGAAGACAATAGTACCAAAACGAGAGACAGAGTACAGAGTGAGGCAACAGGCCGGGTCATACACGGGAATCAAACAAGCAATGCAGAATACACGCACACCAGGGGGGTCGGTCATACACACAGCCAGAATAACAGTATAGCTGACAGAGAATGCAAGTTTGTAATGAATATAAATACCCCTCCCAGATCCAAAGAGAGGCCAGCAAAGGTTAACCCTGTGAGAACAGGACATTAACCATGTCCTAACCATGACACCGCGTAGTCCTCCATACAGTATTATGGGCACAACATAGTCCTCCATACAGTATTATGGGCACCACATAGTGCTCTATACAGTATTATGGGCATCACATAGTCCTCCGTACAGTATTATGGGCACCACATAGTACTCCATACAGTACTAATACAGTATTATTGGCACCACATAGTCTTCCATACAGAATTATGGGCACCATATATTCCTCCATACAGAATTATGGGCATCACAGTGCTCCATACAGTATTATGGGCACCACGTAGTCCTTCATACAGTATTATGGGCACTACATTGTCTTCCATACAGTATTATGGGCACCACATATTCCTCCATACAGAATTATGGGCACCGCGCAGTGCTCCATACAATATAAGGGGAACCACGTAGTCCTCCATACAGTATTATGGGCACTACATAGCACTCCATACAGTATTATGGGCACCACGTAGTCCTCCATACAGTGTTATGGGCACCACGTAGTCCTTCATACAATATTATGGGCACTACATTGTCTTCCATACAGTATTATGGGCACCACGTAGTCCTCCATACAGTATTATGGGCACCACATAGTCCTCCATACAGTATTATGGGCACCACATATTCCTCCATACAGTATAATGGGCCCACATAATGCTTCATACAGTATTATGGGCCACATATATTGCTCAAGACAGTATAATGGCCCCATATATTACTCCATACAGTATCATGGGCCCAAAATATTACTTCATACAGTATAATGGACCCTATATACACTCACTGGCCACTTTATTAGGTACACCATGCTAGTAACGGGTTGGACCCCCTTTTGCCTTCAGAACTGCCTCAATTCTTCGTGGCAGAGATTCAACAAGGTGCTGGAAGCATTCCTCAGAGATTTTGGACCATATTGACATGATGGCATCACACAGTTGGCGCAGATTTGTCGGCTGCACATCCCTGATGTGAATCTCCCGTTCCACCACATCCCAAAGATGCTCTATTGGATTGAGATCTGGTGACTGAGGAGGCCATTTGAGTACAGTAAACTCATTGTCATGTTCAAGAAACCAATCTGAGATGATTCGAGCTTTATGACATGGCGCATTATCCTGCTGAAAGTAGCCATCAGATGTTGGGTACATTGTGGTCATAAAGGGATGGACATGGTCAGCAACAATACTCAGGTAGGCTGTGGCGTTGCAACGATGCTCAATTGGTACCAAGGGGCCCAAAGAGTGCCCAGAAAAAATTCCCCACACCATGACACCACCACCACCAGCCTGAACCGTTGATACAAGGCAGGATGGATCCATGCTTTCATGTTGTTTACGCCAAATTCTGACCCTACCATCCGAATGTCGCAGCAGAAATCGAGACTCATCAGACCAGGCAACGTTTTTCCAATCTTCTACTGTCCAATTTCGATGAGCTTGTGCAAATTGTAGCCTCACTTTCCTGTTCTTAGCTGAGAGGAGTGGTACCCAGTGTGGTCTTCTGCTGCTGTAGCCCATCTGCCTCAAAGTTCGACGCACTGTGCGTTCAGAGATGCTCTTCTGCCTACCTTGGTTGTAACGGGTGGCAATTTGAGTCACTGTTGCCTTTCTATCAGCTCGAACCAGTCTGCCCATTCTCCTCTGACCTCTGGCATCAACATGGCATTTCCGGCCACAGAACTGCCGCTCACTGGATTTTTTTTCTTTTTCGGACCATTCTCTGTAAACCCTAGAGATGGTTGTGCGTGAAAATCCCAGTAGATCAGCAGTTTCTGAAATACTCAGACCAGCCCTTCTGGCACCAACAATCATGCCACGTTCAAAGGCACTCAAATCACCTTTCTTCCCCATACTGATGCTCGGTTTGAACTGCAGGAGATTGTCTTGACCATGTCTACATGCCTAAATGCACTGAGTTGCCGCCATGTGATTGGCTGATTAGAAATTAAGTCTTAACACACAGTTGGACAGGTGTACCTAATAAAGTGGCCAGTGAGTGTAATACTCCATACATAAAAAGTAATCAAATACTCAATTCTCCCCGTACCCCGCTGCTCTGGTCTCCTCAGCGTATTCTGACTCTTTGCACTGCTCAGCCCAGAGGACGTGCTGTAGTGATGTCATTGCGTCCTCTGATGTAAGATGTCACAGAGCTCAGACACAGATGGCTCCCTCACTCATCATTGTTTTTAACTGTGCTGGTGCTGGCACTTATTGCACATATCAGTCTTGGCAGCAGAAGAAAAAAGGGTGAATCAGCACAGCTTATGGGTAAAGACAGGTGCTCATACAATCAACAGAGCTAGTATCCTCATGTTAATTGATAGAATATATATAAAACTAAAAAAAGGCCATGCTAATACATGGCAACATTACCTTGTGACATGGTGTGTAGGGTGACAGAAGATGTGCGTGGAGAGCCACAATGCGCATTTCACCAACTGTGGCTTTGTCATGAGGTGTGGTCTGTGTTAAGAGGAGGGTACTATTTAAATGAATGGGCTATGTCTCTTTGTGAATTGGCGCACACCCCATCATGTTGCTTTGCCTCAATGATAGAGCTTGTTGGCGAGCCCGGTGATTGATGGGGGAGAGTACATGCGTCATCGCCCGCATCATAACGTGACCTGGTCCACAATGCCACAGAGCAGCGCATGTGCGGGGTGCGTCTAAATCATGGAGACATAAAGGATTATCAGTAAGGCAACATAACTCCGGTCAGTATGCCGCCTCCCAATAAGGCAGGTGAAACCAGACCTTACATGGCGAGGAGAAAATTCTCGATCAACATGGCGATGAGTTTGGACGCATCATTGGGGGACGGGATCCAATACAGGCCGGACAAAGAAAGTCCTATAATAAATAATAATACATTTTATTTCTATAGCACCAACATATTCCGCAGCACTTTACATTTCAGAGGGGACTTGTACAGACAATAGACATTACAGCATAACAATAATCACATAGATCATAACAGATACCAAGAGGAATGAGGGCCCTGCTCGCAAGCTTACAATCTATGAGGAAAAAAGGTAGACACGAAAGGTGGGTGGTAAAAATTGCCCTGTTTGTTTGGATCAGCCATAATGTTAAATGTGTAAGGCCTGTTTCACACATCAGTTTTTTCGGTCAGTGAAAATCCGCTAAAATGGCGGACAACGGATCCGTTCCTATATTGACCACAATGTTTGGCACCGGACCATTATTTTAACGGATCCGTCAAAGGAAGAATTTTAAGGGAACCGCTGCGAGAGAGAGAGAGAATTTTTCAGCCGCCAGAACAGAGTTTAGGGTTAAATTTGCGGCTGAGTGAAGTCTTTCGGGCATGCGCAGTGAGAAATGCGGAGCCGGCCGCCTGAAAAAACGTAAAAAAATGTATCCAATGGATGGTCATCTGTCAACATCCGCCGGTAATGCAACTCAATGGGGAAAAAAACGGATCCGCCAAGAAAAATGGCGGATCCGTTTTTTTGCAAAATGGCGGATTTTGACTGATGGACACAAACGGATGTGTGAAACAGGCCTATCAATAAAGACACAGAGGGCTGATAGATGCATAAAGCATGTGTGAACATGATGCGGGGAACCTGGTTATGGTAAAACTTTTGACTGTGCCACACAGGGATAGTTTGGTTAATCCGTTGAGGCGGTAGGCCAATCTGAATAAATGCGTTTTCAGGGCACGCTTAAAATTGTAGGGATTGGGGACTAATCATATTGACCTGGGAAGTGCATTCCAAAGAATTGGTGCAGCACATGTAAAGTCTTGGAGACGGGAGTGGGAGGTTCTGATTATTGAGGATGCTAACCTCAGGTCATCAGTAGAACGGAGGGCACACGTAGGGTGGTAGACTGATATGAGGAAGGAGATGTAGGGTGGTGCTGAGCCATGGAGTGCTTTGTGGCTGAGGGTAATAAGTTTGTAATGGATTCTGGAGTGGATGGGTAGCCAGTGTAAGGACTGGCACAAGGTAGAGGTATCAGTGTAACGATTGGTGAGGAATATGATCCTGGCTGCAGCATTCAAGACAGATTGGAGGGGGGAAAGTTTGGTAAGAGGAAGACCAATTAGAAGAGAGTTACAATAGTCCAGACGAGAATGAATAAGAGAATCAGTAAGAGTTTTTGCGGAGTCAAAGGTAAGAAAAGGTCGAATTCTAGAAATGTTTTTGAGATGCAGATGACAAGAGCGAGCCAGTGATCGGATGTGGGGGGCAAAGGAAAGCTCGGAGTCAAGTGTGACCCCAAGACAGCCGGCATGTTGCTGGGGAGAAATAGTGGAACTACACACATAAATGGCAGTGTCAGGTATAGATACATTAGTAGAGGGAGGAAACACAAGGAGTTCAGTCTTTGACAGGTTCAGTTTCAGATATAGTGAGGACATGATGTTAGACACAGCGTTTAGACAATTGCTGGTGTTTTCTAAAAAGGCAGGTGTGATGTCAGGAGAGGAAGCGTATGATTGGGTGTCATCAGCATAGAGATAGTACTGGAAACTAAATCTACAGATTGTTTGACCAATATGGGCAGTGTACAAAGAGAAGAGGACGAAACCTAGAAGCGATCCTTGAGGAACCCCAACAGTAAGTGGAAGATGAGAGGAGGAGCCAGCAAAAGATACAGTAAAGGAGCGGTCAGAGAGATAGGAGGAAAACCAGGAGAGAACAGTGTCCTTGATGCCGATGGAGCAGAGCATAGTGAGGAGGAGCTGATGATCCACCGTGTTGAATGCTGCAGAGAGATCCAAGAGAATTAGCATGGAATAGTGACCATTAGCTTTAACTGTTAATAGATCATTAGAGACTTTAGTGAGGGCAGTTTCAGGAGAGTGTAAAGAGGGGAAACCAGATTGGAGAGGGTTGAGAAGAGAGTTATCAGAGAGATAGCGGATCAGACAGGAGTGGACCAGGCATTCCAGGAGTTTAGAAATGAAGGGAAGATTAGGGATGGTTTTTTAAGTAGTGAATGTTTGATGACATGCTTAAATGAGGAGGGAAAGATACCAGAAGAGAGAGAGAGGTTAAATATTTTAGTTTGGTGAGTGGTGACAGCAGGGGAAAGGGACTGGAGGGAATGTGACGGAAATGGGTCACTGGTGCAAGTGATTGGGCAATGAGATGCAAGGAGCCTGCTTACTACTTCGTCTGTGACTGGTTCAAAATCAGAGAGTGAGCTAGATGCAGTGGGGGAGGGAGGACAGTGCATGGTATGAGGTGACTGGGAGATAATTTCCTGTTGGATATGGTCAATTTTTTCTTTGAAGTAATTGGCCAGATCGTCAGCTCGAAGCTCCGTGGTTGGGGCCTGCACTCTTTAGTTGAGCAGGGAATGAAAAGTGTCAAAGAGACGTTTAGGGTTATTGGACAGTGAGGTGATGAGGGTGTTGAAATAGGTTTGTTTGGAGAAGTGAAGGGCAGTGTTGTATGTTCTAAGCATAAACTTATAATGGATGAAATGTTCGTGTAGATTGAATTTTCTCCACAGACGTTCGGCACACCTGAAGCACCGCTGCAGGAAACGTGTTTGCCGGGTGTGCGAGGGTTGTCGCTGTCTGTGTTGTGTTGTTCTCTGTATAGGAGGTGCAAATTCATCCAGGGCACATTGAAGTGTTTCATTGTAATGCTTCAGTGCAGAATCAGGACACGAGAGGGAGGAGATAGGGGCCAATGAAGACTGCAAGTTTTTCATAAGTTTCTGGGTGTTAATGGCCTGTATGTTTCTATAAGTATGGATAGTGGGGGTGACCTGAGTGGCGTGGCAGTTCTTGATAGAGAATGAAAGAAAGTTGTGGTCAGAGAGTGGGAGAGGGGAGTTTGCGAAATTATCCACTGCACAAAGACGGGAGAAGACCAAGTCGAGGGAGTTTCTGTCTTCATGCATTGGAGAATTAGTAAGCTGCGAAAGGCCAAATGAGGAGGTTAGAGATAAAAGGTGGGTAGCAGATGGGGAGAGGGGAAGAGCAATGAGGATGTTGAAATCGCCCATGATGTGGGTAGGGGTGTCACAGGAGAGAAAATGTGGAAGCCAAGTGGCAAAATGATCCAGAAAATGATGGGAGGGGCCGGGAGGATGATACACCACCGCCACTCGCATGGAGAAGGGGATGTAGAGTCTGACAGTATGAATCCTCAAAAGAAGGGAAGACAAGTGAGGGTACTTGAGGGATAACCTGAAAAGTACATTTGGGTGATAGGAGCAGACCAATGCCCCCACCTGCAATTTTGTCTGATCTTGGGGTATGAGAAAAGTGTAATCCCCCATATGAAAGAGCAACAGCAACGGTAGTGTCTGACTGCTGGATCCAGGTTTCAGTAAGAGCCAAGAGGTTAAGAGAATTTGAAAGGAAGACGTCATGGGTGAAGGAGAGTTTATTACACACTGAGCGAGAATTCCAAAGGGCACAATTAAGAGAGACAGAAGGCATGCAGGGAATATTAATAAGATTAGAGGGTTTTCTGAGTGAAGCAGTTGGGGGTTTTGACTTTCTATAACATGGGGGACCAGGTTTGGGACCAATGTCTCCTGCGTCTAGGAGGAGGATAGAAAGAGTGAGTAGATGATTAAGTGATTTGTGGGAGCGTCTCTTATGTTGGATGGTGACACAGACTGGATCTGTGCAATTTAACAATGTGAAAAGAGCGTGAGTGCTATACATAGGAGAGGAAAGGAGTGAGGGGCTGATATGGATGGAGTGTAGAGAGTTAATGAAAGGGCGGTGGATGTGTGTGAATACAGCAGCCAGGATATAAATTATACTAATGCATATGGTATATATTTGTTGTAATGCAAATGTACAGGGGATCTGGTGATCTGGCAGACCTGACTTTGGTCATAACGAAAACAGCTACAACAGTTTGATGCCCAAAGGGGACCGTGGAAACCAGCCTATTCGGAATCCGTATTTGGGAGCTTCCTGGGAGGTTGGACAAGCAAAATCTGGCTGCAGCAGGTGAGAACATTTATTCTTATATTATTTTGCACAACCTCTCTAAGGATCTCTACATATCTCTGGGTAAGGCTGTACAACACGGTTCAAAAGAACCTACTTCACCAGTGAGCAGTGATTATGTCCGTATGAGAGTTGAATAATAGAGTAATAAGATAATAATTGTCATCTGTAATATCTGTCATTCTGGCAATATACTAATATACTAACTGGTTGTGTTAGTATATACACAGGTATATATATATATATATATATATATATACACTCACTGGCCACTTTATTAGGTACACCTGTCCAACTGTGTGTTAAGACTTAATTTCTAATCAGCCAATCACATGGCGGCAACTCAGTGCATTTAGGCATGTAGACATGGTCAAGACAATCTCCTGCAGTTCAAACCGAGCATCAGTATGGGGAAGAAAGGTGATTTGAGTGCCTTTGAACGTGGCATGATTGTTGGTGCCAGAAGGGCTGGTCTGAGTATTTCAGAAACTGCTGATCTACTGGGATTTTCACGCACAACCATCTCTAGGGTTTACAGAGAATGGTCCGAAAAAGAAGAAAAATCCAGTGAGCGGCAGTTCTGTGGCCGGAAATGCCTTGTTGATGCCAGAGGTCAGAGGAGAATGGGCAGACTGGTTCGAGCTGATAGAAAGGCAACAGTGACTCAAATTGCCACCCGTTACAACCAAGGTAGGCAGAAGAGCATCTCTGAACGCACAGTGCGTCGAACTTTGAGGCAGATGGGCTACAGCAGCAGAAGACCACACCGGGTACCACTCCTCTCAGCTAAGAACAGGAAACTGAGGCTACAATTTGCACAAGCTCATCGAAATTGGACAGTAGAAGATTGGAAAAACGTTGCCTGGTCTGATGAGTCTCGATTTCTGCTGCGACATTCGGATGGTAGGGTCAGAATTTGGCGTAAACAACATGAAAGCATGGATCCATCCTGCCTTGTATCAACGGTTCAGGCTGGTGGTGGTGGTGTCATGGTGTGGGGAATTTTTTCTTGGCACTCTTTGGGCCCCTTGGTACCAATTGAGCATCGTTGCAACGCCACAGCCTACCTGAGTATTGTTGCTGACCATGTCCATCCCTTTATGACCACAATGTACCCAACATCTGATGGCTACTTTCAGCAGGATAATGCGCCATGTCATAAAGCTCGAATCATCTCAGATTGGTTTCTTGAACATGACAATGAGTTCACTGTACTCAAATGGCCTCCTCAGTCACCAGATCTCAATCCAATAGAGCATCTTTGGGATGTGGTGGAACGGGAGATTCGCATCAGGGATGTGCAGCCGACAAATCTGCGCCAACTGTGTGATGCCATCATGTCAATATGGTCCAAAATCTCTGAGGAATGCTTCCAGCACCTTGTTGAATCTCTGCCACGAAGAATTGAGGCAGTTCTGAAGGCAAAAGGGGGTCCAACCCGTTACTAGCATGGTGTACCTAATAAAGTGGCCAGTGAGTGTATATACACAGGTGTACTGTGTAGCACAGAGCCTGGGATAGATTCCGTGCAGGGTTGATTTTGGATTGGAAGTAAATCATATGAGGCTGAAATTTGTATTGGGCTGTGGTTTTTAGTTGTTTTGGTTGTTGTTGATTCTTGTTGTTTAAGAAATTGGCTTTGGTGTTCTCAGAGTGTCAGTGGACACTGCTGTAGTTTAAGGTGTCTAATCCAAAGTGCAAGATAGGCAGGCTGTGTGAATCCTTGTATGTCTATGAGAACCTCTGAATGAGATCAGAGATGAGTAATTGAGTATAAGGGATATACATAAATCCCTGATTGATGAGGGGTTCCGTTAGGTGTGGCCCTCTGTTTGTGACAGAGGACATTATTCAACTCACTTTGAGCTGAATTAGGCGCAGTGATTGAAATAAGGGATTTTTATTATCTTCTCTTTGTACAGTTAAATGACCACTGAAAAGTGAAAGGAAAACATAAATAAAAAAATCCCTGATTGAGCACGCATGAATGAATCATCACCATTCTGTGAAGATTGCAGAGGAGTTCTAGGGCTACTGAGTCAAGGGGCAGAGCCCTACAGAATTTTTTTCATGGACTCCTAATATTGTTACCTTTCCAGTTCTTGTGGAAGGTCTAGGACGGGTACGTTACAGATATTTCAATCTACATCTGGGACTGAATGAATTGAGCAGTGAAATAGCTCGTGTTATATGTGGCATTACATTGTAAAGTTTCCTGGATGCATTTGGCCAGAAAAGGGCAAGTCTCGGTTGCACACATTATACAGTTATCTGCTCTTACCATGAAATCCCGTGATTTTGAGAGTTTTGTAGAAATTGATTTTGTTTAAGTCTAAAGAACTACTGCATTCTGTTAGTGTGAAGGACACTACTTTTCTAAAATTCTGATGGGAGGGGGGGAATGAAAGGGCTGCGCAGTTCTCCTCTCCTCTCGTTCTTATCTCTGCTGAGTGACTAATGGAAGGATTCACGGAGCTGCGCTCAAGGTTCTCTGTTTTTTTGTCCTTGATGTGATGCATTTTAAAGCAACAGTACTTAATTGAAGTGGAATTAAATTTTGTAAGTTGAAGTTGGAAGTTGAATGTAAAATATGGTGCCTAATTTACAAGGAAATTGTAAGTGATTGCTTGGTCATTAATAGTGTTGAGCATTCCGATACTGCAAATATCGGGTATTGGCCGATATTCGCTGTATCGGAATTCCGATACCGAGTACCGATATTTTTTCAATATCGGATACCGGAATCGGAAGTCCCCATAATGCAATGAGCCAGTGTTGTGGCTGTGATTGGCTGCTGAAATGATGTCATCATGATGCGCGGTCTGTACCGGACTGCAGGGGGTCTGTGCCGACTGTCGGGGGTCTGTACAGGCCTCTCGGGGGTCTGTACAAGCCTGTCGGGGGCCTGTGCCAGCTGCCGGTGGTCTGTACGGGCCTCTCGGGGGTCTGTGCCGGCTGCCGGTGGTCTGTACGGGCCTCTCGGGGGTTTGTACAGGCCTGTCGGGGGCCTGTGCCGACTGCCGGTGGTCTGTACGGGCCTCTGGAGGGCCTGTGCAGTCTGTCAGTGGTCTGTATGGGCCTCTCGACGGCCTGTGCCAGCTGCCGGTGGTCTGTACGGGCCTCTCGGGGGTCTGTACAGGCCTTTCGGGGGCTGTGCCGGCTGCTGTTTGTCTGGACGGGCCTCTCGGGGGCCTGTGCCGGCTGTCGGTGGTCTGTGCCAGCTGCCGGGGGCCTGTGCCGGCTGCCTGTGGTCTGTATGGGCCTCTCGGGGGCCTGTGCCAGCTGTCGGTGGTCTGTGCCGGCTGCCGGGGGTCTGTGCGGGCCTGCCGGGGGTCTTGTGTGTGTGTGCAGGCATCGTCCGATGGGACTACAAGTCCCATCGGGCGATGCCTGCTACAATGACAGTGATTGACACATTAGCCAATGATGGGGCAGTAGTAGTCCCATCATCCGGCTAATGTGTTGAACGTAAAAAAAAAAAAAAAAACATACTACATACATACTACATTCATACAACATACATACTACATACATACTTCATATATACTACATTCATACAACATACATATATACTACATACTACATACATGCTACATATATACTACATTCATACAACATACATACATACTACATATATACTACATATATGCTACATACATACTACATACTACATGTATACTACATTCATACAACATACATACATACTACATACTACATACATGCTACATATATACTACATTCATACAACATACATACATACTACATACATACTACATATATGCTACATTCATACAACATACATACATACTACATATATACTACATTCATACAACATACATACATGCTGCATATATACTACATACATGCTACATATATACTACATTCATACAACATACATACATGCTACATATATACTACATTCATAAAACATACATACATACTACATGTATACTACATTCATACAACATACATACATACTACATACATGCTACATATATACTACATTCATACAACATACATACATACTACATACATACAACATGCTACAGACATACAACATACATACATGCTACATACTACATACATACTGCATACAATACATTCATACAATACTTACATAGACATACAGTACATATAACATAGAGTACATACTCACCATCACTTGTCACTTTGATCCCCGAAGCCAGTGTCATCTATGAAAAAATATGAAAATAACAAACAAGCCATATACTCCCTGATCCGCAGAAATCCACGAGGGTCCCACGCCGATCTCCCGTGAAGCACAGCAGCATCAGCTGATGCGACCGCTCTCTCTGGGGCTCCAGGAATCCAGCTGATGCTGCTGTTCTCCATGGGAGATCGGCGTGGGACACGAGTGGATTTCTGCGGATCAGGGAGTATATTGTTTGTTTGTTATTTTCATATTTTTCCACAGATGACACTGGCTTCGAGGGATCAAAGTGACAAGTGATGGTGAGTATGTACTCTATGTTATATGTACTGTATGTCTATATGTATGTATTGTATGAATGTATTGTATGTAGTATGTATGCAGTATGTATGTATGTCTGTAGCATGTTTTATGTATGTAGTATGTATTTAGTATGTAGTATGTATGTACTATGTATGTTGTATGAAAGTAGTATATATGAAGCATATATGTAGTATGTAGTATGTATGTATGTTGTATGAATGTAGTATATATGAAGCATGTATGTAGTATATGTATGTTGTATGAATGTAGTATATATGTAGCATGTATGTAGTATGTATGTATGTTGTATGAATGTAGTATATATGTAGCATGTATGTAGTATGTAGTATGTATGTTGTATGAATGTAGTATATATGTAGTATGTATGTATGTTGTATGAATGTAGTATATATGTAGCATATATGTAGTATGTATGTGTTGTATGAATGTAGTATATATGTAGCATGTATGAATGTTGTATATATGTAGTATGTTTTTTTTTGTTTGTTTTTTACATTCAACACATTAGCCGGATGATGGGACTACTACTGTCCCATCATTGGCTAATGTGTCAATCACTGTCATTGTAGCAGGCATCGCCCGATGGGACTTGTAGTCACATCGGACGATGCCTGCACAGACCACCGACAGCCGGCACAGGCCCCCGAGAGGGCCGTACAGACCCCCGACAGCCGACACAGGCCTCTGAGAGGCCCGTACAGACCACCGGCAGCCGGCACAGACCACCGACAGCCGGCACAGGCCCCCGAGAGGCCCGTACAGACCACCGACAGCCGGCAAAGGCCCCTGAGAGGCCCGTACAGACCACCGGCAGCCGGCACAGGCCCCTGAGAGGCCCGTACAGACCACCGGCAGCCGGCACAGGCCCCCCGCTCAACACTAGTCATTAATGTGCTTGAACCTGCTTCTAGTTGTGTGATTGATTTATAGCAAATTGAGGATCAGCAGAAGGAGGTAGCCAACTGCACGGCTGATAAAGTAGGTTAGAGGCCTATCACATCTGGGCCTTCTTACTTTAGTCAGCGGGTTTTTTTGTTGTGGGTGAGAGAGGAGCCTTCTGGATACACCTTGGCAGGCTCATTCTGACTTGCTATGTGTGGCTGTGGCCTGTAGACAAGGTGGTCCAGGCACACTGAGAGGGCATCTCAGAATAAAGGTGAGCTGTATAAGTTGAAGCAGCCTTCCCACATTCCATGGAGCTGGGCTGGAAGGAAAAAGGTCTATTCCTATTCTAGCCAGCTGATCTAACGGGTGAGAGGCAGAGAGCCTTCCTGTTACATACTGTAGGTCTACTGGGTGAGAGGCAAGGAGCCTTCCCGCTACACCTTGGCAGGCTCACTCTGACTTGCTACGTGTGGCCGCCCGTAGTTAAGGTCAGGCACACTAGAGGGGCATTTCAGAATAAAGATGAGCTGTCGGGAGAAAAAAGTTGAAGCCATGGGCAACTTTTTTCTGTGTGCAGTCAGGGCCTCCCAATGGGATTCCACCGCTATGCAGATTGTAAAAGACAGAGAGGAAAGGAAGCAGTAAAACAGGTAGAACCAATATTGAAAAAGGCAAAAATCCCAGAGTGTGAATGTTTGGATGTATAAAAAAAGGCACAGACAGGGAAGAAAATAGCAAGTGAATAAATGATGTTTGAGAATGTGCAGCAGTACGGAAGTAAGGTGTATTATGAATGTTTTGATTGACAAAGTTTAACCAGAGACCCAGACAAAACAGATGGACTTGTAAACACTGTGGTCAGACTCAGACAAACCCAGACTGAATAGCTACTTGTGTGACCTGTGCTACTGACCTAAGCGAGTTGCGCTAAATCCTGTTCAGACAAGATCATATGTAGAAACATAAGAAGCTGACATAAAAGTGTGGTTAGTGGGTAGTGGGGACATTGACCTTTGAGGAGTAAGCTGACAGTGGACATCAGACGACCAACCACATCAGGACCTAGAAGGGCGACTAGAATAAGAAAGATGCAGGTGTATTATCCCTGGAGCCCCTCTGACCAGCTAGCTTTGCTGAAGCAGCTGCCTGACCCTGAAAACCAACCATTCCTGTTTTACAGACACATAAAGGAAATACAGGAGACATATAAGTGTACCTGGGCAGACCTAGAGAGGTTGGTGAGTTTAAAAGCAGGTGACGCACTAGGACATATAATTAAGACACACACAGATGTGGCAAAGAATCAGGCTTGGGGCATGGATGATAAATCTGCACGGTCTGGGGAGACATACTGTGAATCACTAAAACAATGGGCTATAGTGAAACAATCAGAGCAGTCTGTACTCCTGACTAACGTGACACAGCAAAGAGGAGAGAGTGTAGAGATGTACTTTGGACAGTTACAGCTGAAATGGGCAGACATGGGGTACATTTGCAAAAACCCACTTGATGTTAGAATACTGGTGAATGCATTCATTGACGGTATGAACAAAGACTTAGGAGACGCAGTACAGACAGCCAGACCTGAATGGAGATATGTAGATCCGAAAGACCTCATTAAGGTAGCTAAAGTAGTTGAGCAAACAAGGACGATAAGACAACCTGTCATGTATGCTGGAGCACAAGGAAAAAAGTGGAGATGTAGCAAGGGACCTAGGGACATAGAAACAGTGAGGTGCTTGAATTGTGGTGCTTACAAAACTTATTGTTAGTGACAATGCACCTATGAATTTACTGTCATTATTAAATTGGGAAAAAAAAAAGAGTAAACACTCCTCCTTGATTAAAGCAATACCCCTTGAGCCTAGCCAAATCAATGGCCCTGAGCAGAGATATTGAAGAGTATAAGGCAGGGTTCTGGTGCAAAGATCTTCCCCCTGCAACACCCCTTTGTATCCCATTATGAGAAAAGGACCAAAGGGTTTTCTGACACTTACAGAAAGGTTCAAGACTTAAGGGCTATTAATGATGTTACAGAAAGTGTGACCTCAATTGTCCCTAAACCACACACATTACTGTCAAAGATCCCAGCAACGTCAACTTGTTTCACAGTCATTGATTTGGCAAATGCATTTTTCTCTGTACCCCTGCACCCTGACTGTCAGTATCTTTTTCCTTTACTCATGAAGGTAAACAATATTGTTGGACAGTCCTCCCACAAAGGGGGAAAGAAATCCCCTGCCATCTATTCAGCAACAATGGCAGGGATCCTTGAGTAGTGGCAATCTCCTCATCCGCAGATTGTACTATTACAGTACATGGATGACCTCTTGCTGTTCTGCCTGGACCAAATGTCCTGCAGGGAAGCTACAGGTTTCTTGCTATGTTTTTTTTCTTTTAGCAGAAAAGGGTTGCAAGGTCTCACGTGACAAATTACAGTATTACAAACAAAAAGTGACATTTTTGGGACATTGTATTGCCGAAGGTACCAGACACCTGACTGAAGACAGGAAACGGGCAATTCAAAATCTCCCTCTACCCAGGTCACATCAGCATCTACACACCTTCCTAGGTTTGGTGACCTACTGCAGGCCTTGGATAAGGTCTACTTCACAAATGATGCAACCACTTTATGACTGCTTGTCATCAGACCCCTATGATCTCACTCAAGAGGCAATTAATTCCTTCCATTCTCTCAAACTGCTCATTGTGTCAGCCCCAGCCTTAGGCATTCCCAACTATGACCAGCCATTTTTCTTGTTTTGCACAGAGCAGGGAGGACATGCTACCGCAGTACTGACACGACAACATGGAGGGAAACATAGACCAATAGCTTACTACTCAGCACAATTAGATCCAGTGATCAGAGGGTCACCTACGTGTGTCCGTGCGGTAGGAGCAGCTGCACTACTACTAGGAAAGGCATGTGAGATCACACTGACGTTTCCTTTGAATTTGTTCCCCACATGACATCCATTCCATACTCGTACAAGTTCAACCAAAACATTTGTCTATGGCCAGACAGCTCCGACTTGAATGTGCTCTACTAGTTCCTGAGTAGGTCACCTTCAAAAGGTAGCGTTCTGAATCCCACCACCCTCCTGCCTGTGGATTCAGAAAAGGGGGAATTGGTGACCGTATTAGCAAGTGAGGAAGAATACTTTGACATGACGCATGAACATGACTGCATAGAACTGATGAGTCAGGAGACAGTGGGTTTTGCACACGTTCATGAAAAACCTGTTCCTAATGCAGATTTTGAGTTTTCTTTTTTGTAGATGGCTCCAGATACCACCAGGATGGACGATTCTACACTGGATATGCAGTAGTATCCTTGCATGAGGTAATCCGAGCTGAACCACTCCCTCCTCACATGTTGGCACAGGAGGCAGAGTTGAGGGCACTCACTGAGGCGTGTAAAGCCGCTGCAGGTAAAGTCGCTAATATTTACACTGATTTGAATTATGCATGAGGAATAGCCCATGATTATGGCCCTATCTGGAGAAGCAGAGCATTTCTTACATCAGTCGGTAAGCCCATTAAGAATGCAGAGCTGGTGAAACAATTGATGGAGGCATTGATGTTACCAGTCCAGGCTGGCATTGTCAAGGTAAAAGCACACACAAAAGGTGACTCCGTGGAGGCAGAGGGCAACAGAAGGGCGGACGAGGATGCTAAAGTAGCAGCAAGGTGGCCTAGGGAGCAGTGGACGGTGGCGGGGAGTCAGCATATTCCAGCCACACTGAATTCCCTCCAGCAAAAGGCTGCCCAAACAGAGAAGGTACACCGGGGGAGACTGGGAGCTGAGCTGAACTCAAATAAAGTATGGAAGAATAAGGATAAATTGTGCCTACCAAAGTCCCTGTTCCCAATCATGGTGCAAGCAACACATGGCCCCACTCACGCCTCAAAAAGTCACATGTGTGCCATGGTAGTTGCCTTCTGGATCACTCCTGGTTTCAGTTACGCAGCCGCGAAACTTGTACAATCATGCCTCATCTGTGCACAGCACAACCCAGGTAAGACAGTAAAGGTCCCTTAGAAAGCGACACCTAGGCCTCTCTACCCGTTTCAGAGACTGCAGATTGACTACATACAGCTACCTAGATAGGAGTGTATACATATGTCCTAGTATGTGTAGATCTCTTCTCTGGTTGGCCAGAAGCCTATTCGGTAAAATGTGAAAATGCTAAATGACTGCAGACAAACTGATGAAAGAACTGATCTGCAGGTATGGTGTCCCAGAAACCGTAGAAACCGATAGGGGTACACACTCCCAATTCATGGGAGAAATAATGAGGGAAGTCATGCAGGCCCTGGGTGTACAGCAAGCATTTCATACACCATATAGACCACAAAGTAGTGGGAAAGTGGAAAGACTAAATGGGACACTTAAACTGAAAATTCAAAAGGCCATGGCAGACACAGGAAAGAGCTGGGTAGAGTGCTTGCCTCTTGCACTCTTTTCAATCAGACACACTCCAAATAAAAAACAGGTTTGTCTCCTTTTGAAGTCCTGTTTGGTAGTGCACCAAAGACTGGTCTGTACTTCCCACAGGTGCTACAAATGCAACACGGTGCTATGACAAACTGTGTCCAGGCCTTGCAGAAAAGACTTAATGTGGTGCATAAACATGTGTTATCATCCATTCCAGATCCTAATGCCAGTGCAGATGTGCATCAGCTGAATCCAGGTGATTGGGTGGTTATACGCAGACACATGAGAAGGAGCCTGGACCCACGATTTGACGGCCCCTTCCAAGTCCAGCTGACCACATCCACCTCAGTAAAACTTGAGGGAAAGCCCACCTGGATTCACGCCAGTCACTGTAAGAGGGTCTTTTCACCAGCAGAATGACTGTTGTCCTAATCACTGTCATGATCCAGGTTGGATATGACAGAGAAAATGCACAAGTAACCTTTTTTTTTCCTTTGGCTGTGTGCCAAAGTTTGGTTTCAGTTCTAGTTTCCCCCCGGTGGCCATTAGGGTCATTGCACTTTGGTTACTTTAGTTTTGTTCACGTAATTATAAAACAGGTGTGATTGCTCTATAAAAGAGTGTCAGGTGTGGTAATCACTGTTGGTGATAGTCCTCAGTTACAAGCAAGCCTGGGTGAAGGATGGAGCTGAAGGAGAGTCCCGGGCAGCTCAGTGAGAGTCCTGGAGTGGCAGCTATGGTGTCTGCGAGGAGGGCTGGCATAGCTTGGTGGAGTTGCAGCTATGGTGTTAGCAAGGAGTTCTTGCATGGCTTGATGGAGTGGCAGCTATGGTGTAGAGCTGCACTCATGATGCTGGACTCGGTTGCTGGAAAGCTGGACTCAAGATGCTGGACTCTTTTGCTGGAAAGTTGGACTCATATGCTGGACTCTGTTTCTGGACAGCTGCACGCAGGTGGTGGACTCTGTTTGCTCCAAGGCTGCACTATGGTGTTGGATCCGGTCGGAGGAAAAGATGCACGCTGGTGGTGGGCTCTGTTGCTGAGAGCATAAGCAACAGAGCAAAGCTAAGTGGTGTTTCCCTGTTTTGTCTCTTTTCCTTATGTGTGTTTAGTGCAGTGGTGGGATTAGTTTCCGCACCGTTCACTTCACTAGTGAGGGTTTAGGTGCAGGGCGAGTCAGGGTTTTTAGGTTCCTGATCGTCACCCGATGCGGAACTGGCCTAGGGAACATTAGGAGTGTAGAGACACTGACTCAGGGGAGTGCAGGAGGGCTCCACTTCCCCGTTCCTTATCGCAGGGCCACCATTGTTATTGTTACCCAGGTTTTCCCTTTTATTGTTTAAATTTGCCTTACTGGAGGCGGGGTTTCCAGACATACGTGTATTTCCGAAATTCGCCTGTTGGAGGCGGCATATCCAGCTGCACGTTTTATTATTTAAATTTGCCCAACTGGAGGCAGTGTATCCAGGGTCACGCGTGTCATCTAAATCCGCCCTGCTGGAGGCGCTGTGTTCTGTCGCGCGTGGCCGTGACACATACGTGTGTTTCCGAAATTCGCCTGTTGGAGGTGGCGTATCCAGCTGCACGTTTTAGTATCTAAATTCGCCCAACTGGAGGCGGTGTATCCAGGGTCACGCGTGTCATCTAAATCCGCCCTGCTGGAGGCGCTGTGTCCAGTCGCGCGTGACCGTGACATTATCACCAACCCATATATTTTTTCTGGTGAGCCTCGGGCCATGTTCAGACCTGTGAGCATTTGCTGCTGGGCCTCACTGAGGTGAGTGAGGAGTTGCACGGTGTGTAAGCAGTTCCAGCAGCAGTAATCAGGGTCTGGGGCCTTCCCTCTGACTCAACTGGAAAATCAAATAGCGGCTGGCAATGAAGCCCCCTAGAGTCGTTGCTGGGGAGCGGGACTTGCTCATACTGGGAGACGCACCCAGACAGGTGGGTGGAGTTGGTGTCCCCATGGTGCTGTCTGGGGTTCCCCGAGGTGAAGGGGTACATCCTGGTAGTGAGCAGACTGGTGTTATAGTCCGTGGGGCTCAAGCCAAATCTTCCATACCACCGAAGAAGCCGCCCCCTCCTGGTCATGTGGAGGAAGGCGACTAGGGAGTGTATTTTTCCTTCATATCCCAGGCCACTTCCTCTCCAGTGTGAGCAGCAGGTGCGCTGCGGGGGAAAAGGGGCAAATCTCAGCCCTCGCCATTAGCCAACCCTGGGAGGCGCAGACATCGTGGTGGAAAGAGTTGGGGGGTGGTGTACCCCTTGGTGGAGTGCAGGGGTATGAGTGTGGTGACACAGGGGGACGCCTCTGTTGTCAATCTCAGAGAGAGTTCACCGAATTATGACAAACGAATGTGTGTCAATAAATGTTCAGGTCCGGACCTGTGTGTGAGCGAGCATGTATGGGTGGCCACCAAAAAGCATCCTGTGGAAGTGTGTTGCGGAGTTTTACCAGCTCATACCGTACATACACATACATAACTTGTTCGCCATGTCGGCTCTTTGGAGATGTGTGATGCCTCCAGAACATACATTGCCTATACCAGCAGTACATTTGTCATTAACCTGAAGTGTCAGGTAGTGGTTGGGGTGAACTCTGGATCTGGGTGTCCCCGCTGTAGGTGGTTCCCTAGTGAGGAGCTGTCTTGAGGGTCCAGAGGCCCCTCATTAAGGGGAGGTTACTGTCATGATCCAGGTTGGATGACAGAGAAAATGCACAGGTAACCTTTTTTTTTCCTTTGGCTGTGTGCCAAAGTTTGGTTTCAGTTCTAGTTTCCCCCTGGTAGCCATTAGGGTCATTGCACTTTGGTAAAATTTAATTCATATAACTTATGTTTATTTGTGAAAAAAATGGAAATTTGGGGAAAATTTTGAACATTTCGCAATTATCCAAATTTGAAATTTTATGCCCTTAAATCACAGAGATACGGCACACAAAAAACTTAATAAGTAACATTTCCCACATGTTTACTTTACATCAGCACAATTTTGGAACCAAAATTTTTTTTTTGTCAGGAAGTTATAAGGGTTAAAAGTTGACCAGCGATTTCTGATTTTTACAACACCATTTTATTTTTACTGACCACATCACATTTGAAGCCACTTTGAGGGGTCTATATGATAGAAAATACCCAAATGTGACACTATTCTAAAAACTACACCCCTCAAGGTGCTCAAAACCACATTCAAGAAGTTTATTATCCCTTCAGGTGCTTCACAGGAATTTTTTGAATATTTAAAAAAAAAATGAACATTTAACTTTTTTTCACAAAAAAAAATTATTCAGGTTCAATTTTTTTTATTTTACCAAGGGTAAAAGGAGAAATTGGACTGGAAAAGTTATTGTGCAATTTGTCCTGAGTACGCTGTTACCTGATATGTGGCGGGGAACCACTGTTTCGGCGCATGGCAGAGCTCAGAAGGGAAGGAGCGCCGTTTGACTTTTTCAATGCAAAATTGGCTGAAATTCAGATCTGATGCCATGTCACGTTTGGAGAGCCCCTGATGTAGCTAAACACTGAAAACCCCCCACAAGTGACCCCATTTTGGAAACTAGACCCCCCAAGGAACTTATCTAGATATGTGGTGAGAACTTTGAACCCACAAGGGCTTCACAGAAATTTATAACGTACAGCGGTACAATTAAAAAATCATATTTTTTCCACAAAAATGATCTTTTCACCCCCAATTTTTATTTTCCCAAGAGTAACAGGACCCTAAAAGTTATTGTGAAATTTGTCCTGAGTACGCTGATACCCCATATGTGGGTGTAAACAACTATTTGGGCGCATGGCAGAGCTCTGAAGGGAAGCAGCGCCATTTGACTTTTTTGGCTGGAATTGAGATCGGACACCATGTCGCGTTTGGAAAGCCCCTGATGTACCAAAACAGTGGAAACCCCCACAAATGACACCATTTGGGAAACTAGACCCCCCCAAGGAACTTATCTAGATGTTTGGTGAGAACTTTGAACCCCCAAGGGCTTCACAGAAGTTTATAATGCCCGGGCGTGAAAATAAAAAAAATCTACAAACATGATCATTTAGTCCCCATTTTTTTTATTTTCCCAAGGGTACCAGGAGAAAATGGACCCCAAAAGTTGTTATCCAATTTGTCCTGAGTACCCTGATACCCCATATGTGGGAGAACACTACTGTATGGGCCCATGTCGGGGCTCGGAAGGGAAGTAGTGACATTTTGGAATGCAGACTTTGATGGAATGCTCTGCGGGTGTCATGTTGCCTTTGGAGAGCCCCTAATGTACCTAAACAGTGGAAACCCCCCACAAATGACACTATTTTGGAAACTAGACCCCCTAAGGAACTTGTCTAGATGTGTGGTGAGCACTTTGAACCCCCTAGGGCTTCATAGAAGTTTATAACGCCCGGGCGTGAAAATAAAAAAATCATATTTTTTCCCACAAAAATGATATTTTTGCCCCCAATTTTTTATTTTCCTAAGGGCAACAGGAGAAATAGGACCCCAAAAGTTGTTTTGCAATTTGTCCTGAGTAGGCTGATACCCCATATGTGGGGGTAAAACACTGTTTGGGCGCATGGCAGAGCTTGGAAGGGAAGGAGCACCATTTGACTTATTCAACGCAGAATTGGCTGGAATTGAGAATTGAGATTAGACACCATGTTGCGTTTGGAGAGCACCTGATGTGCCCAAACAGTGGAAACCCCCCAATTCTAACTCCAACCCTAAACCCAACACACCCCTAACCCTAATCTCAGCCCTTACCCTAGCCCTAACCCTAGCCCCAACCCTAGCCCTAACCCTAACCCGAAAATGGAAATAAATACATTTTTTTAATTTTATTATTTTTCCTAACTAAGGGGGTGTTAACGGAGGGTTTGATTTACTATTTATGGCGGTTTTTATTTTTGGCAGCTGTCACGCTAAAAGACGCTTTTTATTGTAAACATAGTTTTTGCATCACCACATATTGAGAGCTATAATTTTTCCGTATTTTGACCCACTGAGTCATGTGAGATCTTATTTTTTGCGGGACGAGTTGACGTTTTTATTGGTATCATGTTCGGGCACGTGACATTTTTTGATCGCTTTTTATTCCGATTTTTGGGACGCAGAATGAACAAAAACCAGCGTTTCATGAATTTCTTTTGGGGGGGTGCGCTTACACCATTCCGCGTGCGGTAAAATTGATAAAGCGGTTTTATTCTTCGGGTCAGTATGGTTACAGCGATACCTCATTTGTCATTTTTTATGTTTTGGCGCTTTTATGCAATAAAAACAATTTTATATAAAAAATAATTATTTTTGCTTATATTCGCTTTATTCTGCGAGCTATAACTTTTTTATTTTTTCTCTGATAATGCTGTGTGGTGGCTCATTTTTTGTGGGACAAGATTACGTTTTCAGCGGTATCATGAATATTTATATGCGTCTTTCTGATCGCACGTTATTGCACTTCTTGTTCGGTGGTATGATAATCAATAATTTTTTGCTTCGTTTTTTATTTTTTAAGGGGTTTGCTAAAGGGGTTAACTAATGGGACAGTTTTATAGGGCAGATCGTTACGGACGCGGCGATACCAAATATGTGTACTTTTATTGTTTTGTTTTTTTTATTTCCAAAAAATGAATTTATTAGGGAATATTTTTTTTTTATTATTTATTTAGCGATTTTTTTAAAAATTATTTTTACACCTTTTTTTTAACTTTATTAGGTTGTCCCGGGGGGGACATCACTGTCCTGTGACAGATCGCTGATCTGTCACATCACAGATCACTGTGAGAGATTAGCAATCTGTCACATGCAGTGCCGAAGGCTTCCTCATGCCTGCGCTTTGCAGTCACTGAGGAAGCCAGCTCCCTGCAGGCCCCCGAAGGTCCCGTCACCATCTTGGATCCAGGGGCCTGCAGGGAAAGAGCCCCCCGCAGCAGAGCTGCACATTGCGCTGCTGTGGGGGGCTCAGGGAAGCACGGAGGGAGCCCTGTTATGAATGGGTCACCGAGGAGAAAAAAGCAAAACAAGCTAAGTCACAGAAAACTAGAGAGGTTGGTATCTATGCAGATTGCAGATCCCTGATCCTACCGCACAACTATCAGCAGCTGTGGAGCGTACCTACGATAATCCTAGACGTCTCGGCACGGCTGGAGGACTAAATAAGCCTAAAGCAAGAAAAGGGGAAAACTAACTGCCTCAGAGCAGACCCCAAAGGAAAGACAGCCCCCACACATGTATTGACGGGAAACAAGATGAAAGCACAAACACAGGCAGGAAAATAGGCTGAGCAAACGATGGGGCCCAAACTAACTAGAAAGGAAAGGGAAAGACACTGTCTGCAACCTGCAAAAAACCCTACAAAAATAATGTCCAACACTTCTGATAGCAAAATTAACCCTGAAGTCACTAGACTTCTCCCACTATATCAGCACTCTGAAATATTCGGAGACAGAGCAAAAAGAGGCCAAACTAGTAAGGGACAAAAAGCAAATCGGCAAAAGTAGAGTGGAAATTCAGCACAGCCCCCAGCCGGGGCTGGCTGACCACACAAAAACTGAATAGACCAACAAAATCAAGTGTGAACATTAGCAGAAAAACAGCTTTAGATGACTGGAACAGAGCAGAAGACCAAGAGCTGACAAGCCAGAAGGAATCACCAGCAACTGAATAGGGCGTCGGCTGTCTTAAATCCAATCTGAGATTCCTGAGGTCCAATCGTCATCCTCACTCTCAGGTGGCAGATCTCCACCGATCAAATCAGCCTCACTACCTCCCATCACCACCAGAGGGAATCCGGAAGGAGAACTCACAACTGGTGAACCAGAGAATGAACTCACAACAGTACCCCCCCTTGAGGATGGGTCACCGAACCCTCATCCACGCCACCAGGCCGACCAGGATGGGCCCGGTGAAAAGCACAAAACAATCTATTGGCATGAATATCAGAGGCAGAGACCCAAGAATTATCCTCCTGACCATAACGCTTCCATTTGACCAAATACTGGAGTCTCCGTCTAACCAAACGAGAATCCAATATTTTCTCTACCTCATATTTCACATTGCCTTCCACCAACACAGGGTCAGGAGGTGCTGCCATAGGCACCACTGGCTCAACAAACCTCTTCAACAGAGATTTGTGAAACACATTATGGATCTTGAACGTAACTGGAAGAGCCAATTGAAACGAAACAGGATTAAGAATTTCCAAAATCTTAAAAGGACCAATAAATCTTGGCTTAAATTAAGGAGATGCAACCTTCATAGGAATATTCTTAGACGACAACCAAACCATATCACCCACTTTAAACCGGGGACCAATGGTCCTATGCCGGTTGGAAAATCGCTGGGCCTTTTCCTGAGAGAGTGACAACTTATCCACCACTTGGTCCCATATCTGCTGCATTCTCTTAACCACAGTGTCCACTCCTGTGCAGGACGAAGATTACACTTGCCCTGAAGAGAATCGAGGATGAAACCCAAAAATTACAGAAAAAGGGTGACATCAAAGTGGCAGAACTAGCTCTATTGTTCAGTGCGAATTCGGCCAAGGGCAAAAATGAGACCCAATCATCCTGATCAGCAGATATAAAACATCTCAAATAAGACTCCAAGGTCTGGCTTGTTCTCTTAGTCTGTCCATAACTGAATTCCCAGATTGGAACAAAAGGCTTTCCAGAATCTGGAAACAAACTGGACTCCTCTGTTGGACACAATGTTCTCAGGAATCCCATGTAACCGAACCACCTGTTGTAAAAACAAGGGCAACAACTCAGCGCAATATGGCAACTTTGGGAGTGGTACAAGATGGACCATCTTCGAAAATCTATCACAAATCACCCAGATAACAGTCATTCTCTGAGAGACAGGAAGATCAGAAATAAAATCCATTGAGATATGGGTCCATGGCCTCTTGGGCACCGGCAAGGGCATCAGCAACCCACTAGAATGAGAACAGGGTTTAGACCGAGAACAAGTCCCACAGGACTGTACAAAATTCCTGACGTCACGAGATAAGGCAGGCTACCAAAAGGACCGACTCACCAAATCTCTGGTACCAAAAATACCTGGATGACCAGCCAATGCGGAGCAATGAATTTCAGACATCACTCTCTTTCTCCACTGGTCAGGAACATACAATTTTCCCATAGGGCAACGCTCAGGTTTATCCTCCTGAAATTCCTCCAGGGCACGTCTCAAATCGGGCAAAATGGCAGAAAGAACTACCCCTTCACCTAGGATGGTAGTAGCCTCGGTCACACTAAGAGAATCGGCAAAGAAACTCCTAGAAAGGGTGTCTGCCTTAACATTCTTAGTGCCCAGAAGAAAAGAGACCACAAAATTAAAACGCGTGAAAAATAAGGCCCATCTAGCCTGTCTAGGATTCAAGCATTTGGCCGACTCCAGATAAATCAAATTCTTGTGATCGGTGAGGACCACAACTTGATGTCTAGCTCCCTCCAACCAATGTCTCCACTCCTCAAATGCCCACTTCATGGCCAACAATTCCCGATTCCCCACGTCATAGTTGCGTTCAGATGGGGAGAACTTTCGAGAAAAGAAGGCACAGGGATTCATCTTAGAAGTCACAGGGTCTTTTTGGGACAAAACAGCTCCTGCACCAATCTCAGAAGCATCTACCTCCACCTGAAATGGAAGTGAGACATCAGGTTGCCGTAAAACTGGAGCTGAAGTAAATCTCTGCTTAAGCTCCTGAAATGCTGAGATAGCCTCAGGAGACCAATTCAGCACATCAGCGCCCTTCTTGGTCAGATCAGTCAGTGGTTTGACAATACCAGAAAATTTACCTATAAATTTACGATAGAAATTAGCAAAACCCAAAAACTTCTGGACTGCCTTCAAAGAAGTATGCTGAACCCAATCATAAATGGCCTGTACTTTGGCCGGGTCCATTTCAGTAGTCGATGGAGATAAGATAAATCCTAAAAATGAAATCCTCTGTACACCAAAAAGGCATTTCGATCCCTTAACAAACAGGGAATTCTCCCTTAAAATCCGGAACACAGCCCAGACGTGTTCTACATGAGAATCCCAATCACTAGAAAAGATCAAAATATCATACAGATAGATGATCAAAAACTTATCCACAAAGTCACGGAAAATATCATTCATAAAGGACTGGAAGACAGAAGGGGCATTAGTGAGCCCAAAAGGCATCACCAGGTACTCAAAATGTCCCTCCAGAGTATTAAATGCCGTCTTCCATTCATCCCCGTGCTTGATGCGAATAAAATTATACACCCCCCTGAGGTCAAACTTAGTAAACCAGCAGGCACTCTTAACTCTGGAGGATAAATCAGACATCAGAGGTAACAGGTACTGATATTTAACCGTCATCTTGTTGAGGGAACGATAATCAATACACAGTCTTAATGAACCATCTTTCTTGGCCACAAAAAAAACAGCACCTAAAGGTGACGAGGATGGTCTAATATGACCCTTCTCCAATGACTCCTTAATATAGGATCGCATAGCATCATGTCCGGGTACTGATAAGTTGAAAAGCCGACCCTTGGGAAATTTACACCCAGGCATCAACTCAATTGCACAGTCATAACTCCTATGAGGAGGCAAAGACGCAGACTTGCTCTCACTAAATACATCAGAAAAATCGGCTAGATAATCAGGAATATCATGAGACTGAGGAGAGTTGGAGAAAACAGGAGCGTCCCTAAGAACACACTGACAACCCCAACTCACCACAGACCCAGATTTCCAATCCAAAACTGGATTATGAGTTTGCAACCAAGGAAAACCCAGAACAATAGTATCATGCAAACTATGCAGCACCAAAAATTTACAATTTTCTTGGTGGTCTTGGGTAACTCTCATTGTCACCTGGGTCCAAAACTGAGGTTTATTCTCCGCCAAAGGAGTAGCATCAATACCCCTCAAAGGAATAGGCATCCGCAGAGCGTCATGGAAAAACCACAACGTTTAGCAAAGTCCAAATCCATCAGATTCAAAGCTGCTCATGAATCCACAAAAGCCTTCATGGAAAACGTGGATAAGGAGCAGATCAGAGTAATTGCCAAAAGAAACTTAGGTTGTACACTGCCCACAGCAAATGTGTGTGCAAAACGTTTCTCTCGTTTAGGGCAGTCAGAAATAGTATGAGAGACGTCTCCACAGAAAAAACACAGCTTTTTACGCCTTCTAAACTCCTGACATTGCACCCTAGACAAAACCCCATCACATTGCATAGGTTCAGACGTTTGTTCAAAAGGTGGCAGCGCCTCCCGTGTAGTTTTACGTTCACGTAAACGCCGATCAACTTGAATGGCTAATGACATAGAATTATCCAGACCAGAGGGAACAGGAAATCCCATCATAACATCTTTTACGGTCTCTGATAATCCCTTCCGAAAGAGAGCTGCCAATGCACTATCATTCCATGTAGTAAGGACCGCCCACTTTCGGAATTTTTGACAGTATAACTCTGCAGAATCCTGACCCTGGTTTAATGCCAACAGGGTTCTCTCAGCTTGATCAACAGCATTAGGTTCATCATACAACAACCCCAAGGCTTGAAAAAATGCATCCACATTAGTCAGAATAGGATTTTCAGGTGTCAGAGAAAAAGCCCAATCCTGGGGATCTCCGCGCAGCAAGGAGATGACAATTTTAACCTACTGCACAGAGCTCCCTGATGAGTTAGGCTTCAAGGCCAGAAATAATTTACAATTATTCTTAAAATTCAGAAATTTAGACCGATCCCCAGAAAACACATCAGGAGTAGAGATCTTAGGTTCAGCAGCATGTGACTGAATGAGGTAGGTGGAAATTCCCTGCACTTCAGCAGCAAGCTGCTCCACATGATCAGATAATTACTCAATCTCCATTAGGAAAAAGAAAAAAAAAATTCTCCTACGGCCCCAGAGAAAAAAGAGGAAAAAATCTAAAATAAAAAAAAAAATTCTGACACTTCTTTTTTTTTTTAACAACTTTTTCCTGCTTTTGAGTACCCTAGAATCTGCAGTATGGCTGGTGATTCTGTTATGAAATAAGTATGGAATGGACAAGGCAACTGTTAGGTGGATTCACAACTGGCTTAGTGATCGGACCCAAAGAGTGGTCGTAAATGGCTGCACATCCAGTTGGAAGAATGTCTCAAGTGGGGTACCACAGGGCTCTGTCCTGGGCCCTGTATTGTTCAACATCTTTATCAATGATTTAGATGAAGGAATTGAGGGTAAACTGATTAAATTTGCTGATGACACAAAGCTAGGAGGGATAGCTAATACTAGAGAAGAGAGAGAGAGGATTCAAAAAGATTTAAATAAACTGGAGAAGTGGGCAGCAACTAACAGAATGGTTTTTAACAGGGAGAAATGCAAAGTACTACATCAGGGCAATAAAAATGAAAAAAGCAGATATAGAATGGGAGGAGTAGGGCTAAGTGACAGCACATGTGAAAAAGACTTGGGTATACTAATAGATCACAGACTGAATATGAGTCAACAGTGTGATGCAGCAGCAAAAAAGGCAAATGCAATTCTAGGATGTATTAACAGAAGCATACAGTCTAGATCACGTGAAGTCATTATTTCCCTCTACTCCTCTTTGGTCAGACCTCATCTGGAATATTGTGTCCAGTTTTGGGCACCACATTTTAAAAAAGACATCAACAAACTGGAGCAAGTTCAGAAAAGAGTGACCAGAATGGTGACCGGTCTGCAAACCCTGTCTTATGAGGAAAGGTTGCAGGATTTGGGAATGTTTAGTTTGCAAAAGAGAAGACTGAGAGGAGACTTAATAGCGGTCTACAAATATCTAAAGGGCTGTCACATTGTAGAAGGATCAACTTTATTCTCATTTGCACAAAGAAAGACTAGAAGCAATGGGATGAAACTGAATGGGAGGAGACACAGATTAGATATTAGAAAAAACTTTTTGACAGTTAGAGTGATCAATGAGTGGAACAGGCTGCCACGAGAAGTGGTGAGTTCTCCTTCAATGGAAGTCTTCAAACAGAGGCTGGACAGACATCTGACTGGGATGATTTAGCGAATCCTGCTTTGAGCAGGGGGTTGGACCAGATGGCCCAGGAGGTCCCTTCCAACTCTACGATTCTATGATTCTATGATTCTATGATTCTATGAATGGGTCACAAAGGAGAAAAAAGCAAAACAAGCTAAGTCACAGAAAACTAGAGAGGTTGGTATCTATGCAGATTGCAGATCCCTGATCCTATCGCACAACTAGCAGCAGCCGTGGAGTGTACCTACGATGATCCTAGACGCCTCGGCACGGCCGGAGGAAAACTAACTTCCCCAGAGCAGACCCCAAAGGAAAGACAGCCCCCACACATGTATTGACGGTGAAACAAGATGAAAGCACAAACACAGGCAGGAAAATAGGATGAGCAAATGATGAGGCCCAAACTAACTAGAAAGGAAAGGGAAAGACACTGTCTGCAACCTGCAAAAAACCCTACAAAAATAATGTCCAACACTTCTGATAGCAAAATTAACCCTGAAGTCACTAGACTTCTCCCACTATATCAGCACTCTGAAATATTCTGAGACAGAGCAAAAAGAGGCCAAACTAGTAGGGGACAAAAAGCAAATTGGCAAAATAAGAGTGGAAATTCAGCACAGCCCCCAGCCGGGGCTGGCTGACCACACAAAAACTGAATAGACCAACAAAATCAAGTGTGAACATTAGCAGAAAAACTTAGCTTTAGATGACTGGAACAGAGCAGAAAACCAAGAGCTGACAAGCCAGAAGGAATCACCAGCAACTGAATAGGGCGTCGGCTGTCTTAAATCCAATTTGAGATTCCTGAGGTCCAATCGTCATCCTCACTCTCAGGTGGCAGATCTCCACCGATCAAATCAGCCTCACTACCTCCCGTCACAACTAGAGTTGAGCGATACCGTCCGATACTTCAAAGTATCGTATCGGATGGTATCGGCCGATCTTTAAAAAAAGTATCGGTATCGCCGATTCCGATACCGGAAGTCCCATTCAAGTCTATGGGACTTCCGGTATCGGAATAAGAAAAACCCTTTCCTGCCCTTGTACAGCCTCTCTGGGGTCTGTACGGGCCTTTCGGGGGGCTGTGCCGGCCTGCCAGGGGGTCTGTGCAGGCTCCGGTGGTCTGTGCCGGCCTGCCGGTGGTCTGTGCAGGCTCCGGGGGGCTGTGCCGGCCTGCCGGGGGGCTGTGCCGGCCTGCCGGGGGGCTGTGCAGGCTCCGGGGGGCTGTGCCGGCCTGCCGGGGGGCTGTGCCGGCCTGCCGGGGGGCTGTGCCGGCCTGCCGGTGGTCTGTGCAGGCTCCGGGGGTCTGTGCAGGCATCGTCCGATGGGACTACAAGTCCCATCGGGCGATGCCTGCTACCATGACAGTGATTGACACATTAGCCAATGATGGGACAGTAGTAGTCCCATCATCCGGCTAATGTGTTAAATGTAAAAAAAAAAAAAAAAAATCACATGCTACATACATACAACATGCATACTACATACATGCTACATTCATACTACATACTACATACATGCTACATTCATACTACATAAATACTACATGCAACATACATACTACATACATACTACATGCATGCTACATACATACTGCATGCTACATACATACCACATATATACTACATACATACTACATGCATGCTACATGCATGCTACATGCTACATACATAACACATATATACTACATGCATGCTACATACATACTACATGCTACATACTACATATATACTACATGCATGCTACATACATACTACATGCTACATACTAAATATATACTACATGCATGCTACATACATACTACATGCTACATACATACTACATATATACTACATGCATGCTACATACATACTACATGCTACATACATACTACATATATACTACATACATACTACATACATACTACATGCATGCTACATGCATGCTACATACATACCACATACATAACACATATATACTACATGCATGCTACATACATACTACATACATACCATATACATACTACATGCATGCTACATACATACTACATACATACTACATGCTACATACATACTACATATATACTACATGCATGCTACATACATACTACATGCTACATACATACTACATATATACTACATGCATGCTACATACTACATGCTACATACATACTACATATATACTACATGCATGCTACATACATACTACATGCATGCTACATACATACTACATGCTACATACATACCACATACATACTACATATATACTACATGCATGCTACATACATACTACATGCTACATGCATGCTACATACATACTACATACATACTACATGCTACATACATACCACATATATACTACATACATACAATACATTCATACAATACATACATAGACATACAGTACATATAACATAGAGTAACATACTTACCAATACTTGTCACATTGTTCCCTGAAGCCATTGTCTTTTCCGGAATAAATATTAACATAACAAACCACAAAAATACTCACCCACGATCCGAAGCAGTCCACGAGTGTGTCCCACGACGATCTTGGGTAGAGAACTGCAGCATCAGCTGTTGCTGCCGTTCTCTACGGGCTGCAGGAATCCAATGACGGAAGGTAGGTATCCTTCCGCACTGTATTCCTCCGCCACTTAAAAAAAAAAAAAGTCCCTAGTCTCACTTTATGCCATTGCTGTGTGGGAATTTCCCACGCAGCAATGGCATAAAGTGAGACTAGGGACTTTTTTTTTTTAAGTGGCGGAGGAATACAGTGCGGAAGGATACCTACCTTCCGTCATTGGATTCCTGCAGCCCGTAGAGAACGGCAGCATCATCTGATGCTGCAGTTCTCTACCCAAGATCGTCGTGGGACACACTCGTGGACTGCTTCGGATCGTGGGTGAGTATTTTTGTGGTTTGTTATGTTAATATTTATTCCGTAGACGACAATGGCTTCGGGGAACAATGTGACAAGTATTGGTAAGTATGTTACTCTATGTTATATGTACTGTATGTCTATGTATGTATTGTATGAATGTATTGTATGTATGTAGTATATATGTGGTATGTATGTAGCATGTAGTATGTATGTAGTATGTATGTAGCATGCATGTAGCATGTAGTATGTATGTAGCATGCATGTAGTATATATGTAGTATGTATGTAGCATGCATGTAGTATATATGTAGCATGTATGTAGTATGTATGTGGTATGTATGTAGCATGTAGTATGTATGTAGTATGTATGTGGTATGTATGTGGCATGTAGTATGTATGTAGCATGCATGTAGTATGTATGTAGCATGCATGTAGCATGTATGTAGTATGTATGTAGTATGTAGCATGTATGTAGTATGTATGTAGTATGTAGCATGCATGTAGTATGTATGTAGCATGCATGTAGTATATATGTAGTATGTAGTATGTATGTAGTATGTATGTGGTATGTATGTAGCATGTAGTATGTATGTAGCATGCATGTAGCATGCATGTAGTATGTATGTAGCATGCATGTAGTATGCATGTAGTATGTATGTAGTATGTATGTAGCATGCAGTATGTATGTAGCATGTATGTAGCATGTATGTAGTATGTATGTAGTATATATGTAGTATGTATGTAGTATATATGTAGTATGTATGTAGCATGTAGTATGTATGTAGCATGCATGTAGTATGTATGTAGCATGTAGTATGTATGTAGCATGTATGTAGTATGTATGTAGTATATATGTAGTATGTATGTAGCATGTAGTATGTATGTAGCATGCATGTAGTATGTATGTAGTATTTTTTTTTTTTTTTTTAACATTTAACACATTAGCCGGATGATGGGACTACTACTGTCCCATCATTGGCTAATGTGTCAATCACTGTCATGGTAGCAGGCATCGCCCGATGGGACTTGTAGTCCCATCGGACGATGCTTGCACAGACCCCCGGACATCAGCACAGCCCCCCGGCAGGCCGGCACAGCCCCCCGGCAGGCCGGTACAGACCCCCACAGGGTGCACAGACCACCGGCAGGCCGGCACAGCCCCCCGGCAGGCCGGTACAGACCCCCACAGGGTGCACAGACCACCGGCAGGCCGGCACAGCCCCCCGGCAGGCCGGTACAGACCCCCACAGGGTGCACAGACCACCGGCAGGCCGGCACAGCCCCCCGGCAGGCCGGTACAGACCCCGGGCAGTCCACACAGCCCCCCGGCAGGCCAGCACAGCCCCCCGGCAGGCCGGCAGAGACCCCCGGAAGGCCCGAAATGACGGCGCATCATGATGCGCACACACCGCGCATCATGATGACGTCAGTCTGTCAATCAACTTTAAACTTCCGATTCCGATGCCGAATTCCGATATTGAAAAAATATCGGAAGTCGGTATCGGAATTCCGATACAGCAAGTATCGGCCGATACCCGATACTTGCGGTATCGGAATGCTCAATACTAGTCACAACCAAAGGGAGTCCGGAAGGAGAACTCACAACTGGTGAACCAGAGAATGAACTCACAACAGAGCCCCCTCCCTGCTGATGCTTCCCTTTAACCCCCGGTACACCTCAATCATGTTTGATGATGGTGTGCAAGGGGTTAACGTGTCAGGGGCAGTCCGTGACCACCCCTGACACATAGTGCCGGGTGTCTGCTGTGATAATCAGCTGACCCCCGGCCGCGATCAGCGGCGCTCACCACGTGGGCGCCGCTGATCGCGCTAGACATATTGTCCCGTCCATGGGCATAGGGGCCTGGGTCCCATGGACGGGATAGTACGTCTGATGTTAGAAAAGGGTTAAATTCACCTTACTGTAGGCGGGGTTTCCAGACATACGTGTATTTCCAAAATTTGCCTGTTGGAGGTGGCGTATCAAGCTGCACGTTTTATTATTTAAATTCGCCCAACTGGAGGCGGCGTATCCAAGGTCACGCGTGTCATCTAAATCCGCCATGCTGGAGGCGCTGTGTCCAGCCACGCGTGACCATGGCCATCACCTTGCTGGCAGTGACAGGGTTACTGCACTCTACAGAGACACAGGACATACTCTTAAATTCTACAAATATAAATATAAACCTAGCACTCAACTTAAAGGTATTTGCAAGGCGGTTTATTGTAGTAGACGAAAAAAGATGTTTCGGTCAATGTGACCTTCTTCAGTTATGAGGAGAATAATCTCTCTAAGGTAATGAGCTTGTCAGTATATAGGAGAGGGGCAAACGTGCCTCCAGATGCGGTGTCCACAACTCCATAACTGAAGAAGGTCACATTGACCGAAACGTCTTTTTTCGTCTACTACAATAAACCGCCTTGCAAATACCTTTAAGTTGAGTGCTAGGTTTATATTTGTTGCGTTAACGGTTAGTGAACCTAACCTTAGCACCATCTTGAGTTGTGCTCACGGTGTTCTTTCTAAACTCTTAAATGCTGACTGGGACAACAAACTTATTCGGCATCATGCTCTTCTCATACAGGACATGGAAGGACAGAAACCGAAAGACTGTTGGATCTGTACACACAGCCCAGTATCTGCAAGGACTATGCCGAACTTAGCCTTACCTCTGGAGCCATGGAAGGTATTATCCCCACACTGCATACACAATGAGACTTGGACTCAATCTAGGTTTTGGGGAAAAGATGTGCCCCGTGATATATCTGCCTCATTGGCTATAACCAGATGGGCCGCTAATCCCTGGTTTCAGTTTAATACAACGCGGCCTAAGGTACAAATGTGAAGGAGGAATGTGTCAAATAATTGGTCCCACCTGTTGTACTTATATCAACCCTGCTGGCAATCTCCAGATAAGGGCTAGTATAGACAAAATAGGTAAACTTAGAGACCAATGGTTAAAACAACACAGTGCAAACAGAGACTCCTGGTGGGGTAACACATTCTCTTTTTTTTCCAGCAAATTGGTTTAATGGCCTAGCAGGATGGATTTTTGGTATTGTACAGACTTGCATGCAAATTTTGTTGTTTTGCTTATTGTTTTATGTAGCCGTAAAAGCGCTAATATATGTATTACTTAAGCTACTGAATAATGTACTGTATGTGTGAAAAAAGAATCTAAGGCTGAACATTCTGTAGTGTATCATAGACCCCAGATAGCCATTGCTGATGGTGAAAGTGAGTGTCCACACTGAGGGTGGATGGGCGAAGCAGGTAGGAAGCCCCCTTATGGGTACTAGACCCATGAGACAGTAGCTCCTTTGTGGACATCAGCTGACCCTGTGGCAAAAGTTATACCATTTACAAAAGGGGAAATTGATATAGAAGGTTTGCCTTCATATCCCTTTAATTGCCTTTAACACTTCAATTGCCTATTATTGCTAGAATTATTCTTATGACACTGCAGTCTCTGTTTCAAGGAGACTATACTTGTTATCATATATGTTCTCAATAGTAAGTAACAACATGTTCTGGGTACATGGTAAACAAGGTATGACGCTGAGGGGTGGGGGCTACATGAGCCACATAGAGTTACATTTGTTGTAAATGGTATAAAATATTGCCTTGTGTTTCATTACGTCAGATAAAGTGATTTGCCCACGGCCCGTGTGCAGTCTCTTTTGTCTCCAAGCGCTTGTAAATTAAGGGCGTAAACTCCTAATTCGGACTCACTGGTGATCTGGCAGACCTGACTTAGGTCAGAACGAAAATAGCTACAACAGATGTATATAAATGTCTTACCTGTCTCCTGCCATGTTATAACTGCTTCATACTTTGATCAAATGTACTTCAATTAAATGTACATAAACACCCCCTGCACAAATGCTCCCCCAAGCTAGGTCTGAATATATAGCAGACTAGTTCTCAGATCTTGGTTTTTTTTGTTTCTTTTTCTCCTCGTTACCAATCAAACTAAAACAGGACCCAATAAATGTTGTGGTCAGGTAAACAAATGTCCAGCACTGCATGGATCATAAAGCACTTTGAAAAGTTACTTGACCTCACAACATAAGGTGACAAGCAGCGTAAGTTGAAATAACTATATACTAGATATATACTTGCTAAGATGAAACACATATGTAGCATTCAGGATTAACTGCTTGCTGACATTGAATGGAGTGGAGACACACAGGAGTTGATTCAGAGCAGAGATTGAAAAAGCTTGTTACTTGCTAAGATGAAACACATATGTAGCATTCAGGATTAACTGCTTGCTGACATTAAATGGAGTGGAGACACATAGGAGTTAATTCAGAGCAGAGATTGAATAAGCTGGTTACCTATAAAAATATCAGTACAAAATGGCCAATAAGAAAAATGTTGTGCCATCATAATATTTGGCTGAAAGACATAAGAAAGGTCAGTGACTCCCACACAGAACTGTTTTGGTCAGTTCTTAAACAGAAATTGTATATAATTCTCCTGGCCTGGAGGGTAAAGGGATTTCTTTACTCTCTCTGACCAAAAATAGTCAGTTGCATTTGAGCCTCCAAACATAACTGTCTATTTACACAAGAGTCTTGTATAAGCTGCCCTCTGAAACATGAACCTTTTATTTCCTCTAACCTGAGTTTTTTTTTCTTGCAACCCCTGAAAGCCTTCATTAGTAGGCCCCATAGGACTGTTTTACAGGTATCCAAAAGTATTTGGAAAGACACTGAAAATTGTCTAATAAGAAAAAAACTCACAGATAGAATTACTTGTATGATCCCAATTACCAACAAGCTCCTAACAGCACAATTGAATCTAAGACAAGTGTGTAGATGTTTAGCCTCCAACTCAATCACCTTAGGGCAGTGGTCTAAGGTACCTCTCATTTCATAACCTTTAGACTAGGGGATGCATATTAGAGTTTACCAATGCCATGTCAAATTGAGACTGTACTTTGCAGGATTCTTTTTAATGAGAAAATTTTGGTCTATAGAGATTAATTGATCACCATATATACCCCAGCAAATGTGAGAAAGAAGAGTTTGGAGGGCTAGTAATTGGGGTTTCATGTATTACATTGCATTTCTCATCCACAACAGTGTTTTAATATAATCAGCGACTAGAAGCAGAGAAGAACCTTTATTGCTCAGAAACTGCTGAAGTTTGATCAACACGATTGAGGAGAAGTGAGGAAAGAATATAAAGCCAGCACACATTTCTTTTCTTCTGGGAAACAATAAATGAAAATATAATAACCTTCTTCATCATTTGGAAAAGAAATAACATGACAGCTAATATCCCCATGATTTAGAACCGCTATACCTCTTTGTAAGGAATTATGGGTCAAATTAAATTGAATACTAATCCATTGTTTATTAATCTTACCAGTAGTATTTTTGATTAGAAGGGGCTCCTGCATGCACATTATGGCTGGCAGATATGCCAAATTTATATTGTTTTTTATTGTTTTACTACTTTTCCACAAAAAAAGAAGACCGCATTTTTTTTAACTCCATATTCATAGATCTATTGCATTTATATCTTTCCAAGGACAATGTTTTCACTGGTGTCATTTTTGATACAAATGATTTTTTGATTGCGATACTATTAATTCCAATTTTTTTGGCTAGAGGGTTGAACAAGAAAAACAAAAAATGTAGAATTTCTATTATCTAGTTTTTTTTCTACTTTTACAAGAAAATTACTTAATATAATATCAAATTTTTGACCATTATATTCTGAGAGTAATAACTTTTTCATTTTTTTTCCTTATAGAACTATGTTAAGCTGTCTAGGGGCGTGTTGCTTTGCAAAACCAGCTGTATTTTTCAGTGTTAAAATTTTGGAAAACAAGCCACCTTTTGATCATCTCTGACATGGTTTTCATATTTTTTGTGGTGCTCCATATGTTGAATAAGTATTTAAATGTCCATATGTTAAATAAGTAATTAAATATTTTCATAGGAACGATAATTATTAATGTAATGATAATTTTTTTTTTTACTAGGGAAACTGTGGTTTGCTTTTTTTTTCTTTACATTTTTTAAAAACCAGCAAAAAAGCTTATTTTTTAAAAATGATTCATTGTTTCAGCAAGAGAACTTGAATGTGTAATCTTTTGACACTTGTGTGAAATAATGTTTGCTCCCTTCCTGATTTCCTATTCTTTTGCATGTTTGTCACACTTAAATGTTTCAGATCACCAAACAAATTTAAATATTAGACAAAGATAACACAAGTAATCCCAAAATGCAATTTTTAAATGGAGGACTTTATTAGTAGGGGAAAAAGAAATCCAAACCTACAGGACCCTGTCTGAAAAAGTGATTTCCCCCTAAAAATAATAGCTGGTTGGGTCACCCTTAGCAGCAACAACTACAATCAAGTGTTTGTGATAACTGGCAATGAGTCTTTTACAACCCTGTGGAGGAATTTTAGCCCTCTCATCTTAGCAGACTTGTTGTAATTCAGGGACTGGCACATCCCGGGGACTTCATCAGCATATGAGGTATAGCACAGCGCTTATTATTTTTTATACTACTTTCTGCCTCTAGCATATTTGCATGCTCACTCTGTTGTAGTAGAGTGGCTGCATAGCTCTCTATTTTGCACTGTGCAATTTTATTGCTGCACTAGTTATTAAGCATTCGCACTTTATTTGTATTTTAGCAGCATATGAGGTATAGCACAAAGCTTATTTATTTTCACACTTTTTGTCCTCAGCACATTTTTTGCCTCTAGTATTTTTTTCTCACCTTGTTAGAGTAGAGCCTGTGTATAGCTCTCCATTTGTATTGTATATTTTTTTTTCTTTGCTGCACTGGTTATAATGCATTTGCACTTTATTTAATTTGGTGTGAGTTCTAGTTGTGTGTTCACATATATATGTTGCCATTTTGCACAAGCACTTTATTTTACCTCCTGCTGTATGTTATATACTCTATACATGACCTAGAACTCTTTTTGTCCCCGGCAGTGCCCATTCCATGGCATTGGCCTTCCCCTGTCTTTTATTAATATTTTACTAACATTTTATTATACTACTCAATAAATTTATCATCATTGGACATTTCTTCGGTCTCTCTCATTGTTTTTGTTGTAATTCAGCCACGTTGGAGGGTTTCCGAGCATGAACCACCTTTTTAAGGTCATGCCACAGCATTTTAATCAAATTAAGGTCAGGACTTTGACTAGGCCACTCCAGTTTTAATTTTGCTTTTCTTAAGCCATTCAGAGGCAGACTTGCTGGTGTGTTTTGGATATTGTTCTGTTACATATCCCAAGTATGCTTGAGTTTGAGTTCATGAACAGATGGCCAGATATACTCCTTCAGGATTTTTTGGTAGACAGCAGAATTCATAGTTCCATTTACCACATCAAGTCTTCCAGGTATTAAAGAAGCAAAACATCTCCAGACCATCACACTACCACCACCCAATTATATTGTTGGTTTGATGTTTCTTTTCTGAAATGCTGCATTACTTCAACGCCAGATGTAATGGGAAATACACCTTCAAAAAAGTTCAACTTTTGTCTCGTCAGTAGTGTTGAGCATTCCGATACCGCAAGTATCGGGTATCGGCCAATACTTGCTGTATCGGAATTCCGATACCGACTTCCGATATTTTTTCAATATCGGAATTCGGCATCGGAATCGGAAGTTTAAAGTTGATTGACAGACTGACGTCATCATGATGCGCGGTGTGTGCGCATCATGATGCGCCGTCATTTCGGGCCTTCCGGGGGTCTCTGCCGGCCTGCCGGGGGGCTGTGCCGGCCTTCCGGGGGGCTGTGTGGACTGCCCGGGGTCTGTACCGGCCTGCCGGGGGGCTGTGCCGGCCTGCCGGTGGTCTGTGCACCCTGTGGGGGTCTGTACCGGCCTGCCGGGGGGCTGTGCCGGCCTGCCGGTGGTCTGTGCACCCTGTGGGGGTCTGTACCGGCCTGCCGGGGGGCTGTGCCGGCCTGCCGGTGGTCTGTGCACCCTGTGGGGGTCTGTACCGGCCTGCCGGGGGGCTGTGCCGGCCTGCCGGGGGGCTGTGCTGATGTCCGGGGGTCTGTGCAAGCATCGTCCGATGGGACTACAAGTCCCATCGGGCGATGCCTGCTACCATGACAGTGATTGACACATTAGCCAATGATGGGACAGTAGTAGTCCCATCATCCGGCTAATGTGTTAAATGTTAAAAAAAAAAAAAAAAAAATACTACATACATACTACATGCATGCTACATACATACTACATGCTACATACATACTACATATATACTACATACATACTACATACATGCTACATACATACTACATGCATGCTACATACATACTACATGCTACATACATACTACATGCATGCTACATACATACTACATGCTACATACATACTACATATATACTACATACATACTACATATATACTACATACATACTACATACATGCTACATACATACTGCATGCTACATACATACTACATACATACTACATGCATGCTACATACATACTACATGCATGCTACATGCATGCTACATACATACTACATGCTACATACATACCACATACATACTACATACATACTACATATATACTACATGCATGCTACATACATACTACATGCATGCTACATACTACATACATACTACATACATGCTACATACTACATACATACTACATACATACTACATGCATGCTACATACATACTACATGCATGCTACATACATACTACATGCCACATACATACCACATACATACTACATACATACTACATGCTACATACATACTACATATATACTACATGCATGCTACATACATACTACATGCTACATACATACCACATACATACTACATACATGCTACATATATACTACATGCATGCTACATACATACTACATATATACTACATGCATGCTACATACATACTACATGCTACATGCATGCTACATACATACTACATACATACTACATGCTACATACATACCACATATATACTACATACATACAATACATTCATACAATACATGCATGCTACATACATACTACATGCATGCTACATACATACTACATGCTACATACATACCACATACATACTACATATATACTACATGCATGCTACATACATACTGCATGCTACATGCATGCTACATACATACCACATACATACTACATATATACTACATGCATGCTACATACATACTGCATGCTACATACATACTACATACATACTACATACATACTACATATATACTACACGAGTGTGTCCCACGACGATCTTGGGTAGAGAACGGCAGCATCAGATGATGCTGCCGTTCTCTACGGAAATTCCCACACAGCAATGGCATAAAGTGAGACTAGGGACTTTTTTTTTTTTTTAAGTGGCGGAGGAATACAGTGCGGAAGGATACCTACCTTCCATCATTGGATTCCTGCAGCCCGTAGAGAACGGCAGCAACAGCTGATGCTGCAGTTCTCTACCCAAGATCGTCGTGGGACACACTCGTGGACTGCTTCGGATCGTGGGTGAGTATTTTTGTGGTTTGTTATGTTAATATTTATTCCGTAAAAGACAATGGCTTCGGGGAACAATGTGACAAGTATTGGTAAGTATGTTACTCTATGTTATATGTACTGTATGTCTATGTATGTATTGTATGAATGTATTGTATGTATGTAGTATATATGTGGTATGTATGTAGCATGTAGTATGTATGTAGTATGTATGTAGCATGCATGTAGCATGTAGTATGTATGTAGCATGCATGTAGTATATATGTAGTATGTATGTAGTATGTATGTAGTATGTATGTAGCATGCAGTATGTATGTAGCATGCATGTAGTATATATGTAGTATGTATGTGGTATGTATGTAGCATGCATGTAGCATGCAGTATGTATGTAGCATGCATGTAGTATATATGTAGTATGTATGTGGTATGTATGTAGCATGTAGTATGTATGTAGCATGCATGTAGTATGTATGTAGCATGCATGTAGTATATATGTTAGACAGTTAGACAATGCATTGAAGCTGATGTTCCTCTCTTCTCTTCTTCACACAGGTATTTCATTCCATCATCCATGTATGCTGTCTGACAAGTGTGAACTGCATCATATAGTGCCAGATATTTTTATGGTATTTCATTCCATCATCCATGTATGCTGTCTGACAAGTGTGAACTGCATCATATAGTGCCAGATATTTTTATGGTATTTCATTCCATCATCCATGTATGCTGTCTGACAAGTGTGAACTGCATCATATAGTGCCAGATATTTTTATGGTATTTCATTCCATCACTCCTGTGGTGGGTCTTTATTTTTTATCTATTTGGTTTCTGCTTTGAAGTGTAGAAAGGTGTTTTTTTTTTTTTTTTTTTTTTCTCCCTTTCACAGTTTGATGGCCTTGTCCAGCCTTAGTTATTTACCCTGCATAGTAATGCCTGCTCTGGCCTTGTGCTAATTGGTTAATTACTGATTGTGGCCTTTTGGTGGCTGAAGCTAGCAGACATTTCATTTCATATATATTTAGCTCTGGCTGGGATAGCACGCGTGCGGGCTTACGCGTGCAACAGATTAAGTGCAACAGGATAAAGTGTTTTGCAGTTAGACAATGCAGTTGGGCAGGAGACAGGTAAGGTGCTTAAGTTTTTCATGCACGCTTGCTTCTTGGTCGGTCGTACTACGTATGCATTGATCATATTAACCTGCTGCTTATTTGTCTTCACTTCTGCTTTTTAACAACTCGCCTGCCCTTTTACACATTCTGTGCACTCTCTGCATATCCACCCCTCCCTTTTCCCCTCTCCCATGTTTAACTCTGAGGCTCTATTGACATTTCTTACCCACACCAAACCATCCAAAACCTCCATGCAGCACTCAAAACGTTCATACAAATCATCCCACCACCTGCTTTTTCTGTTTTTTCTCCTTTTAATAGTTGCAGGTGACATCTCCCCCAACCCTGGGCCTCCCTCCACCAGCATACGTTACTCTCCTCCAGCTGCATATAGAAACCCTGCTAATCTTATTAACATTCAGTGCATGCCTTCTCCTCTCACTTTCCAATGTGCTCTCTGGAATGCACGGTCTGTGTGTAACAAACTGACTTACATTCACGATCTTTTTCTCTCTAATTCCCTTAACCTTCTGGCTATTACAGAAACCTGGATCCAGCATTCAGACACCACCGCTGCTGCCTCTCTCTCGTTTGGTGGGCTGAAATTTTCACATACCCCCAGACCTGAGAACAGACAGGGTGGAGGTGTTGGTTTGCTCCTTTCATCACAATGTGCTTTCCAGGTCATCCCCCCGGTTCCATCACTTACATTTCCTTCCTTTGAAGTCCACGCCATCAGACTCTTTAAGCCCTTCTCCTTACGAGTGGCGGTCGTTTATCGCCCTCCAGGCTCCTCCCGCCAGTTTCTAGACCACTTCACCACCTGGCTTACTCACTTTCTGTCCTGTGACATCCCCACCCTCATCATGGGAGACTTTAACATCCCCATCAATGATCCGCTCTCCCAGTCTGCCTCTCATCTTCTTTCTCTAACTTCTTCATTCGGCCTCTCACAGTTTACTTATTCTCCTACACATGAGGACGGGAATACTCTGGACCTGGTTTTCTCCCGCCCCGGCTCGCTGCACGACTTTACAAATTCACCTCTCCCGCTCTCGGACCACAACCTTCTTTCCTTCTCTGTCAAGAATTGTCTCCTCACCCGGGACACCCCCACTTACCACACTTATCGGAATACACGTACCATTAATACCCAACAGCTTAGGGACAATCTCCACACATCTTTAGCCCCCATCTCCACCCTCTGCTGTCCAGACATAGCATTGTCACACTTCAATAATACACTGAAGAATGCCCTAGATGAAGCAGCACCTTCTATACGCAGAAAGACCCGACACAGACAAAGGCAGCCCTGGCACACAACGCAAACACGCTCTCTTCAGCGCTGCTCGAGGTGTGCAGAGCGGCAGTGGAGAAAATCTCTCTTAGCAGAAGACTTCATCCACTATAAGTTCATGCTCAAAACCTATAACTCTGCCCTTCATCTGGCCAAACAATCCTACTTCACCACCCTCATCACCTCACTATCCAACAACCCAAGACGACTTTTTGAAACCTTAAACTCCCTCCTGAAACCTAAAGTACAGGCCCCCATCACCAACCTCAGCGGTGAGGATCTGGCCACTTATTTCCTAGAAAAAATCAACCACATCCATCAGGATATCTCATCCCTATCTCCTCAGTGCCTGGATCCCCTTCTCTGCCGCACCTCAAGCTCACTAGACATCTTTGAGCCTGTTTCAGAAGAAGAAGTTTCCAAGCTCCTCGCTTCTGCTCGGCCTACAACCTGCAACAGTGACCCTATTCCTTCACAGCTCCTGCAGTCTCTCTCACCAGTGGTCACCACTCACCTGACTAAAATATTTAACCTCTCTCTTTCTTCAGGTATATTTCCCTCCTCATTTAAACATGCCATCATAACCCCTTTACTTAAAAAGCCATCCCTGGACCAGAACTGCACTGCTAACTACAGACCTGTCTCTAACCTTCCCTTCATCTCTAAACTCCTGGAACGCCTGGTCCACTCCCGCCTAATCCGCTATCTCTCAGATAACTCTCTTCTCGACCCCTTACAATCTGGTTTCCGCTCTTTACACTCTACTGAAACTGCCCTCACTAAAGTCTCTAATGATTTAATAACAGCTAAATCGAAAGGTCATTGCTCCCTGCTGATTCTCCTGGATCTCTCTGCCGCATTTGACACTGTGGATCACCAGCTCCTCCTCACTATGCTCCGCTCTATAGGCCTCAAGGACACAGCCCTCTCATGGTTCTCCTCCTACCTCTCTGACCGCTCCTTCACTGTATCTTTTTCCGGCTCCTCTTCCTCTTCTCGTCCCCTTACTATCGGGGTCCCACAGGGCTCAGTCCTAGGCCCTCTCCTCTTCTCTTTATACACTGCCCCTATTGGACAAACAATCAGCAGATTTGGGTTCCAGTATCATCTCTATGCTGATGACACCCAATTATACACTTCTTCCCCTGACATCACCCCTACCCTAATTCAAAATACCAAGGATTGTCTGTCTGCTGTCTCTAGCATCATGTCCTCCCTCTATCTGAAACTAAATCTCTCTAAAACTGAACTTCTTGTGTTTCTCCCCTCTACTAACCTCACTCTACCTAACATCGAAATAACCCTGGAGGGTTCAACCATAACTCCCAAGCAGCATGCCCGCTGTCTTGGGGTCATATTCGACACTGAACTTTCCTTTACTCCGTACATCCGATCACTCAGTCGCTCTTGTCACCTGCATCTTAAAAACATCTCCAGAATCCGACCTTTTCTCACCTTTGAAACTGCTAAGACTCTTACTGTCGCTCTTATTCATTCTCGTCTGGACTACTGCAACTCTCTTCTGATCGGTCTCCCTCTTACCAAACTTTCTCCTCTCCAATCCATCTTGAATGCGGCAGCCAGGGTCATATTTCTGTCCAGCCGCTTCACCGATGCCTCCATCTTATGCCAGTCATTACACTGGCTACCTATTCGCTACAGGGTCCAGTATAAACTCATCTCTCTCACCCATAAAGCTCTCCACTGTTCTGCACCGCCTTATATCTCCTCTCTCATCTCTGTCTATCGCCCTACACGTGCCCTCCGTTCTACAAATGACCTAAGACTAACATCCCCCGTAATCCGAACCTCGCACCTCCGTCTCCAAGACTTCTCTCGTGCTGCTCCAGCTCTCTGGAATGCACTTCCCCAGACGATCAGACTGATACCTAGCCCTGACCTATTCAAGCGCGCTTTGAAAACCCATCTCTTCAAAGAAGCCTATCACATCAACTACTCAGCAAGCTAACTTTGCCCTGTTCCCTCCTTCCAAATATTATTCTGAATCTGCACCCTACTATTCATCTGTCTCCACACCCTTCATGCACATAACTGCACTTGATACTTGTCTATTGCACTTAAACACACGGGCTGATGACCGGATCATGCAGCTTTATATGAAAATCCCTATTATAATTGCCAGACCTGAATTAACAAGCACTTCTCACCTACTGTGTCCCCCCATTTCCTTGTAGATTGTAAGCTTGCGAGCAGGGACCTCACTCCTAATGTCATTGTTTGAATTGTCTTAACTTGTATTGAATTTATTGTCTGTACATGTCCCCGCTTAATTGTAAAGTGCTGCGGAATATGTTGGCGCTATATAAATAAAAATTATTATTATTATAATTATTATTATATGTAGTATGTATGTAGCATGTAGTATGTAGCATGCATGTAGTATATATGTAGTATGTATGTAGCATGTAGTATGTATGTAGCATGCATGTAGTATATATGTAGTATGTATGTAGCATGTAGTATGTATGTAGCATGCATGTAGTATGTATATGGTATGTATGTAGCATGTAGTATGTATGTAGCATGCATGTAGTATATATGTGTTATGTATGTGGTATGTATGTAGCATGCATGTAGCATGCATGTAGTATGTATGTAGTATGTATGTAGTATATATGTAGTATGTATGTAGCATGTAGTATGTATGTAGCATGCATGTAGTATATATGTAGTATGTATGTAGCATGTAGTATGTATGTAGCATGCATGTAGTATATATGTAGTATGTAGCATGTAGTATGTATGTAGCATGAATGTAGTATATATGTAGTATGTAGCATGTAGTATGTATGTAGCATGCATGTAGTATATATGTGTTATGTATGTAGCATGTAGCATGCATGTAGCATGCATGTAGTATGTATGTAGTATATATGTGGTATGTATGTAGCATGCAGTATGTATGTAGCATGCATGTAGTATATATGTAGTATGTATGTTGCATGTAGTATTTATGTAGTATGAATGTAGCATGTATGTAGTATGTAGTATGAATGTAGCATGTATGTAGTATGCATGTTGTATGTATGTAGCATGTAATTTTTTTTTTTTTTTTTACATTTAACACATTAGCCGGATGATGGGACTACTACTGTCCCATCATTGGCTAATGTGTCAATCACTGTCATGGTAGCAGGCATCGCCCGATGGGACTTGTAGTCCCATCGGACGATGCCTGCACAGACCCCCGGAGCCTGCACAGACCACCGGCAGGCCGGCACAGCCCCCCGGCAGGCCGGCACAGCCCCCCGGAGCCTGCACAGCCCCCCGGCAGGCCGGCACAGCCCCCCGGCAGGCCGGCACAGCCCCCCGGCAGGCCGGCACAGCCCCCCGGAGCCTGCACAGACCACCGGCAGGCCGGCACAGACCACCGGAGCCTGCACAGACCCCCTGGCAGGCCGGCACAGCCCCCCGAAAGGCCCGTACAGACCCCAGAGAGGCTGTACAAGGGCAGGAAAGGGTTTTTCTTATTCCGATACCGGAAGTCCCATAGACTTGAATGGGACTTCCGGTATCGGAATCGGCGATACCGATACTTTTTTTAAAGATCGGCCGATACCATCCGATACGATACTTTGAAGTATCGGACGGTATCGCTCAACTCTACTCGTCAGCCAACAGAGTATTCTCCCAAAAGTCTTGGGGATCTTCATGATGCCTTTTGGCAAAACTGAGACAAGCCTTTATGTTCTTATTGCTGAGCAGTGGTTTTCATCTTGTAGCTCTGCCAAGCAGGCCATTTTTGCCCAGTCTCTTTCTAATGGTGGAGTTATGAACACTGATCTTAACTGATGCAAGTGAGGTCTGCAGTTCTTTGGATGTTGTTGTAAAGTCTTTTGTGACCTCTTGGACAAGTCGTTGCTGTGCTCTTGTGGTAATTTTGGTTGGCTGGTGACTCTTGGGAAGGTTCACCACTGTTCCATGTTTTCACCATCTGCGGATAATGGCTCATTGTGGGTCGCTGGAGTCCCAAAGCTTGGGAAATGGCTTTATAACCTTTTCCAGACTGATAGATCTCAATTACTTTTTTTCTCATTTGTTCCAGAATTTCCTTGGATCACAGCATGGTGTCTAGCTTTTGAGGAACTTTTGGTCTATTTCACTTTGTCAGGCAGGTCCTATTTAAGTAATTTCTTGACTGAGTTTCAGGAGTAGCAGTAATCAAGGCTGCGTGTGATTAGGGAATTTGTACTCAGCTTCCTAAAGATGTGATAAAGCACAGTTAATTTATGTTTTAAGAGGGGGCAATCACTTTTTCACACAAGGCTCTGCAGGTTTTGATTTCTATTTCCCTTAATAATAAAGACCTTCTTTTGTGCTTACTTGTGTTATCTTTGTCTAATATTTAAATTTCTTTGATGATCTCAAACATTTAAGTGTGCAAAAATGTAAAAGAAGAGGAAATCAGGGAGGGGGGAAATACTTTTTCACAACTGTAATACACTATTCTCCTTATATCCTGATTTAGGTACACCTTGACGCTAGTGGAATTTCTTTTATGCTTTTTTAATCAAAAACAGTGTTTACTAAGTACTGAATGTTATTTATGTGCACAACATGGTATATATTCTTTTTGTTTCTGTCTTAGGTTTTGTCTGTTTAATGGCCAATGTGAACATACCAACTTATACTCCAGTACATTTTTTTTAGGTTAAGTTTCATGCAAACCAACTTATGCTCCAGTTAATTTTTTTCGGTTAAAGTACAAGTCTCCTTGTATAGTGCAGTATATTATCTCAGCCTATCAATATTATACAGATAAGCTGTCTATTAGACCTTCTATTATGGCAGGATGTTATAGGTTTTTGAACATGGCAGACCTGGAGATCATTGCTAATCTTCCAGTTTCCATTTCAACCCACTGGTACCCATTGATAACGTTGCATGGTGAAACAATAGATTGACAAATGGAGCGTTCTCCGTCTGTCAAACTCCTTAGATGCCTCAGCTTATTATTAACCATAGAATCTTAGACATTAACCTGCTGGGAATGGAGTTATTCCCAGTTCCAGCAGATGAAGTAGGACCTCAGCTGGATATTACAGTTGACAATCACTGCTAGATCTGCATTGAAAGCTTAAACTGATCAGGTTCAGTTTAGTTCAACACAGTACATAAAGTCATACTGTATAATTGACCATCTGCCAAACTCTGTATTCTAAGGCCTTATACTCATCAGTGTTTTTGGTCAGTATTTGTATCAGTATTTGCAAACCAAAACCAGTTGTTTTCCAAATATACAGCACCATATGAATCTTTCAACTGTTTATGATTTCTGTCAGATCCATTTCAGATTTTGTCTTATAAATACTGGTGCAAAGTACTGACCACAATACTTATGTATGAATAAAATTTAAAGGGATTGTCTGGTCCAAATCGATAAGTTTGCAGTCAATCTATGTGACTGTAGACTTATGAATCCCCCAGCGCACGCACTGAATGCTGCCAGGATTCACCAGTTTCAGACCCAGCACCGGAGATATGTATGAGTTCTACATACTCCCAGCCATTGAGCATGGCCTCACTCCATACACTTAAAGTGAGCAAGGCTGCACCCCATCTAGTGACACACCGGCCAGTGGGCATTGCTAACAAAAGGACACGGGCTCACTCTATACTAGTGTATGGAGTGAGGCCACGCCTATGGGCCGGGAGTATGTATAATGCATACATACCTTCCTGTCCAGGGTCTGAAACCTGGCAAATCCCCTGCAGACTTATCGACTTGGACCGGACAACCCCTATAAGAGGACTGGACAAAGAAAAGTCTCAGGTTAATACAGTGTTTAAAAGTTGTTGGTTTTTCCAAAAGCAACATATATCACCTAACAACAGGAAAAGCAATAAATACAGTATATGAATGTAGGAGTATGACTGATGACACCGACATTGAAAATAACTCCATAGTGAATATGGTCCTCTCTACTCACTGTCTATAGGAGAGGTGGTCGCACATGCTCATCACTGATCCAATTGACTTTGGAAGGTCCAATCTCAAAATTGATTGGACTCTCAGTAGCCGTAATTGTAGCAATCATATATACAGTTGTGGCCAAAAGTATTGACACCCCTGCAATTCTGTCAGATAATACTCAGTTTCTTCCTGAAAATGATTGCAAACACAAATTCTTTGGTATTATTATCTTCATTTAATTTGTCTTAAATGAAAAAACACAAAAAGAATTGTCCTAAAGCCAAATTGGATATAATTCCACACCAAACATAAAAAAGAGGGTGGACAAAAGTATTGGCTCTGTTTGAAAAATCATGTGATGCTTCTCTAATTTGTGTAATTAACAGCACCTGTAACTTACCAGTGGCACCTAACAGGTGTTGGCAAAAACTAAATCACACTTGCAGCCAGTTGATATGGATTAAAGTTGACTCAACCTCTGTCCTGTGTCCTTGTGTGTACCACATTGAGCATGGAGAAATGAAAGAAGACCAAAGAACTGTCTGAGGACTTGAGAAACCAAATTGTGAGGAAGCATGAGCAATCTCAAGGCTATAAGTCCATCTCCAAAGACCTGAAGGTTCCTGTGTCTACCGTGCGCAGTGTCATCAAGAAGTTTAAAGCCCATGGCACTGTGGCTAACCTCCCTAGATGTGGATGGAAAAGAAAAATTGACAAGAGATTTCAACGCAAGATTGTGCGGATGTTGGATAAAGAACCTCGACTAACATCCAAACAAGTTCAAGCTGCCCTGCAGTCCGAGGGTACAACAGTGTCAACCCATACTATCCGTCGGCGTCTGAATGAAAAGGGACTGTATGGTAGGAGACCCAGGAAGACCCCACTTCTTACCCTGAGACATAAAAAAGCCAGGCTGGAGTTTGCCAAAACTTACCTGAAAAAGCCTAAAACGTTTTGGAAGAAAGTTCTCTGGTCAGATGAGACAAAAGTAGAGCTTTTTGGGCAAAGGCATCAACATAGAGTTTACAGGAGAAAAAAAGAGACATTCAAAGAAAAGAACACGGTCCCTACAGTCAAACATGGTGGAGGTTCCCTGATGTTTTGGAGTTGCTTTGCTGCCTCTGGCACTGGACTGCTTGACCGTGCGCATGGCTTATAAAGTCTGAAGACTACCAACAAATTTTGCAGCATAATGTAGGGCCCAGTGTGAGAAAGCTGGGTCTCCCGCAGAGGTCATGGGTCTTCCAGCAGGACAATGACCCAAAACACTTCGAAAAGCACTAGAAAATGGTTTGAAAGAAAGCACTGGAGACTTCTAAGGTGGCCAGCAATGAGTCCAGACCTGAATCCCATAGAACACCTGTGGAGAGATCTAAAAATGGCAGTTTGGAGAAGGCACCCTTCAAACATCAGGGACCTGGAGCAGTTTGCCAAAGAAGAATGGTCTAAAATTCCAGCAGAGCATTGTAAAAAACTCATTGATGGTTACCGGAAGTGGTTGGCCGCAGTTATTTTGGCTAAAGGTTGTGCAACCAAGTATTAGGCTGAGGGTGCCAATACTTTTGTCTGGCCCATTTTTGGAGTTTTATGTGAAATGATCAATGTTTTGCTTTTTGCTTCATTCTCTTTTGTGTTTTTTCATTTAAGACAAATTAAATGAAGATAATAATACCAAAGAATTTGTGTTTGCAATCATTTTCAGGAAGAAACTGAGTTATATCTGACAGAATTGCAGGGGTGTCAATACTTTTGGTCACAACTGTATATTATCTGTGAAGTGGATAAGTGATATATGCTATTTATAGAGCATCCTCTCTAAGCTTGAATCGAAAAGTGTCAAAGGTCTGATAATAGGAGTCAAAAGTCATGAAAATGGGGGCTAAAAAGTTCCTTGTGAGAATGGAGCAGTAATGAGCATGCAGCTAAGGGAAAAATGTCCAACTGTTTAGCATAGAGTTCATTGCATCAGGATATTTTCCTTGTAGATATACTGAAAAAAACAAAAGCTTCACGAAAATAAAGTCTTATTTTTATAAGAGTAAGCCATTATCTGTTTAATTTGCCCAGTGTCAATTTAATTAGGAATAATGCACTTTTGATGAAAAAACAATAATCAAACTCTTGTAGATTAAGTGCTAGATTTGACCAGCTGCTTTCTTGAGAAAGGAAGAAATATAATAGATTATCTTGGACAAGTAATGGCATTTCTGGCTGCTCTTGAAGTATAAATGTTCTTGATGGCAATAATCAGGGTAAGATGCAGCAGTGGTAGGAATAAATATATCCTATAAGATGTCAGTCCGAGACAAGTTTTATGGATTTGCATAATTATTCTGTCACATTTGTTGAAATGACATAATTAATGTTATGATTTTAAGCCATAAGTGTCACTAAATGAAATATTGCTCGCTGGTGCTTTCCAAAAATCATAATATTTACATGATAATAGAATATGACTAAAGGAAATAGAGATGCTAAGAAATGAAAAATCAGTCCAGAGAAGTCAGGACACAATATTTTTTCAATAATTCTGTATTTTTCTTTCTATCAGGTAACAACGCAAATACAAAATCAGCAAATTTACGTGATTTATCGTTTTAAACTGAAAAGAAAATATTGTTGAACTGCAAGTGTAGGGTTTAGGGAATCTCCTGAAAGTTGATTTAGACAGATTTGTTCAATATACGTTAGATGCAAATGAATTGGCATGAAAGGGGCCAAAAAACCTAGCCTCTGATGAGCTCTTTTATCTATTTTTTCCACGTTACTCTGTCCTCACTAAATTAAGCAGAATTCATGTAGCTATACAGACAGCAAACCGCTTTACCGGGGTCCAATAAGGAGACTGTAGTTGAATCTGTGCTTTATTGAAGGTGTTGGTATATTGGTGTGGTGAAACTACAAACAAAAACATATATGCATACAATCAGTACTGGGTTAATCAGGGATTCATATATACATAATACATATCTGCACTAATAGCTAACCAGGGGGAACTATCTAAGCAGGCTAATATGAGACAGGAATTGGATACAGGAAACATAAATACATACCAGCGATGCTGTCACAAGGGGAGAAGAGAAATGAGATGCTTCCTGAGTGCAAGCAGAAGGAAAATGGTGGACTGGAGGGAAAATGGGGGCTGAACTAACCATAATACTTTGCAAAGGGCTACCAGGGTGCATTGCAACCTTACCAGAATGCACTGCAAACGGAGGGAAATAGGAAAGTGAAAGCAAAACACACAATAACACTGTGGTTATGACTCTGGTCACTAGAGGGAGCCAGAAAACACTGTAAACATTAACGAGCAGATAATGAGGGGTTATGAATTAAATGTTGGAGACAGAACACACATGATGGTGTGAAGCCTAGTGAATGAGAGATTCAGTTACGAAGGAAGAGAGCAGTAACAACATAGAATGGCAATTGGAGGACTGATGTCTACGAGACAAGTGTAGGGAGAGACAAGGAGAGGTGAGTGTGTCTGTATGTGTTTTATTTATTAATGTGTATGTTATGTGAGGGCTCATACTGGATTTAGGATGCTATGTGCAGGCTCACACTTTATATAAGAGACTATATGGGGACTCATACTGTAAATAGGAGGCTATATAGGGGTTCATACTGTATATAGATGGCTATATCAGTGATCACACTGTATATAGGAGGCTATATAGGAGCTCACACTGTATATAATAAGTTATATAGGGGCTCATACTGTATATAGGAGGCTATATGGGGGCTCATACTGTATCTAGGGAGCTAAGTGCAGGCTCATACTGTATATACGAGGTTATATAGGGTCTCATACTGTATATAAGGAGCTATGTCGGGCTTATACTGTATATAGGGAGTTATGTGAGTACTCATATTATATCTAGGTAGCTATATTGAGGCTCACACTGTATATAGGGAGCTATGTGAGGGCTCATACTGTATATAGGGGCTGTGTGTGGACTCATATTGTATGTATGGGGCTGTGTGTGGATTCATACTGTATCTAGGTAGCTACAAGGGGGCTCACACTGTATATAGGGAGCAGGGCTGATTTTAGAAAAAGTGGGGCCCTGGGCAAAAGTTGAAAGTGGGGCTACAAACGCTCACATATTGCACCATCACGCAGAAATATTTCGGTTGTATTTGCATGCTCTGAGTTCAGGCCATTAAACGAGCTTGCTCAACAATAATGAAGTTGTTCAACGCTTGTTTCCCGGCAACTTTACACCAACTTAAAAAGAATGATGGGCACAGAATGATCACTATTAGATCAATCTGTCACCATACAGTATCATGTTCTCAGCAGCACATCTGCAGTTTTCACCGGGCGATGTGCTGCTGGGAGCAATGATTTTTGTACTGGCATAAATAATATAATAACTCGATGAATAGGCAGCATTTTGCTTGTTTAGTATAATATATCCCATAGTCCTCCATACAGTATAATACACCCCAGAGTCCTCCACATAATGTAATACACAACCCATAGGCCTCCATATAGTATAATGCAACAAATAGTCCTCCATATAGCAAAATGTGCCCCATATCCCTATATATACTTTAACACACTTCCCATAGTCATCCATATAGTATAATATATGCCCCATAATCCTCCATATAGTATAATGCATCCCCGTCCTCCACATTGTGTAATGCACCCCGTAATACTTCATATAGTATAATGCATCCCCCATAGTCCTTGATACAGTATAATGCAGGTCCCATATAGCATGCATAGTTTAATGCACTGAAATAACAAGCACTTTTCACCTACTGTGTCCCCCCCCATTTCCTTGTATATTGTAAGCTTGCGAGCAGGGACCTCATGCCTTATGTCACTGCTTAAATTGTCTTAACTTGTATTGAATTTATATAAATAAAAATTATTATTATTATTAATGCACTTCCCATGGTCCTTGATAGCTATAATGCAGCCCACATACAGTATAGTGTAATGTAACCCATAGACCTCAACAGAGTATAATGCAACCCCCCTCCTAGAGTATAATGCAGCCCCCTCATAAAGTATTATGCAGCCCCATCATAGATGATAATGCAGCTCCCCTCATATGCAGCCCCCCTTATAGAGTATAATGCAGTCCCCTTCATAGAGTATAATACAGCCCAAATCAGAGTATAATGCAGCCCCTCATAGAGTATAATACTGCCCCCATACACAGTATAATGCAGCCCCCTACACACAGTGTAATTCAGCCCCCTACACACAGTATAATTCAGCCCCACACACAGAATAATATGGCTCCCACACACACACAGTACAATGCAACCCCTCCACACACACAGAATAATTCAGCACCCTGTTATTGCTGTTTCAGCAATAAATGCATATGAACACATGACCTTTACACAGAGAAACATTTGGTTTTCTAAATGTGAAACAGCCTGCTGTATCCCACTTTGTCATTTAGTGCTGTGGTGATATGAAACTGTGCAGACATTAAAAATATATATAATTTTTCTGTTACAAAACGTTATACAGCCCGCTGTATCCCACTTTGTCATTTTGTTTTGTTGAATTAAGCTGTCTGCAGATCTCATGCACATAACCAAAAAATGTTTTCTGTTGCTAAACGTCATACAGTAGGGGACCTGACTTTCAAATTGTTTGCAGCATGTAGTGTGTAATAAAGGCCTGATCCAGAGGCCAACAAAAAAATTTTCTGTTACTAACGTCATACAGTAGGGGACATCTCACTTTCAAATTGTTTGTAGCATATTTTCTTTGTAATATAGGCCTCATCCACACTCAAACAATTTTTTCTTCTGTGACTAAGCCATACTTCACCTTGTAATTTACTGCTGCTGAAATTCAACTGTTTGCAGAGCTGTTGCAGAGTTAAAAATCTAATTTTTTGTTGCTAATACTGTGCTCCTTCCACACAATCAGAGCAATATGACTTGGAAGAAGCGAGGCCGAAGGGGAAGTAGGCTTTGTGTTCAAGGTGTATGTGGGGTAGGTGGTAATGTTTGTGAAAGCACTAGTGAACCAACAACGTCACGTCCTATGCAAAGACAACTGACAACTTTCTGTTCCTGGATGGGCTACTCCACTAACTTACTTTGGCAGACACACAGCAGTACGCCTTGTTGGTAAGGCCCAGAAAGAGCATATGCTCGAGCGGATGGCAAGCACATCTTCAAGTGGCCTCTCCTCCTCTTACTCCACCTCAACATCACACCCAGTACACAGAGATGGCAACCAAATTACCCTTGCTTCCCCCATGTCCCAACTCTCCAACTGTACAACTGACTGAACAGAACCACAGATGGGTGAGTCTGAAGAGCTGTTCACACATTCTTTGCCTTGGTCATCAGATGTGTACTCAAAAGCTTCACAGAGTCAAGAGGAGGAAATCTGCACCAATGCACAAAATTGTTTAGCTTGAATCCGGGACAGGACAAAGTAGGGTCCGAGCAGCATCCTGACCCATGTCATCAGATGTTAACCCCCAGGGGGGAGATGGTCCTGATGAGATTCAGATATCTGAGATTCACGCGGACTGTACTATGCTGTCAGGGCAGGAAGAGGGGGAAGACTACTCCAAGGACGAGGAATGTGATAACACAGAGGATGATGATGATGAGGTGTTAGATCCCAGTTGGAAGACAAGGAGGTTACGTTGCGTCAAATGTCACAGCACGTAGTGATGCAGCCACGATGTGCAATGCATCCTCAGCCACAACTGTGGCTGTGACCAGCAGCGTCCGAGGGTTTGCAGCTCACAGGGGTGGCAAGTATTTACTAGCCTGGGCCTTTCTTGACACTGCAAAAGATGATCTATCTCATGTAATCTGCCAACTTTGCAAAAAAACTGAGTAGAGGTAAAAAGTGCAATAATTTGATTACTACGTGTAAGAACCTTCACATGCGCAATCAACATGCGTTACTCTGGGAATCCCACTGCGCTAAAATGCGGTACAACAGACCTCAACAACCATCAGACGCACCATCAATTGCATCTGCTGCTTCTCCCTCCTTCTCTTTTATCATGCCAACTATTGAAACGCAGGTCTTCGACCGCAGAACCTCGGTTTATTTAACCGCTCCAATCATGCTGACTGAGAGCCTACTGTCAGCTGTAACGGAAGTGGACATGCCTGCTGTTTTTGACAGATCTCAGAGAATGAACACACCACAACTTTCTCAATCCACCATCTCATCTCCACCTGCACCTCTTTCATGGTCCAGCAGTTTGTCCGGTTCACCGCACTCTGCTCTCTCAGCACTGCAGCCTGCTCACGGTACCGCAGTTGTGGTCACATAAAAGATTGCTTCCTCCTACACATGACAAAGCTAAGAGGTTAAACTCTACCATCTCCAATCTGTTAGGCATGGAAATGGTGCCTTTCCACCTGGTAGATACAAATGGTTTCCGAAAGCTGATGGCCGTCACAGTCCCCCAGTACCGATTGCCCAATCGCCATTACTTTTCTAAGAAAGGTGTGCCTGCGCTACACCAGAATGTCACAGACAACATCACCCATTCCTTAACTAAATCTATGTCTGCCAGAGTGCATTTCACCACAGACACTTGGACGAGTAAGCATGGCCAAGGGTGTTAGATCTCGCTGACTGGTCACTGGTTGATACTGCTGGCTGTGGGAGCAGGCGCTGCTCCACAAGGCTTGCAGGACAAACTTCTACCTACATTTAACACTTCCTCCACTGCTTCTGCCTCCTCCTCTATCTCCTCTAGGGCCTCCACCTGTGCCCTCAACCTTGACCTTAATGAGACATGCGTTCCAACCTGGCAGAGCGAATCCCCACCACCTCCGCACTGCGCAGCCAGGGCTCACCACAGTCAGGCATTGTTAAAATTGATATGCCTTGGAGATTGCAGTCATACAGCTGAAGAGTTGTGTACAGCTCTCCAGGCTAAGTTTTAACAATGGTTGTTTCAGCTGAACCTGCATCCACTGAAGCCCATGTCCAATAATGGTGTGAACCTGGTGATTACCCTACAGCTAGGCAAGCTCACACATGTGCCTTGTATGGCTCACATCCTCATCCTGGTGGTACTGCGTTTTCGCCACCACTATCCTGCTACAGAAACCATGGAAGCTGTGTTCTCATTTCTGCCGTTCGCACCCCTGAGGTCATCAACTTGCATCAATACAGAGGTCTTTGTCCATGCCAGTTAACAGGTTGATATGTAATGTGCCGACATGGTGGAATTCCACTCTACACATGTTGCAGTGATTGTGGCAGCATTAGTGAGCCCTGACACAGTACAGTATGTCATGTCATATAGCCTGGGCCAATGCAGTACGGCCATGGTGCATATCACATTTACAGAGTGGGCACAGATTAAGGACCTCTCCATCCTTCTGCACAGTTTCAAAATGGCTACTAAGATGGTTAGCACTGACGCTGCCATCATCAGCATCACTATTCCGGTTATCTATGAGCAGGAGCAGACTTTGAATAGACTGCGGGAGTAGATGGTGGTCCCAAAAGAAGAGGAAGAAGCAGAGGAGAATGCGGAAGGGATAACATTGCCTCTAAGTTGCAGACTGTCATCACACAGGTGGGTGCCAAGGGAAGGTGGATTACTGTGATCGAGGGGCTGGCTGGTGATAACAGACAAACTGTTAGTGAAGGTGCAAGATCCGAGGAACAAATGGAGGAGGAAGAGGTGATGGGTGAGCAACTGTCAGGAGATGAAGAGGATAATCCTTCCCTTTCTGTTGTTCATGGTTGGCGGGAGGGGATGGAGGAGACAAGCATCAATGTTACCCAGCCACCAACACAGCATGGGCTTGAACCTCATGGTAGAGCCCGACATTTGAGTGCCTTCTTTCTGCAACATGATCCCCGTATAGTTATGATTAGAAATAGTGATGACTAATGGGATGCCACTCTGTTAGATCCACGTTATAAAACAAAATTTTGCCAGATGCTTCCCACCATGGAAGGGGACCGGCAATGCTGGAGTATCAAAACACGCTTTTACATTCATCCCTTCTATTCCATCCCTGTATATTAAAGTTATTCCCTGTTCGACAACAGTTGCCTCCTGACTCTGCTTCACCTGGACTACCATGGATGGAGAGGAAACAAGGTAACTCCATTTGGGGAAAAGCAAACCAACATTGTATGTACAAGAGGGCTGGGGGTGGTGCTCACTGACTATCTGCTCCGTGGACTCTGTCGGTGTACTGTGCCTTTAATTACTCGGCTACAACTACCCCCTCGTGCTCCATTGTTACACCTACAGAATGTGAAATGCTTGATGTTTTTGCAAAAGTTTGTAATACTTACAGTTTGATTGTACATTGCAATATCTTACCAGCTGGACTGTAAGTATTGTTCCGGTAAGAATTATATTTCAGTGTCAAATAGCCAACTCTAAATTAAAATGACTTCTCTATAAAACAAAGAAATTGCTTAGGTGTATACATGACTTAGCCCAAATATGGATTAGCTGCTGCACAGTAAAGAAATAAATTTCTTGTTTCCATGAAATACTGTATCTCTTTCAAGAGGTATGCACTTTCAGTAAATTATTAACCAATTAAATTGTGTTCTTTGTGATTGTGTTCAGTGTAATATCTATTCATTGTTAAATAAGGGTAAAAAATCTCTAAGGAGTGTAAAGCCAAATAATACACAAGTTTTTATTATTACAGATTTTTTTATATGTTAATATTAAGGGGTATTTATGGGAGAAGAAAATAAATTGTACTGTCTTTACCCTCATCTATATATATAAAAATGAGTGTATGTACTGTATGTACGTATGTGTGTATGTGTGGGTATCAAGCCACGCCCACTCCACATAGCCCCGTCCAATCCACATAGCCACTGTCATGCCACTGCAGTGCAGTATAGCGCATCCTCCAGCAGAGGGTGCTGTGAGGGAAGAGAGGTTGCACACACAGCGTAGCAACATTGAGCAGCAGCAAAAGCGCCACCAGGTGGTGAAAGAGTGGCCAGACGAGCCGAGTCAGAAACAGTCAGGAGCAGAAGTACCAGAGGTAACAGCAGAACACATGGTCAGAAACAAGCCAGTGGATCAGTAACAGTCGGAAGCGGATAAAACAAAGACAAAAGAAGCAGATCCAAATGCAAGCCAAGTCAAAACCAGGAAGTCAACAAACTTACAGGGAAATACCGAGTCCGGACAGACAGAGGGACTAAACAAACACTGGGCAAGTCAGGGATCACAGGAGGACAAATCAGGATATACTGGAGTCATATACACATGCCGAAGGCAGAACTATAGCTGACACCACCTGCAAGTTGCAGCAGAGCTAAATAGCAAAGTGACACCATTCTAAAAACTGCACCCCTCAAGCTACTCAAAACTACATTCAAGAAGATTATTAACCCTTCAGGTGTTTCACAGGAACTAAAGCAACGTGGAAAGAAAAAATGGACATTTTAATTTTTCCAACAAAAATTTTATTTTAGCATCAATTTTTTTATTTTCACATGGGCAACAGGCTGAATTGGATCCTAAAATTTGTTGGGCAATTTCTCCTGAGTAGACTGATATCTCATATGTGGTCATAAACCACTGTTTGGGCGCACGGCAGGGCTCAGAAGGGAAGGAGCGCCATTTGACTTTTTGAATGGAAAATATGCCATGTCACGTTTGGAGAACCCCTGTGTGTATAAACATTGGAGCTCCTCCTCAAGTGACCCCATTTTGGAAGCTAGACCCCCCAAGGAACTTATCTAGATGTGTAGTGAGCACTTTGAACCCCCAAGTGCTTCACAAAAGTTTATAACACAGAGCAGTGAAAATAAAAAATATTTTTTTTCCACAAAAATGATTTTTAGTACACTATTTTTAATTTTCACAAGGCTAACAGGAGAAATTTGACCACAAAAGTTGTTGTCCAGGTTGTCCTGAGTACGCTGATACCCCATATTTGGGGGGGAACCACTGTTTGGGCACACGGCAGGGCTCAGAAGGGAAGGAGCGCCACTTGACTTTTTGAAATGCAAATTACTTCTAATCGTTAGCGGACATCATGTCGTGTTTGGAGAGCCCCTGAGTGCCTAAACATTGGAGCTCCCCCACAAATGACCCCATTTTGGAAACTAGACCCCCTAAGGAACTTATCTAGATGCATAGTGAGCACTTTGAACCCCCAAGTGCTTCACAAAAGTTTATAACGCAGAGCCGTGAAAATAAAAAATATTTTTTTTCCTCAAAAAATTATTTTTTAGTGCGCAATTTTTTATTTCACAAGGGTACCAAGATAAATTAGACCCAAAAAGTTGTTGTCCAGTTTGTCCTGAGTACGCTGGTACCCCATATGTGGGGGGGAACTACTGTTTGGGCACACGTCGGGGCTCGGAAGGGAAGTAGTGACATTATGAAATGCTGACTTTGATGGAATGGTCTGCGGGCATCATGTTACATTTGCAGAGCCCCTGATGTACCTAAACTGTGGAACTCCCCCACAAGTGACCCGATTTTGGAAACTAAACCCCCCAAGGAACTTATCTAAATGTGTGGTGAGCACCTTGAACCCCCAAGCGCGTCACAGAAGTTTATAATGCAGAGCCGTGGAAATAAAAAATAATTTTTTTTCCTCAAAAAAATGATTTTCAGCCAGCAATTTTTTATTTCCACAAGGGTAACAGGATAAATTGGACCCCAAAAGTTGTTGTACAGTTTGCCCTGAGTATGCTGGTGCCCCATATATGGGGGGGAACCACTGTTTGGGCACACGTAAGGGCTCGGAATGGAAGTAGTGACGTTTTGAAATACAGACTTTGATGGAATGGTCTGCGGTCGTCGTTACGTTTGCAGAGCCCCTGATGTGCCTAAACAATAGAAACCCCCCACAAGTGACCCCATTTTGGAAACTAGACCTCCCAAGGAACTTATCTAGATGCCTGGTGAGCACTTTGAACCCCCAAGTGCTTCACAGAAGTTTATAACGCAGAGACGTGAAAATTTAAAAAAAAAAAATTTCCACAAAAATATTTTTTTAACCCCCAATTTTTTATTTTTTCAAGGGTACCAGGAAAATTTAGACCCCCAAAGTTGTTGTGCAATTTTTCCTGAGTACGCTGATATCCCATATGTTGGGGTAAACCACTGTTTGGGCACACGTCGGGGCTTGGAAGGGAGCACCGTTTAACTTTTTGAACGCAAAATTGGCTGGAATCAATGGTTGCACCATGCCATGTTTGGAAACCCCCTGATGTGTCTAAACAGTGGAAACCCCACAATTCTAACTTCAACCCTAACCCCAACACACCCCTAACCACAGCCCTAACCCCAACACATCCCTAACCCTAATCCCAACTTTAACCATAACCCTAACCCCAGCACACCCCTAACCCTAATCCCAACCCTAACCATAACCCTAACCACAAGCCTAACCCTAATTCCAACCCTATTCCAAACCTAACCCTAACCCTCTTTCCAACCCTAACCCTCTTTCCAACCCTAACCCTAACCCTCTTTCCAACCCTAACCCTCTTTCTAACCCTAACCCTAACCCTCTTTCCAATCCTAACCCTAACCCTAATGGAAAAATAAAAATAATTTCTTTATTTTATTAGTTGATCCTGTCTATGGGGGTGATAAACGGGGGGTTTATTTACTTTTCATTCTATTTTGATCACTGTGAGAGTTTATCACAGTGATCAAAATGAATGAATGGAAATTGCAGCCGACGGGCGCATTGTGCATGCGCCCGCCATTTTCCAATATGGCGGCGCCCATGGTCCGGGACACCGGGACACTGGGAACCATAACGGCACTCGGTGAGTACCGGGGGGTGGGAGGAGGGACAATCGGAAGCCGGGGGGAGCGGAGGGAAGGCGGGGGGAGATGATAACAGCGGCGGCACATCGCCGCTGTCATTCAGTGGTGGGGGGGAAGATCACCCCCATTAACGGGTGGGGGGGTCGGATCGTTGTCACCAGCCATGTCCGATGCTACAGCAGCGTCAGACATGGCTGGATTGTAATATTTCATCAATTTTCATTGATGAAATATTACTATCGCTCTGATTGGCTGTTTCACTTTTAACAGCCAATCAGAGCGATCGTAGTCACGTGGGGGCGAAGCCACGCCCCCTATGGTGAAGAACAAAGCCCCCTGTGTCTGGCGGGTCGGGTGACCTTTCAGTGACCTAGGTCACCCGACCCGCAGGGGGGCGTTAACGTCATGACGCCACATAGGCATCACTGGTCAGATTGGCACCAGTTTTCATGACGCCTATGTGGCGTCATTGGTCGTGAAGGGGTTAAACTGCCTGTGTTGCCCAAAGCAACCAATCACTAAGCATCTTTCATTTCACCAGAGCTGTTTAAAAGATGAAAGCTGAGCTGTGATTGCTTGCTATGAGCAATAGTTTTCCCGCTCTGCAACACCTCAGCAGACACTGACCGAGTGGCAGAAATATAGCATCCCGGGAACATAAGCTCCCAGCCATTGTCTGCTCCCCCAGAAAGGAGAAGAGAGCACATGACAGAAATGAATCTCCCCTCCTCTATTACTGCCAGGCTCTATTGTTACTGGCGTAGAAAATCGCATCATCAGCGGCCCCACACAGAGCCGCACACAGAGCCACACTGCCAGGTTACAAAACAGCACATCTCCAGGAACTTCCTGCTCAGTGCCTCCTGGCTCGGGATTATGAGATAGAGGATGTGTGATGGTACATGTGCACTGGACTATGGGATAGAAGATGTGTAATGCAAATATGGGCACTGGATTATGGAATGGAGGATGTGTGATGGGTATATGTGAATGGGACTATGGGATAGAGGAAATGTATGAAGGGTATATGGGCACTGGACTATGGGATAGAGGATGTGTGATGGTACATGGGCACTGGACTATGGGATAGAGGATGTGTGATGGTACATGGGCACTGGAATATGGGATGGAGGATGTGTGATTGGTATTGTCATGGTATCTGGAATTTTGGTCTGACAAGCGAAGGGTTAATGGTTAGAGCCTCTCTTTGGCCTCAGGGAGGGTATTTATGGCCACAGGCGAGCAACCTTCCCTGTCGTTTATACTTCATACTTGAGTGTGTCCGACCCTGTCTTTGCTAAGTGCCTCTCGCCTGTTTCCGTGTCTGTGGTGTGTATGACCTGGTCTGGTTGCTGGTTTTTGTCTCTTGGCTTTCTGATTTGGTACCATCCTGCTCGACCCGTGTTCTGACCTTTGGCTTCCCTCGACTACCCTCTCGCTTTCTGATTTTGTACCGTGCAGCCAGACCCGTGCCTGACCTCCTGCTTCCCTGACCATTCTTGTTCTGCCTGATTCTGTACCGCATTGCTCCTCCTGTGGATTGCCCGACCATCGCTACTGTATAAACCCCTGGCTCTCTGAGCCCCCTGCCCGTCACCTCAGCGTCCCTGCGATAAGCTCCGCCCCCTCTGACGTCACAGGTCACGTGTTGCTAGGTCCTGCAGCCTCTGAGCACTTCTACCAGCGCTCCGCCCCTTCCACAGGTCCTGTGACCTCCCAAACTGTGTTCCTACACGGGCCCCTCTGACAGCCCCGCGGTCTGAGTTTCTACACTGACGCCGGGACCGCTGACTGGTCACGCTACCCTCCTGCAGATAAGGGTAAGCGTGATATTATAAACGACCTTTACTTTTTCCTTCCCCCCACTCATCCTTCTGTTACTACCTGTTTTTGATACTTGTGTGTGAATGTGTGGGGGTCTGCTGCGGTCATGGACCCCATGCAGGCATTGTCGGAGCAAGTGAAGCAGCTCTCCCAAATGTTCCAGAAAATGAGTGTGGAACACCGCAGTATGGCTCATACCCAGCAGCAGCTGGTTAATACTGTGCAAGGGGCTATGTCTTCCAAGAGTAGGGATGTATCCCTTACGTCCCCTGAATCCCCGGTTAAACTGCCTGACTCCTTTTCTGGAGACAAAAAGGAGTTCAGAGCGTTCCAGGAGGGGTGCAAATTTTTTTTTTCTCCCTGAGACCTCGCTCATCCGGGGGAGAATTTCAAACGGTGGGGATAGTTATCTCCCTGTTGCGAGGTGCCCCACAAGTCTGGGCATTTTCGTTAGCACCCACAGCACCAGAATGTATGACTGTGGATGCGTTTTTTGAGGCCTTGGGCCGTATCTTCGATGAGCCTGATAGAGTACGCCTAGCGGAGGACATGGTGATGAGCGCATGTCAGGGTCGGCACTCTGCAGAGTGGTATTGTTCTGAGTTTCGGCGGTGGGCAGCGGAAGTCACTTGGGACGATGCGGCCCTCCGCGGTCTGTTCCGTAGGGGCTTAGCAGAATGCCTTCAGGACGCACTAGCCCTGCATCTGCCTCCTCATACCCTGGAAGATGCCATGACACAGGCAGTTCGGATGGATCGACGGTTAAGGGCCAGAGGGGTGATGCACTCCGAATCACCTCTGTTCGCTGGGAGCAAGGAGGTGGGGGCCAGTGCTATACCCATGGAGATTGGTGCCACATCCATCAAAGAGAAAGAGAGGAGACGCCAGCGGGATAAACAACTGTCCTTTTATCGTGGAGAAGCAGGACATTGGAGGAGAGACTGTCCGTCCTGTCCCTCGTCCTCCCAGCTGTTGGGAAACTACTAGGTCTGGGTAGTGATCGAGGAGGCTGTCCAGACCCGCAGGTACCTTTTTCCTCATGCCCCAAGCTGTTGCTTGATGTTGAACTGCTGGTAGACAAATGTCGTTTTTTTTCCACAGCTTTGGTGGACTGCGGTTCCTCTCTTAACCTGGCCAGTGCCAGCACCGTCTCCAGGGTCAAGATAGGGCCAATCATGTTAGAGACCCCATTGAAAATCGTGGCAATTGACTCCTCCCCTCTCACCCGTTCGGGGATTCGTTATGCCACCAATACCTTTGTGTTACAGGTTGGCTCCTCCCATGTGGAGGAGATGAGATGTTTCGTTATGGATAATCTACCTGAAGGGCTGGTGTTGGGTATGCCGTGGCTTCAGCGGCACAACCCGGTAATTGACTGGGAAAGGAGAGTAATTGTTAAATGGGGTCTGAAATGTGATGACTGTTCCTATAAAGCTGTGTGTTGTGTTTCCCCTGCAAAACCTGTCTTGGAGTCTTCTGTGTGTCTGGAGGGCATTCCGGAGTGCCTGAAAGACTTCGAGGACGTGTTCTCCGAAAGCGAGGCCGAGGCATTACCCCCACATAGGCCTTTTGACTGCAACATTGATTTAGTCCCAGGGACCAAATTACCCAAAGCCCGTCTGTTTAATTTATCAGGGCCTGAACGTTTGGCCATGAAAGAATACATAAAGGAAAGTCTCCGTAAAGGGCATATCAGACCTTTGGTCTCCCCAATAGCAGCGGGGTTCTTCTTTGTTAAAAAGAAAGATGGTGGCCTGCGTCCCTGCCTCGACTTTCGGGAACTTAATAAAATCACTGTTAAAAATGCATATCCCTTACCTCTGATTCCCGATCTGTGCAATCAACTCTCGGGAGCAAAATGGTTCTCCAAACTAGAATTTAGGGGGGCTTATAATCTTATTAGGATTAAAAAGGGGGATGAATGGGAAACGGGTTTCTTACTACTGAAGGGTTGTTTGAGAATCTTATGATGCCATTCGGTCTCGCCAATGCACCAGCAGTTTTTCAGAATTTTATTAATGTGATTTTTGCAGACCTGATTGGCCGCTTTATTGTCATTTATTTAGACTATATCTTGGTTTTCTCCACAGACGAACAGTCTCACCTATCTCATGTTAAGATTGTTCTCCAGAGACTCAGGGAGAACCAATTGTTTGTTAAATTAGAAAAGTGTACCTTTTTTGTGCAGGAGCTAACTTTTCTAGGGCTAATTATTTCTCCACAGGGGTTTCGTATGGATCCCAAGAAGGTGCAGGCCATTGCAGATTGGGTCCAACCTCAGGACCTGAAGGGTCTGCAGCGTTTTCTGGGGTTTGCAAATTATTATCGGAGGTTTATCAAGGGTTTTTCTCAGATAGTGAAGTCTCTTACCGATCTCACATGTAAGGGGGCCGATATAAAGAATTGGTCCCTTCCGGCCAAACAAGCTTTTGTGAGTCTGAAGAATTGCTTTATGTCCGCACCAGTTCTGGTGCAGTCTAATCCGTCACAGCCATTTGTGGTAGAGGTGGATGCATCCGAGGTGGGGGCTGTTTTGTCTCAAGGATCGTCTACATTAACTAATCTCAGACCCTGTGCTTTTTTTTCCAAGAAATTCTCTCCGGCAGAGAGAAATTATGATGTGGGGAATAGAGATCTCTTGGCTATAAAACTGGCGTTTGAAGAATGGAGGCATTTTTTGGAAGGGGCAGAACATCCAATTACGGTTATCATTGACCATAAAAATTTGGAGTACATCAAAACAGCAAAAAGGTTGACTCCCAGGCAGGCTCGGTGGTCAATTTTTTTTTCCCCGGTTCCAGTTCTCCCTAACTTTCTGGCCTGGTTCTAAGAACGTGAAAGCGGACGCATTGTCATGAAGTTTTGAACCTCTTTCTGCCCCCGATCCTCCCTCATCCATTCTTCAACCCGGGGTGGTGATAGCCGAGCTTTCGTCAAAGTTGGAGCGGGTGTGGGGGCTCAATCTTTAGCTCCAAGGGCCAAACCGCCTAATAAATTGTTTGTACCACAGGTCTTACCGTCCAAGCTCTTACGAGAGTTCCACGAGTCTAAGTTGGGGGCCCACCCAGGCATTGCGGCCACTTATGATGCGGTAAAGAGAATGTTTTGGTGGCCATCAATGTTCACAGAAATTAAGGGGTATGTCATAGCCTGTGGGGTGCGCGCCCGTTCTAAGAGCTCTCATTGCCGGACGGCCGGGGAATTGGTACCACTGCCAATTCCATAAAGACCATGGACCCATTTGTCCATGGATTTCATTACCAACCTCCCCCCTCCAAGGGTAATACCGTCATTTGGGTAGTGGTAGATAGGTTTTCGAAAATGGCACATTTCGTACCCATGTCTAAACTACCGTCTGCCGAGGTCCTTTCTAAACACTTCCTTTCCCAAATCACTCGTCTCCATGGGGTACCGACCAATATCGTTTCTGATAGGGGGACACAATTCATAGCAACATTTTGGCAAGCTTTTTGTAGGAAGTTGGGGATATCTTTGTCTTTTTCCTCAGCCTATCGCCCGGAGAGTAATGGGCAAACAGAGCGCGCCAACTAGTCTTTGGAACAAATCCTTCGATGTTTGACTTCTACACTGCAAGACGACTGGTGTGATGCATTACCATTGGCGGAGTTCGCCTTTAATAACTGAATTAACCAGTCCACCGGTAGGTCACCTTTTTTTATTAACCTTGGATTAAATCGTCATTTTGGTGAGTTTTCGAGTTGGATTCAAATTGTCCAGGGGTAGAAGATTCGGTTAGGCAGATCAGTGGTTTATGGTCAAGGGTTCGCACAAGTATTGAAAAGGCTCAGGGAAGGTACAAACGATTTGTTGATAAAAAGAGAGGACTGGGTCAGGACTTGCATTGTGGGGACAAGGTTTGGCTCTCAACACGGAATATAACGTTAAAACTGCCATCAGCAAAGTTGGGTACCAAATTTATTGGTCCCTATGTAATAATGGAGGTGATTAATTCGGTGGCTTATCGGCTACGTCTCCCATCCTCCTTGAAGGTGCACAATGTTTTTCATAGATCCTTGCTTAAGCCGGTAGGTTCTGTGAGAGTGGAACGTACTCCTCTACCACCGCCTATATCAGTGGACGGCCACATGGAGTTCGAGGTGCAAAAAATTGTGCAATCTTGATGGGTTCGTGGTTCTTTGCAGTACCTCGTCCATTGGAAAGGGTATGGCCCAGAGGATCGCAGATCGCCTGGTCGCCTGGTCAGGGCATATCATGCTCAATACCCAGGAAGACCTGGGGGTCCGGAGGCCCCCCGTTGAGGGAGGGGTACTGTCATGGTATCTGGAATTTTGGTCTGACAAGCGAAGGGTTAATGGTTAGAGCCTCTCTTTGGCCTCAGGGAGGGTATTTATGGCCACAGGCGAGCAACCTTCCCTGTCGTTTATACTTCATACTTGAGTGTGTCCGACCCTGTTTTTGCTAAGTGCCTCTCGTCTGTTTCCGTGTCTGTGGTGTGTATGACCTGGTCTGGTTGCTGGTTTTTGTCTCTTGGCTTTCTGATTTTGTACCGTGCAGCCTGACCCGTGCCTGACCTCCTGCTTCCCTGAACATTCTTGTTCTGCCTGATTCTGAACCGCATTGCTCCTCCTGTGTATGACTTCTGGATTGCCCGACCATCGCTACTGTATAAACCCCTGGCTCTCTGAGCCCCCTGCCCATCACCTCAGCGTCCCTGTGATAAGCTCCACCACCTCTGACGTCGCAAGTCACGTGGTGCTAGGTCCTGCAGCCTCTGAGCGCTTCTACCAGCGCTCCGCCCCTTCCACAGGTCCTGTGACCTCCCAAACTGTGTTCCTAAATGAGCCCCTCTGACAGCCCCGCGGTCTGAGTTTCTACACTGACGCCGGGACCGCTAACCGGTCACGCTATCCTCCTGCAGATAAGGGTAAGCGTGATAGGTATATGGGCAAAGAATAATGGGATGGAGGATATGTATGATGGGTATATGGGCACGTGACTATGGGATGGAGGATATAAATGATGAGTATATGGGCACTGGACTATGGTTTAGAGAATGTGTGATGGTATATGGGGACAAGACTATGGGATGGAGGATATGTATGATGGGTATATTGGCACTGGACTATGGGATAGAGGATGTGTGTGTAACGCCGGTGTGTTTGTACTTTGCTTCCCCGGCATTACTCTGCATGTCTCTGCATTAACCCTTTGCTCCTCTCCCCCTAACTAGCAGGGATACTGTTGCCTGTTACTGTTATGTATGCTGCTCAGTTCCCTGCCCTGCTGCATAGCCGTACATGCGTGCGTGGCTCCACTGCTCTGCATGACCACCCGCTGGTGCGGTCCCTGGCTGCCGCTGTGGAAAGCTATCCATGGGTTTATAGGTCCTCTGCATTGTGTATGGCTTACCACGTGTGTTCAGGCTTGCAGCTCTCGCCAGGTGTCCTTTGTATTGCTGATTTCTGCCTGGCTTTGATTAGGGTGCGCACAGCCACACCTCCCCTGCTTTTATGAGGAATGAGTGTGTGCTACAATTGCTGCTCCAGCCTATCGCTGTGAGTCAGCTGCTATATAAAAGTTCCCTGCCCTGTGGGGCGTTGCCAGAGCTTCGCATTGAGTTCCTGAACCTAGCCATGTGAGTTTGTGTGTTCAGCTCCTGCTCTGATTGTGATCAGTTCTGGGGGAGCTGTTGCTCTTTGTCCCTGTGTGAACTGTGTCTTGTTTCTCCGCCTTCTCTGGGGGCAGAAATACCCAGATTGCCCTTCGTGGAGGCTGCATATCCAGGCCCGTCTATGTTGTGTCTTGTTTCCTGAATCCTTGATCTTGGATTTGTTCCTGCACCTGACCCTGTCTCAATTGTGTCTTGTTTCTCCGCCTGCTCTGGGGGCAGAAATACCCAGATCGCCCTTCCTCAAGGCTGCATATCCAGGCCTGTCTATGTTGTGTCTTGTTTCCTGAATCCAGGACCTGCTTCTTTACCTGATCCTGTCTGAACTGTGCCCTCTGTGTGATGTTCCTGAGGTCCTTCTGTGTCTTGAACCCTGTGCCCAGTGACTGTGACTCTTTGCTACCTGACTTGCTGTGATGTAACCTGGGTTCATCTAGGAAGTAGGAGTCTGGTGTGTCCGCTGAGTTTCTGCTACTCTGTGCTCAGCTGGGGATTCGGTGCAATTCCCTGCCGGTTCCAGTCCAACCCGGAGGGGTTTGCACCAGACCGATTGGGTTCCTTTCTAGGTCGCTGCCAGATGTCCGGAGCCTGATGACCGTGGCCTCTCGTCTGGAGCCTGATGACCGCGGCCTGGTTCTGGTGTCTGACTACCTCTTCCAGATGTGCTGTGCCTGATGTCCTCTGCCAGATGTCCTGATCCTATGCTTCCCTGCCCAATGTCCTGAGCCTGCCGATCGCTGCCAGTGGTCCGGAGCCTGATGACTGAGGCCTGATGTCCGGAGCTGATGTCTGCAGCCTGATGTCCGGACCCTGTCGATCATGTCCAGATGTCTGGAGTCCGATGCCAGTGTGCTGATGCTCTGAGACCTGAGTCCTGATGCCCTGCCTGGTGTTCCTGATGCCCTGCCTGGTGTTGCTGATGCCCTGCCTGTGTCCCAATGTTCCGCCAATGCCCTGAGGTCCACCCAGTGATGACGTCCTTCTGGGATCGGTGTCTGATGTTCTCCTGCTGAGCCTGTGCTATGCCTGAGGCCTGACAGTGAGGCCGGCCTAGTATGCCCGTGCAAGAGGATCCTAAACTGCTTCAACCCGTGATGACTTCTGCCATCGTCTGACGTCTGTCCTGGGTGTGTGTCTGATGTTCTCCTGCTGAGCCTGTGCTACGCCTGAGGCCTGAGAGAGAGGTCGCCCTAGTATGCCCGTGCCAGACAACCCTGGACTGCATCAACCCGTAATGTCCTCCTGCCTTCGTCTGTCATCCTGAGACGTGTACCCTTCCCTGATGTGCGGAATCGGGAGCCTGGCATTATTTTATGTTTATGTACTTTGTTTTGCCTTTGAGTAAACTTTATGTCTATACCTGAAGTTGTGCAGTGTCATGTCGTTCTGCTACCTCGTCCACATGCTCAGCTGCCACAGACCCCGGTCGCTACCCTTCCCTAGTCCGGGTAGGTCTGGGTCCCCCCTGTGGTCCAGTGGGTCCACATTCTGTCCCCACCTGGGACGCTCGCCCCACGTTGGAGTGGTCGGTCGACGTGGAGGCGCCGGCTCGGTCGCAGTCGTAATAGTGTGGTGGTACATGGGCACAGGACTATGGGATAGAGTATGTGTGATGGGTATACGGTACTGGACTATGGGATAGAGGATGTGTGATGGGTATATGGGCACTGGACTATGGGATAGAGGATGGGTATATGGGCACTGGATTATTGGATGGAGGATGTGTGATGGGTATATGGGAATGGGCCTATGGGATAGAGGATATGTATGAAGGGTATATGGGCACTGGACTATGGGATAGAGAATGTGTGATGGTATATGGGCACAGGTCTATGGGATGGAGGATATGTGATGGGTATATGGGCACTGGACTATGGGATAGAGGATGTGTGATGGGTATAAAGGCACAGGATTATGGGATGGAGGATATGTATGATGGGTATATGGGCACGGGACTATGGGATAGAAGATGTGTGGTGGGTATATGTGCATAGGACTATGGGATGGAGGTTATGTATGATGGGTATATGGGCACGGGACTATGGGATAGAGGATGTGTGATGGGTATATGGGCACTGGACTATGGGATGGAGGATATGTGATGGGTATATGGGCACTGGACTATGGGATAGAGGATGTGTGGGTATATGGGCACTGGACTATGGGATAGAGGATGTGTGGGTATATGGGCAATGGACTATGGGATGGAGGATGTGTGATGGGTATATGGGCACTGGACTATGGGATAGAAGATGTGTGATGGGTATATGGGCACGGGACTATGGGATGGAGGATGTGTGATGGGTATTTGGGCACTGAACTATGGGATGGAGGATGTGTGATGGGTCTATGGGTATGGGAGTTTGGGATGGAGGATATGTATGATTGATATATGGGCACTGGACTATGAGATAGAGAATGTGTGATGGGTATATGGTCACGGGACTATGGGATGGAGAATATGTATTTATTTATTTTACTCACTTATATAGTGCCATTAATTCCACAGTGCTTTACATACACTATTGTATGATGAGGAAAGCAGGAAGAAGGATCCAGCAAAGTTAGTAGCAGTTAAAAAATAACTTTTAATCCATTTGCAATAAAACATGCATATGTAATTTGTTTATTGCTTGACCAATTTTATTTTTCATACCATACTATAAGATTGTGTTTATTGCATTCAGGGATCAGATCTTGACAAAGACTTTTTATAGTCAAAATGCGTTGATCTGTTATCAATGTGCATTATACCCGCCAATTTATGCCTGTGTCCATGTTTTATTGCAAATGGATTAAAAGTAATGAATTAGTTTGAGATTAACACACTGGCGCCAATCCACTTGAACAGAGAAGGAAGATCCAATATTCCCAGATGCTGCTGGTGAATAACAGGCTCTGTGCTGGTGCCTGTTTAGAAAAAGCTAAAGCTAATAAGAAAAAAAGAAAGAGTACACCGCGCTATACTGGGAAATCAAAATAGCGAAAATAGCTGATTACTCACTTGCTGAAAAATGAAAGAGTCACTTAGTCGTAGATGTATAGCAGTATCCTGAGGTCATTCACTTTGTCATAGATATATCTTGCCTTTCATTAGGATGCAAAAACTGCTGAATTAAAATATAGAGTTAAGTGAGGGTGAGCCCCTTAATGTGTTACACAAACAATGAACTGGGCTTAACTTACTTACTTGGGTATATCATAACCATATGAATTGCGGGCTGTAGATGTAACCGTTGCTAGGCATTAAGGTTGGGGTAATGCAACCAAATTCTGATGTAAAATAATATAATAGATAAATAAATAAAATAAAACACAAAAGGGAGGGGATATAAACTGAATAAACAAATTCTTTGGATGACAGCTAATTGCTGACTTTATTACATACTGATTACAACCAGCGTGGTCAGAAGGATTTATCCAATGCAGAAACAAATGGTGGTGCAGGTCCTGCAGAGTGGATGAACGTTAGTGACAGCTTGTGCCCGCTGGTGGAACGGGTGCTGGATTCTGGTGCACTTACTTGTAATGCCAGTGCTCGGTGAGGCAGACTTGGGTGCTCAACGTGGGGGCTGCAGCTGCTACTCCATGAACAAGTGGAAGCCACCGCTGCCTCGCACGCTCCAGCCGAGAGCAACGCTGAGGGAGTCGGCGTGTGGTGGGGGCGGGGCTAGCATGATGTCACACTGGGGATAGGACGGTGGCTCAAAGGTGGCACACTACCAACGCGTTTCGAGAGATAGTTACTCTCTTCATCAGGGTCGACCTGACCTGACGTATCTACAGCCCGCAATTCATATGGTTATTGATATACCCAAGTGAGTAAGTTAAGCCCAGTTCATTGTTTGTGTAACACATTAACGGGCTCACCCTCACTTAACTCTATATTTTTATTCAGCAGTTTTTGCATCCTAATGAAAGGCAAGATATATCTATGACAAAGTGAATGGCCTCAGGATACTGCTATACATCTACCACTAAGTGATTCTTTCATTTTTCAGCAAGTGAGTAATCAGCTATTTTCGCTATTTTGATTTCCCAATATAGCGCGGTGTACTCTTTCTTTTTTTCTTATTAGCTTTGGATTAAAAGTAATTTTTTAACTGCTATTAACTTGGCCGGATCCTCCTTCCTGTTTTGCTGTTCATGTTTGCTCAACTGGAAGCGTGCTGGGACATTATCAGGTTGCTGGATGCTGCTACTAAAAGCCAAGAGCAGGTCACGCCCCCTCACATTTTTGACTGCAGAAATGAAGACCATATCATTGGGCTGATGTGACAGGAGATGCTTTTCACTGCTTACCCTGCTGTCAGGGACATTACAGTGTGCAGCCAGTCTCTTGACAATAGCTGTATCTCTGCAGAGAATAATGTGGGTAACCACACCCCCTCTTCTCAGGCTGGCTGTCACTCACAAGGGGAGCTGCACACTGCTGTGTGATCTAATGTTCCAAACGGGAGGGGGGAGCAGTGAGGAGCGGCGGCTGTCACACGAAATTACAACAGTTAAAAACATCATAGATTCATAGATCTGCATTGGGCGTCTCATCTTTATAGTTTGAGAGCAGGGACAGTACAAAAAATTGCTATCTCCCTGAAGTACCCCTTTAAAACTTTAACAATTTTAACCAGTGTCACTTTACGTGGTAATAACTCTGGAAAGCTTTAACAGAACCCACTGATTCTAAGATTATTTTCTTGAGACATATTGTACTTCATGATAGTGGTAAAATTTGTTTGATATGATTTGCATTTATTAAATATGGGAAATTTCTCTAAAATTTGGAAACTTTAGCATTTTTCAAACTTTTATTTTTTTTCCCCATAGTTATCTGACACAAAATAGTTAGCAAAATGTCCCACATGTCTACTTTACATCAGTACAACTTTTGAAACAATTTTCTTTTGTTAGGAAGTTATAAGGGCTAAAGTTGACCAGCAATTTCTCATTTTTCCAACAAAATTTACAAAACCATTTTTTTAAGGACCACATCACATTTGAAGTGACATTGAGGGGCTTATAAGACAGAAAATACCCAAACCTTAAACTATTCTAAAAACTGCACACCTCAAGGTGTTCAAAACCACAATCAAGAATGTTATTAACCCTTCAGGTGCTTCTCAGGAATTAATTGAACATTTTACTTTTTTTCACAAAAATTTTACTTCAGACTCAAATTATTTTTTTTTCGCAAGGGTAACAGGAATAAAATGGATACCAAAATTTGTTGTACGATTTCTGCTGAGTACACCGATACCCGATATGTGGGGGAAAACTACTGTTTTGGTGTACGACAGGGCTCGGAAGGGAAGGAGCGCCATTTGACTTTTTGAATGTACAGTAAAATTTGCTGGAATAATTAGCTGATGCCATGTTGCATTTGGAGAGCCTCCGATGTGCCTAACCAGGGGAAACCGCTGACAAGTTACACCATTTTGAAAACTAGATCCCTCAGGAAACTTATCTAGGTTTGTTGTGAGCATCTTGAACCCCTGGTGCTGCACAGAAGTTTACAACGTTGAGCCGTGAAAATAAAAAAATCACATTTTTCACACAAAAATATTTCTTAGCACCAAATTTAGCATTTTTCACAAGGGTAACAGAAGAAATTGCGTCATACATTTTGTTGTGCAATTTATCCTGATTATGCTGATACCCTATATGTGGGAGAAAACAATTTTTTGCACACGGCAGGGCTCAGAAGGGAAGGAGTGCCATTTGACTTTTTTAATGCAAAATTTGCTGGAATCATTAGAGGATGCCATGTTGCGTTTGGAAAGCCCCTGAGGTGCCTAAACAGTGGAAAACCACCACAAGTGAACCCTATTTTGGAAACTAGACCCCCTCAGGTAACTTATCTAGATATGTGGTGAGCACAATGAACCCCCAGGTGCCTCACAGAAGTTTATTATATTAAGCCATAAAAATAAAAAAAATCACATTTTTCCCACAAAAATGTTCTTTTAGTCCAATTTTTTTATTTTCACAAGGGTAACAAGAGAAAATTCACCATACAATTTGTTGTGCAATTTTGTCCTGAGAACGCAGATACCTAATACATGGCAGAAAACTACTGTTTGGGTGCACGGCAGAGCTTGGAAGGAAAGGAGAGCCATTTGACTTTTTGAATGTAAAATTTGCTGGAATCTTTAGCGGACGCCATGTTGCATTTGGAGAGCCCCTGATGTGCCTAAAGAGTGAAAAAACCCCACAAGTGACCCGATTTTAGAAAGTAGACCCCTAAAAGGTACCTTGAACCCCCAGGTGCTTCATAGACATTTATAATGTTGAGCCATGAAAATAAGAAAATCAGATTTTTTTCCCACAAAAATGTTGTTTTATCCCCAAATTTTTTTACTTTCACAAGGTTAACAAGTGTAAATAGACTCCGAAATTTGTTTTACAATTTCTTCTGAGTACAAAAATATCCCATATGTGGTAGAAAACTACTTTTGAGGCACAGTGCAAAGCTCAGAAGGGAAATAGCACCATATTGGAGTTCAGATCTTGCTACAATGGTTTGAGGGTGTCATGTCACTTTAGTAGAGCCCCTGAGATGCCAAAACAGCAGAACCCCCATAAGTGACCCAATATTACAAACTACACCTCTTAATGAATTTATCTACGAATGCAATGATCATATTGACACCACAGGTGGTTCGCAGAATTTTATGCCATTGAAGAAAAATAATTACATTTTTACCACCAAAATTTTGCCCCAGATTTTACATTTTCACACTGGTAAATTGGTACAAAATTGCACCAAAATTTAACCCACAAATTTTGATGAATGTGGAAATACTCCATATGTGGCTGTACTGTACTAGAAGTGAGACTCAGGAGGGACGGAGTGCTATTTTCTTCCTGGAGCGCAGATTTTTCAGCAGTTTGCAGACTCCATATCCAGAGCCCCTAAGTGCTAGAAGAGCAGAATCTCCTTAGCTGACCTCATAGTGGAAATTATACCCCTAATGGAATTTATCTGCAGGTGTAGTGACAATTTTTTTCCACGTGGATATTTTCCAGAATCAAGCAGCAGTGGATGTTGCTGAAAGAAAATTGTAAACTGCCATTGTAATACCCAGTACTTTGAAGTCACCAGTACATTTTAGTGCCCAGTATGTTGTGGTGCCCAGGTCATGTTTCTGGAAACACACACCTGTAAATTAAGTGGGCTGTCATCGCTACAGAAATACCAAACATGTGGATGTTAAATGTCGTTTAGGCATATTGGGGCTGAGAAGGGTGGGGGGAATTTGGATTTGGAAGTGCAGAACTTGCTGAATTTCTTTTTGGGGGCTAGGAGCTAAAGCGCTTTTCCAAAGCTTTTGTACTAATAATAATATGGATGTAACCTATATTTCGGGTAACAGATGATGGAGCTGGGTGGTAACTTGTTTTTTTGTGGATTAAGTTAAAGCTTTTGTTGGGAACATTTTACATAACATTTGGAATCAGATCTTTGAACAAATTATTAAACAACATGTATGTCAATACCTGGATAAGAATGAAGTGATTAAACAGAGTCAGCATGGGTTTGTAACTAATAAATCATGTCAGACTAATTTAATTTCCTTCTATGACGGTATTACTGATTGGGTGGATCAAGGAAATGCTGTAGATATAGTATATCTTGACTTCAGCAAAGCATTTGACAAAGTCTCTCATACAATCCTTATTGAAAAAATGACTAAGTATGGAATGGACAAGGCAACTGTTAGGTGGATTCATAACTGGCTTAGTGATCGGACCCAAAGAGTGGTCGTAAATGGCTGCACATCCAGTTGGAAGAATGTCTCAAGTGGGGTACCACAGGGCTCTGTCCTGGGCCCTGTATTGTTCAACATCTTTATCAACGATTTAGATGAAGGAATTGAGGGTAAACTGATTAAATTTGCTGATGACACAAAGCTAGGAGGGATAGCTAATACTAGAGAAGAGAGAGAGAGGATTCAAAAAGATTTAAATAAACTGGAGAAGTGGGCAGCAACTAACAGAATGGTTTTTAACAGGGAGAAATGCAAAGTACTACATCTGGGCAATAAAAATGAAAAAAGCATATATAGAATGGGAGGAATAGGGCTAAGTGACAGCACATGTGAAAAAGACTTGGGTATACTAATAGATCACAGACTGAATATGAGTCAACAGTGTGATGCAGCAGCAAAAAAGGCAAATGCAATTCTAGGATGTATTAACAGAAGCATACAGTCTAGATCACGTGAAGTAATTATTTCCATCTACTCCTCTTTGGTCAGACCTCATCTGGAATATTGTGTCCAATTTTGGGCACCACATTTTAAAAAAGACATCAACAAACTGGAGCAAGTTCAGAAAAGAGCGACCAGAATGGTGACCGGTCTGCAAACCCTGTCTTATGAGGAAAGGTTGCAGGATTTGGGAATGTTTAGTTTGCAAAAGAGAAGACTGAGAGGAGACTTAATAGCTGTCTACAAATATCTAAAGGGCTGTCACATTGTAGAAGGATCAACTTTATTCTCATTTGCACAAGGAAAGACTAGAAGCAATGAGATGAAGCTGAATGGGAGGAGACACAGATTAGATATTAGAAAAAACTTTTTGACAGTTAGAGTGATCAATGAGTGGAACAGGCTGCCAAGAGAAGTGGTGAGTTCTCCTTCAATGGAAGTCTTCAAACAGAGGCTGGACAGACATCTAACTGGGATGATTTAGCGAATCCTGCTTTGAGCAGGGGGTTGGACCAGATGGCCCAGGAGGTCCCTTCCAACTCTACGATTCTATGATTCTATGATATATATTCGGCGCTTTATGTTGAGCACTTACATTTGGGTTTACATCTAAATCTCTGAGTGACGTGATTCAGATTAATCCACTGAGGGATCCATTCACTATAATGCTGCAGCAGAGTTACTTTGGACTCCATCTTGACTCTGTTGTCTTTCTTTTCAGAGGTGCACAAAACTGTGGCAGACCACGCTTTTATGCATACCTAAAAAGACGGACACTGCCAGATCACAGGTCAGACAGCATCGACAAAGACTCCATCTGCCTCATTATAGGGAATCATCTGCGCAGTTCAAAGATTTAAACAGAAACCTTGATGTTAGCTTTGGGAGGCAGAATGAACAAATCAACACCAGGTGAAGAATTGGTTTTATTTATTTTTTGCGCTGTTTTATCTGTAAGCGATTAGATGACGTGATTCTTTGGGTCGGTGTGATTACAGCGATACCAGTTTTATATCAGGTATTTTATGTTTGACTGCTGTCACACACTAAAATATGCTTTTATTGCAAGAACAAGTTTTTGCATCGCCATATTTTGGGAGCTATAATTTTTCCGTTTGACAGAGTCATGCGAGGGCTTGTTTTTTTGCGAGACGAGTTGACATTTTTATTGGTTCCATTTTCGGGCACATGACTTTTTTTTATTGCTTTCTATTCTAATTTTTGGGGGGCAGAATCAACACAAACTAGCAATTGAGACATTTTTTGAGGGGTATTTTATGCCATTCCGCGTGTGGTAAAATTGATAAGGCAGCTTTATTCTTCGGGCCAGTACGATTACAGCGATACCAGATTTATATCTTTTTTTATGTTTTGTCGCTTTTTGGTTATATGCCCACGTTGCAGTTTTGCTTTTATAAAATTCCATGTGGAATCAGTCTCTCTTGGCAGAAAATGCAGTTGAAATTCCGTGTGTTTTTTATGCATTTTTGATGCAGATTTTTCATGCGGATTTGTATTCGTTTTTGTAAGCTAAATAAAGATATATTATTTAACAAAAACATAATTGTGATGTCATTTCCTTGTCCAACCTCTTCTTTTTCATTCTCCATTGAAGACCATAATATCATTACATACTATGTTCAAATATAATGTGTACACACACAAAAGAAATATAAGTCAATATATTACATACTATATATATATATATATATATATATATATACAGTATATACACACACATAATACATATACAGTCATATGTAAAAGTTTGGGCACCCCTATTAATGTTAACCTTTTTTCTTTATAACAATTTTGGTTTTTGCAACAGCTATTTCAGTTTTATATATCTAATAACTGATGGACTCAGTTATATTTCTGGATTCAAATGAGGTTTATTGTACTAACAGAAAATGTGCAATCTGCATTTAAACAAAATTTGACCGGTGCAAAAGTATGGGCACCCTTATCATTTTCTTGATTTGAACACTCCTAACTACTTTTTACTGACTTCCTGAAGCACTAAATTGGTTTTGTAACCTCATTGAGCTTTGAACTTCATAGCCAGGTGTATCAAATCATGAGAAAAGGTATTTAAGGTGGCCACTTGCAAGTAGTTCTCCTATTTGATTCTCCTATGAAGAGTGGCATCATGGGCTCCTCAAAACAACTCTCAAATGATCTGAAAACAAAGATTATTCAACATAGCTTTTCAGGGGAAGGATACAAAAAGTTGTCTCAGAGATTTAACCTGTCAGTTTCCACTGTGAGGAACATAGTAAGGAAATGGAAGAACACAGGTACAGTTCTTGTTAAGCCCAGAAGTGGCAGGCCAAGAAAAATATCAGAAAGGCAGAGAAGAAGAATGGTGAGAACAGTCAAGGACAATCCACAGACCACCTCCAAAGACCTGCAGCCTCATCTTGCTGCAGATGGTGTCACTGTGCATCGGTCAACAATACAGCGCATGCATAACGCCTTTTTGTATGACCAAACAACTCAATCTTTGTTTCATCAGTCCACAGGACCTTCTTCCAAAATGTAACTGGCTTGTCCAAATGTGCTTTTGCATACCTCAGGCGACTCTGTTTGTGGCGTGCTTGCAGAAACGGCTTCTTTCGCATCACTCTCCCATACAGCTTCTCCTTGTGCAAAGTGCGCTGTATTGTTGACCGATGCACAGTGACACCATCTGCAGCAAGATGATGCTGCAGGTCTTTGGAGGTGGTCTGTGGATTGTCCTTGACTGTTCTCACCATTCTTCTTCTCTGCCTTTCTGATATTTTTCTAGGCCTGCCACTTCTGGGCTTAACAAGAACTGTACCTGTGTTCTTCCATTTCCTTACTATGGTCCTCACAGTGGAAACTGACAGGTTAAATCTCTGAGACAACTTTTTGTATCCTTCCCCTGAAAAGCTATGTTGAATAATCTTTGTTTTCAGATCATTTGAGAGTTGTTTTGAGGAGCCCATGATGCCACTCTTCATAGGAGAATCAAATAGGAGAACTACTTGCAAGTGGCCACTTTAAATACCTTTTCTCATGATTTGATACACCTGGCTATGAAGATCAAAGCTCAATGAGGTTACAAAACCAATTTAGTGCTTCAGGAAGTCAGTAAAAAGTAGTTAGGAGTGTTCAAATCAAGAAAATGATAAGGGTGCCCATACTTTTGCACCGGTGAAATTTTGTTTAAATGCAGATTGCACATTTTCTGTTAGTACAATAAACCTCATTTGAATCCAGAAATATAACTGAGTCCATCAGTTATTAGATATATGAAACTGAAATACCTGTTGCAAAAACCAAAATGGTTATAAAGAAAAAAGGTTAACATTAATAGGGGTGCCCAAACTTTTACATATGACTGTATATATGTCAGACAGATTCCCTTATTAATAAAATAGTACATAAAGCATTAAATAAAAGGCACATACATGAAATTTGTGTGAAACGCAATATCTTCATTTTTCAAAAAAATTTTAAAAAAAAATCACATGGGCTCCAGCATAATTTTCATAACCAGCAGAGAGAAAACCAATGGCTGAGCGCTGATGTTAATAATCTGGGAGGAACCAATAGCCAGAAAGGTTTCCAGGCTATTAACATGAGCTCACAGATGTTTGCTTAGCCTGTACTGGCTAGTTTACAGGGGAACCTCAGAAAAAAATTGACATGGGGTGCCCCTATGAAATCAAACCAGCAAAGGCTAGGCAGACAGCTGTGGGCTGAAATTAAGGGGCTATGGATATTGGCATCCCCCGGCGGCACATCTTATAGATGCGTGAATTCTGGCACTTAGCCTCGCTCTTCCCATTTGCCCTGTAGCAGTGGCAAGTGGGGTAATATTTGTGGGGTTGATGTCACCTGTATTGTCTGGTGACAACAAGCTCACGGATTAGTAATGGAGAAGCATCAATAAGACACCTATTCATTACTAATCCTATAGTTATATGATAAAAAAGACACAGCCAAAGTCACACAGACAGACATGTATTCAGGCTGGCTAGCAGCCACAAATCATGCAGCTGTGGCGACAGAAGCTAAATCTCCGAGCACATCCAAATACTCGGAGATCAGCCAAGCATGCTCAGGAGATCTTGAGTAAGGCCGGCGTCACACTTGCGAGAAACTCGCACAAGTCTTGCGTCTCAATACCTGGCACTGCCGCCAGCACTCGGACCGGAGCGCTCAGCTGCATAGAAATAAATGGGCTCACATTTTTTGGCCATATTTTGTGCTAAGCATCTCATGTGTTTTTCCTAAATTTCAAAAGCCATTATGCTATTCACACTTCATGTATTTCACATTGACATGCCTTAATGCAACTGAGTGCAACCATTTCCTCTTTTTGATATGTAAGCTGTTTTTTGGTATGCACTTCTTAAGACTAGTTCTTGATGTGCCATCAGTTTTCTGTTATTTGTACGCTAGCTTTCTGACTGAGCACTCCGCCCTTCACCATGCTGTGGTTTTAATTACAATCAATCACATTTAGTTCAGACCTTCCTATAAATATAGGCTTTATGAAGTTATTAGCCAGAGGTAAGTGTTCACACTCGGTAGTTAGGTCAGGGACCCATCCGATCCATAAGATTACCTTGACATTGGTAGATGGGATAACATTTTTTGGCCAAATTTTGTTCTAAGCATCTCATGTGTTTTTCGTAAATTTCAAAAGCCATTATGCTATTCACACTTCCTGTATTTCACATTGACATGCCTTAATGCAATTGAGTGCAACCATTTCCTCTTTTTGATATGTAAGCTGTTTTTTGGTATGCACTTGTTCAGACTAGTTCATGATGTGCCATCAGTTTATTGGCTACACACACAGACACCCGCAGACAGACACCCACATATTATCCGCTCATACCTATTCTCCGCCCACACACATATTCTCCACCCACACACTCTTCCTCCTTATTTTCTGCAGTGTTTCTGGCACTCAAATCCGCAGACATTTTTACACCTGCGGTTTGGCTGCGGGTTTGACTGACTTAACTTAAGTCAATGGGTGCAGAAACGCTGCAAATCCGCAAAAAGAATTGACATGCTGCAGAAAATAAAATGCTGCAAATCAGTGAGGAATTTTCCGCAGCATGTGCACACTAATTCTGGATTCCCATTGATTAACATTGCTTGAGCACTCCTTTGCGGATTTGGAGCAATTCTGCGTGGAAAAAAACGCTGCAGATCTGCAGCAAATCTGCAACGTATGCACAGAGCCTTACACAATAAAAACTATTTTAGAGAAAAAATTATTATTTTTGCATAGCTTTATTCAGAGAGCTATAACTTTTTCATTTTTCACCTGATGGAGCTATATGGCAACTTCTGTTTTGCAGAACAAGATGACGTTTTCAAAGATACAATTTTTAGTTACATGTGTCATTTTGATCCCATTTTATTCCACTTTTTGTTCAGCGGTATGATACAGTATCATTTTTTGCCTTGCTTCTTATTTATTTTTTAACTATGTTCACTGAAGGGATTAACTAGTGTGACAGTTTCATAGGTCAGGTCATTCCGCACGAGGCTATACCAAATATGTGTAATTATTTTTACATAAATAAATGTATTTATAGGATTCAATTTTTCTCTTTTTTCTGTGTTTTTTTTTTTGCTTAATATTTGTACAATTTTTATTATTTTTTTTTAACTTTTTTAAATTGTCCCAGAATGGGACATCAACTTCACAATGAAACATCGCTGATCTAATACTCTGCAATGCTTCTGCATCTTTCCGCATGGGGTCACCATGGAGACCATTGGCACAAGGCAATCGCATTGCTTTGTGCCAACAGGAGCACACAGGGAGTTAAACTCGCTATCACAGGAAGGAGTTAAACGTCCACAATCGGTGCTAGCACCAATCGTGGGCATTGCTGCAGGGTATAAGCTCTCATATAGACCAGACACCGGCATTTGTTCACGGCAGTGCTCACTACATTGCTATTGCTAACTACATATAGCTCATTTTCTACATATTTGCCTCTATTGTAAGGCTGTGTGCCCACGTAAGCGTTTTTGCGCATTTTTGAAGCGTTTGACCTGGTCAAAACGCTTCAAAAACGCATAAAAGAAGCATCCCATTCATTGTAAATGCATTCCGCACTTTTGTGCACATTGATGTGTTTTTTATCTGCGAAAAAACCGCTTTGCGGTAAAAAACGCAGCATGCTCATTAATTTTGCGGAAACGTCCGCATTTTTGCTATATTCTATGAGTCAGAAAACGCGTGGAAAAAAACGCATCAAAAACGTGCGTTTTTTGCGCGTTTTCTGGGAAGGAGTCTGGTTTTGAAGCAGAAATTTTCTGCATACATGGGCACATAGTCTTATTCTGCTTTCCATACTCATGCCTGGATTGAAACAAGGTTGCCATTTTTCTTCTCTTTACCTCTTTTTTCCTGTCTGTCAAGCTGCATACAGCAATAACAGAATGTCAGCCTTTATGTTCACAGCAATCAAATATTTGGACTATGTCAAGAGAAATGTATTCTTGGTACAAAGCTAAGGTAAACTGCTTGGATTATGTCCCTCAAAATCATGCTGCACTAAAATTAGATCGTTGATTCGTCCAGCCATTATCTACTTTTTCAGACATTGATCAAATAGTCAAATACAAAGCATTATAATAACAATTTTAGTTTTCTGAGGTTTTAAACATTACATTTTAATTACTTTCTGAACTTCATATATAATGAAGGCACATCATATGTCATTAGGATTTTATCCTAAAATCCTATTTCATAGCTGTCATGCTGAAGCTACCAACAAGTGTCTATTTTATTCAGGATTCAATGGAGAAAACTTCCACGTATTTGTAGATCACAGACTCCACCTGTTCTGTTGCAGAGAACATATGGCGACTCACCAGATGTATAGCAGTTAATCAAGAAATGAGGGCAAAGATTTTCAATTCAAGTTCTCATTATATTATATAATGAACCCTGAATGACAGAAGGTGTGGAGATAAAACTTAACCTTAATAGACAATTAAAATTGCTATTGAGAGGCAAACTACACAAATATTCACAATTCCGATGGAACTAATACTAAAAGTTTCAAAAATATTATGTTTCCACCAATAATTACTATAGCGAGTGAGATTGAAATTTGGAATATTTGCTGCTGTGCTAAGATACCGGCTCCTATTCTAAACCTACAGATATCAGTATATTTTGTTTCTGCTGTTAATATTCTCAATTACAGATAATTTCATTAATTTGCAATGTGCCATGTATATATAGGTAGCAGTGGTCTTTCTACAAGAAAAGTATGGGGTCTTTGATATATAAAAGTTATTTCAAGAAAAGAAAGTGGTTTTCATGCTTTAGAAATGACTTTTTACATCTAGTTTAAATAAAACTTAAAAAGCAAGTTTACACATACCCTACAAACTGTTGCGTTCTATCACCTCTATTATTCCTGATCAAGAGCTGCTTCCTTGACTCCACTGGCAAGAAGCCACTTAAATGGCTTCATACTTCTTTAAGGAATGCATCATAGATCTTCCAATTATGGAGGTAATTGAACAACATGAGTGTATACCCCAAGATACCATACGCAGACATAAAATTCCAGAGTAGGATGCCATATAATATGCTATACTTATAAATCCCCAAAACTGGTTGGGTCTATTTGATCAACACTCATACTCTCTTGCATCACACTTAAGCAAATGTGTGGCTCTGAACAAACTGGACTTGTCTCCATTACATGTAGATACTGTGAGACTTCTTCTGGTCCACGCACTTAAATATCTCCTATGGGCTTCTTTTGCTCACCTTACTGTGCCAAGACACATTTCCAAGGACACAATACTTGCCCAATGCACATACTTATCTTCCCAATACCCCCAAACAATTCTCACCCCTTACTTCTGAATATTTCCCAAAGCTCAGAAGGTTATCTTTTATATTTGTGAGATCCCCATTAGGGATTTTTTTTCCGCTATTCAAAACACAGGTCCAGTCAGCCTAATACAGTTAGGTACCCCAGAGCAACGTAACAACGTAGAACAATCAAGACTCCAATCCCTTTGAAGCTGATTTTCCCTTGGATATCAGACCACTCTTGACTTAATTTGCTGCTGTGGCTTCAATCAACAAACTTTTTCCTAAAAATTATTCTAAACTCTCCCTTAATAACTTACCAAACAATACTTACTAAATTGGGTACTGTATTTACCGAAGGTAAACTGTCCTAAATTTTGATACATTAGCATGGTTTCTGTAGATGTATCAGTTTTCAAGAGAATTCTTGTAAGATGCTTACAAGATGGCACAGGACTCCAGATCTTTTTCAAAGAATTGGACAAATGCCAAATAACCTATCCTGCCATTGCAATAATTCCCCTGGAACCATCCCAGATATTTGATGGGACTGTACCAAGAGTCTGCTGTTACTTCTCATATCAAAGAAACCTTCAAAAAACCCTGATCTTTCTGCTCCATTAGTGATTCCCTTACTTTACCCCGGCAAGGACAGCTTAGAAATGCATATAGCAGCAACTAAATAATTTATCCTATTAAATTGGAGATCAGAACTCCCACCCTTTCTCTGTAAAAGCATAGTTAGACATAATACACCATATTTGCTGAATGAAGGCAATGCCTTGCTGGGAAGACGACAAACACTCCATCTTTGAAAGGATCTGGTCCCCTTGCTACTCCAACAAGGTCTGTCTGCTAGCTGTGGTCCATACTCCCCCCTCTCCAACTAGTCTACCACTCTCCATTTCTGCTGCTACTTCACAGACTAAAGCCCCCGTCACACACAGCGATCTCGCTAGCGAGATCGCTGCTGAGTCACAAGTTTTGTGACGCAACAGCGATCTCACCAGCGAGATCGCTGTGTGTGACACTTACCAGCGACCGGCCCCCCTGCCGGGTATCGCTGATCATCCTGGAATGGCCAGGATATTTTTTTGCTCGCTGGTCTCCCACTGGCCAGCACGCATCGCTGCGTGTGACAGGCGGGAGACCAGCGATCAGCGAGCTGGCGCTGGTAACTAAAGTAAGCATCGGGTCTCTAAGCGGCGCGCAGCGCTTAGAAACCCGATGTGTACCTTGGTTACCAGCACGCTGGTGCAGGGAGCTGGTAACCAAGGTACACATCGGGTTTCTAAGTGCCGCGCGCCGCTTAGAAACCCGATGTGTACCTTGGTTACCAGCTCCACGCACCAGCGCGCTGTTAACTAAGGTACACAGTGGGTAACTAAGCGACGTGCGTCGCTTGTTACCCGCGTGTCGCTGTTGCTGATCGCTGGTGAAGCTGCCTGTTGGGCAGCTCACCAGCGATCATTTAGCGACACACCAGCGATCCTGACAAGGTCATATCGTTGTCGGGATCGCTGGTGCGTCGCTATGTGTGACGGGGCCCTATGTCTTTTTCCACAACTCTTGGTGAGATGATAACAACTCTCACAGGGCTCCAATTACTCAGCTCACCACTTCCTATCCCCACCTCTACCTTTCCCTAATAGTACCTGATGGGTTCAATGTCATCTAGCCCTCTAACCCCACCTGCTATTTCTCCATATTTATCCTTTAGATATGGATTACTGTTCCTGGTACATAGTTGCATGATGATTGAACAGCATAATTTTCATGACCATTTACATTGGTTATTCTTGATAGAAATTTTGGAAATTTAATATGCAAATTGCTTCTTCAGAGAGAAAGAGGACTTGAACTCTATAGCGCCATCTGCTGGAAGCAACAATCCTTCAAGTGACAATTAACTCTTTAACGAGTCTTGCACTATGACTTAAGATAAAATCCAAATCAGAATCTCAATTTGCAAACACAGTGTTTAGGGCTATTGGCTCTCGACAGTGCAAAGTATGGGAACTGATTTGGCTAGGTGAGTGGCTCTGGACTGAGGTGTAAAGGGTAACGTTTCTCCTTCTGGAGAATGACATACCAGCTCTGACATGTCAAAGTAAGGAGGCTTATTCACTGTGAGATGCTCCTCTGGGAAATTTAATATGCAAATTTCCTCTTGCAAAGGCAATTTGCATCATTCTAGATATGCACTCCTGATTGTAAAAGATAAAGATTCTTACAATACAAAGAGAATACATAAAAAAGCAAGATGGTGCCAGGTTGAGAGCTATATATTATAAAAATAAAAGGTAAAAGTAAAAAAAACTGACTAAAAAGTCTAAAAAATATTTTATAAAGGTCCAGACTTGTAACATATTTTACTTAAAAGAAATGGTCAATATAATCGTTTTAATGTGTTTGCCCAGAATGCTGTGCCGAGCCCCTCACATTTGAAGTTTGCTCCAACACTGTAAAGGAACTTCGGCAAGTAATTAGTGACATGTATGAATGGGCTGCTTGGCTCAGTTCATTAGCTACACCCAAAATTGTTCTATTCTTTTCGTGGTCACTGATGTGTAAAAAAAACTTTTCAAAAATCAATAAAACAAGCAAATTTTAGAAAAGTCTTAGTTACTTACCAGACCTCATGACTGCACCACGAGAGAGGGGATCCACCTTTCAAGGACACAAAAAACCTACAGACATAAAATGGCGTCACCTCTCCCACACATCAGTTGGATTACAGAGTACAAAAGGACCTCCCATGGTTAATGGCAGCAAAACATACAATACACCTAACAGCAGGAGATTACACAAACTTGAATAAAGGCCCCGTCACACACAGCGAGATCGCCAGCGAGATCGATGATTTTGTGACGCCACAGCGATATTGCTCTGTGTGACATGTATCAGCTACCGGCCCCCCTGCCGGGTATCGCTGATCGCGCTCGAACGTCCTGGGCCGTTTTTTGATTATTGGTTTCCTGCTGGCCAGCATGCATCGCTGCGTGTGGCAGTGGGAGACCATCAATCAGCGACGCTGGGAGCTGGTTTCCAATGTAAACAGCGGGTATCTAAGAGCCGCGCGGCTCTTAGTTACCCGCTGTTTACCTTGGAAACCAGCGTGCACGCTAGTTTCCAGGGTAACAGTGGGTATCTAAGAGCCGTGCGGCTCTTAGATACCCGCTGTTTACATTGGAAACCAGCTTGCTCGCTGGTCCCGATCGCTGGTGGGTCTGTCTATGTGACACCAGCGATCAGCTAACTATGTCCCAGCGATCCCATCCACGTCGGATCATTGGTGGGATAGCTGGGAAATTGAAGAGTGTAACGGGGCCTTAACACACGTGGAAGAAGTGCTCACCCACAAGTGAAGGGATGGAAAATAAGGGTGCTGTCATGGGCTCCTGAAAATACAGTTACCGGCAAGTAACTAAGACTTTATTCGGTCTCCCGTGACAGCACCACAAGAGAATTACAGAGAGGTAAGAAATTTAGGGAGGGACTGCAGCTTGAATCTCCCTTAACCCAAATGTGAGATCGGAAGAGGCACCCATATCCAGCCTATAATGCTTATAAAAGGTGGAAGGGGAAGACTATGAAACTGCCTTACATATCTGCTCAATCGAGACCTCCGATCTTTCTGCCCAGGAGGCTGCCATGGCCCATGTTGAGTGAGCCTTCAGACCTTCTGATGCCATCTTGCCACTTGACGTATAAGCTAACAATATATCCTCCCTAATCCATCTAGCTAAAGTGCTTCTTGACACTCTAAGACCCTTTCTAGCCTCCTGGAAGGACACAAATAAGGAATTATTCTTTTTCCAAGGATTAGTGACTGACAAGTACTCTAACAGGCACTTCCTGACATCAAGTGTATGCAGCTTTAATTTCTTCGCGTTCTTAGGATTGGGAAGGAAGGAAGGGAGAACTATTTCCTGCAGCCTATGGAATTTGGAGGCTACCTTTGGCATGTAAAATGGATCTGGCTTTAGGATAATCCAATCCTCCAGGAACTGGGTATATGGTGATAGCCCAGAAAAAGCCTAAATATCACTCACCCTTCGGGCAGATGTTAATGCTCTATTGGGGCCGCCTCATTGGGCTCAAATGGGGAACCTGTCATATCTGTCAGGACCAGGTTCAGGTCCCACGGCATTATTCTTTCCTTAAGGATGGGCCTAGATCTAGTTGACACCTTAATAAATCTAGCTATCCAGTAATTCCCTGTGAGATCACAGCTAAACAGGGCCCCCAGGGCTGACACTTGGACTTTAGGAGTACTTGTGGATAGACCCATCTCAAGCCCTTTCTGATGGAAATCCAGAATCTGACCTATTGGGACCTCCCCTCCAATGTTAAATTTTGAGGTGGACAAAAATCTTTTCCAGGTTCTGGCAGAGATTTTGGTTGTGACTACTTTCTTACTCATAGATGGCAGACTGGCCCCTGGGAGAGGAGATCTCAGTGACCAACATGTCCTTCTGGGCCAAAAGAGGGCAACCACAATAATCCTTGCCCCGTCTTCTCTAACCTTTCTCGCTACCAGTGGCAATAGAGCTAAGAGGGAAAAGCATAAGCTAGCTTGAAGTTCCACTTGATCAGGAAGGCATCCACCGACAGTGGCTTTTCTCTGGGACTGCTGGGATGCAGGATGACACTCCTGAGTCTCTAAATCTAGAAGCCCTATGAACTCCTGCACCTTAAGTGGCTCCAGGTGCGACTTCTTAATGTTCAGTAGCCACCCCAATCATTTCAAGGTGGCCATTATTTCTGCCTACAATAAGAAAATCATCCAGGTAGGGAATAATCAAGGCATTGGTTTCACGAAGATGAGCCATGACTTCTGCTACCACTTTCGTGAAGACCCGAGGGGCAGTGGATAGACCAAACGGGAGAGATCTGAACTGTAAATGTCTAATTGTGCCCCCTATGACCAACGTCACCCTGAGGAACCACTGGTGTTCCACATGTATGGGCACATGATAGTACGCATCCTTGAGATTCAATACTGCCATGAAACGGTTTTTAAAGATTAGCTTTTTTTGCTGATCTAATTGACTACATTTCGAGGGTATGTGCACATGTAGTTTTTAGGTTGTGCGGATTTTGTTGAAAAATCTGCTGGACAAAAGTCATACGGTTTATCTGCGGATTAGCCTGCGGTTTTGCCCTGCGGTTTCACACCTCATAATGGATAAGGTGTGAAACCGCAGCGGAATCCGCACAAAGAATTGACATGCTGCGGATTGTAACCCGCAGAAAATCAACACAGAAAAATCCGCAACATGTGCACAGCGTTTTTCAGTTTACCATTGAAAACAATGGTACTGTACAACACACCTAAATCTGCTGCAGACCCGCAGGGCCAAAACCGCTGCGGATCCGCAGCAGAATCCGCACCATGAGCACATAGCCTTAAGGGGTGTACTTTCAAGTTCTGATTTAGAGCTTTCAGGTTAACAATAGTTCTAAAGGAGCTTCCGAATCAGAAAGAGGGGGGAGTAAAACCATTTACCTCTTTCTAGTAAGGGAGCTTCTGCCAGGACATCATTACGCAACAGCTCTAGGACCTCTGCTTCCAGGGCTTGTTGTTCCGTGCAGGATCCGCAGCAGAATCCGCACCTTGTGCACATAGCCTTAAGGGGTGTACTTTCAAGATCTGATTTAGAGTTTTCTGGTTAATAATAGTTCTAAAGGAGCTTCCGAATCAGAAAGAGGGGGAGTAAAACCATTTACCTCTTTCTAGTAAGGGAACTTCTGCCAGGACATCATTACGCAACAGCTCTAGGACCTATGCTTCCAGGGCTTGTTGTTCCGTGGAGGAAGACCAGGAAGGGGTTGATGCAAACCTGTCCAGAGGGATCAAAAGGAACTCTAACTTCAGTTATCAGGCTACGAACCCAGTCACTATTGGGCATTTCCACACCAGACAGGGTAGAAGGCCGACAACCTACCCCCTCCCTACCTGGGCCGGCAGTCATCGGGGTGGTTTTTTATGCTCCCGCAATGAGATCCAAACATAACCCCCCTACTTCTATCATCCCAATTGGCTCGGTCCCTGAAAAGGTTTTCCATGGGTAAATCTTCTCCTACTGAAAGGACGCCTGTAGGAGGGAACCGACAGACTGGGGAATTTCTTTTTATTGTCCACTGCCTTCTTCAGAAGCTCATCTAGCACTGGCCTAAACAGGTACTCCCCCTCTCATGGAATAGCACAAAGTTTAGACCTGGCCTGAATGTCCCCGGGTCAGCATTTCAGCCACAGCACTCTTCAGGCTGCATCTGAGGGGACCGCAACTATTGCTGCCAACCTGACGAGACAGGTGACGCATCTGATAAGAATTCTGTGGCATCCTGTATCATTGGCAACGTGTCCATAATAGTCTCTCTAGAAGTCCTATTCTTCAGTTGAGTCTCTATTTCATCCAACCAGATCATCATAGACCTAGCCGTCCATGTAGATGCTACCGCCGGCTTTAGATCTCCTGCCGACATCTGCCAGGTGCCCTTAATAGTACGTCATCGGTAAGGTCCCCTGCTTTAAGGTGGGCTCCGCCGGTGAGCCCACGTCAAAGTCGCAACGTGTCAGCTGTTATGAACAGCTGACATGTGCCCGCAATAGGCGGGATTACAGGATTTAAATGGTTGCATCACGGAGGAAGAAATCAGTATGGTAATAAAGGGACTGGAGGCCAATAAGGCTCCAGGGCCCAATGGATTTAATGGTTCATTTTATAAGATGTTAAGTGAGAAAATAGTTCCCACGCTTAAAGATCTATATAATCACATTTTACAAGGGGAAGCTATGTCAGAAGGGATGAATATGGCCTACATAAAGCTTCTCCTGAAAGGAGTAAAAGATTTGGAAGACCCTTCCGGATATAGACCTATATCATTAATAAATCAAGATGTTAAACTTCTATCAAATATAATGGCAGACAGGCTGGCTAGGATACTGCCTAGGTTAATATCAAAGCAACAAACAGGTTTTGTGAAGGGAAGGTCAGCTGTTACTAATATAAGGAAAGCCATGTTATTGTTAGACAAGATTAGAGGGAAGCATTTGGATAAGGGAGAGAATCCAGTTATGGTCACATTGGACGCAGAAAAAGTATTCGACAATGTGAGGTGGCCATGGCTGGGTCAAGTGTTGGATAAAATAAATCTGGTAGGTCCGTGTAGACCGTTTAGACAATTTTTGGCGGTACTATATCAGAACCCCAAAGCAAAGGTATACACGCCAGGGTTTCTTTCAGATGCCTTCCAACTGAAAAAGGGAACGAGGCAGGGGTGCCCGCTGTCCCCCTTGCTGTTTAATTTGGTGATAGAACCTATGTCGAGATATTTAAGTGATTACATCTCCTACAAAGGGATAAAGGTGGGAAAAGAGACAGTCAAAAATGCCCTTTTTGCAGATGACATAATTCTGTTCATGAACAACCAAGAGGAAGATCTCCCTATGTCCCTATGTTACTGCTTGAAATTAAAAAATTTGGAAAATTCTCGGGCTTTCATTTAAATAGGTCTAAATGTGAGATTCTGTTCATGAGGACTGAGGTAAAATGTGGCCAGGAGAGAAATATAATAGGTATCCCAATAGTGACATCATCTATAAAGTACTTGGGAATCAATTTGGGGAGAATGCCGAAACAGATTTATGATCTCAACTATAAACCTATCATAGACAAAATAGAGAAGGAGTTGGAGAGGTGGAGAAATCTACCCCTCTTGTTGTTAGGTCGCTGCCACTTAATCAAGATGACAAGCTTTGCGAGATTGCTGTACCCTATGCAAACTATTCCAATGTTAAGACGTCATACAGATAGATATTATCCGCTTGAACAAGGCTTTCTCTAAATTCATCTGGAGGGGTAAAAGAGCGAGTTTGGCTATAAGAACTCTAATGCACACAAAAGAGGGAGGGGGAGTGGGGTTGCCAAATATTAGTGGATATAACTTGTCGTGTCTAATGAGGAATGTAATAGGTTGGATTAAAAAAACAGGGCGATATACTGACTAGAAATTGGAAACGGAATTCTGTGGTTTGTGGGACCTGACGGCGCTGCTACATACGCCGCTGTCAAATATACCGCCAAACATCAAATATTCGGTAGTATGCAAAGATACTATTGCTACATGGAAGGCAGTAAGAAAAAAAATTTAAAATGTCGTGGAGAGTGTAGAAACACTTGAATCCGTGGGCATTTGCTGCCTTTAGATTAGGAAGAGAAAATAAATTATACACAGAGTGGTTGGGGAAAGGTATACAGATGTTAGGAGACTTACTACACCTACAAGAAGGTCGCTGGTTGACAGGATTGGAGGTGATAGACAAATTTGAGTTGCCGAGATTTCATTTGATGCTATATAGTCAATTAACCCCTTCATGACCCAGCCTATTTTGACCTTAATGACCTGGCCATTTTTTGCAATTCTGACCAATGTCCCTTTATGAGGTAATAACTCAGGAACGCTTCAACGCATCCTAGCGATTTCGAGATTGTTTCTTCGTGACATATTGGGCTTCATGTTAGTGGTAAATTTAGGTCAATAATTTTTGTGTTTATTTGTGAAAAAAATGGAAATTTGGCGAACATTTTGAAAATGTTGCAATTTTAAAATTTTGAATTTTTATTCTGTTAAACCAGAGAGGTATGTGACACAAAATAGTTAATAAATAACATTTCCCACATGTCTACTTTACATTAGCACAGTTTTGGAAACAACATTTTTTTTCGTTAGGAATTTATAAGGGTTAAAAGTTGACCAGCGATTTCTCAAATTCACAACAAAATTTACAAAACCATTTTTTTAGGGACCACCTCACATTTGAAGTCACTTTGAGGGGTCTATATGGCAGAAAATACCCAAAAGTGACACCATAATAAAAACTGCACCCCTCAAGCTACTCAAAACTACATTCAAGAAGATTATTAACCTTTCAGGTGCTTCACAGGATCTAAAGCAACATGGAATGAAAAAATGGACATTTTAATTTCTCCAACCAAAATTTTCTTTTAGCATCAGTTTTTTCATTTTCACATGGGTAACAGGTATCCTAGTATTTGTTGGGCAATTTCTCCTGAGTACACCGATACCTCATATGTGGTCATAAACCACTGTTTGGGCGCACGGCAGGGCTCAGAAGGCAAGGAGCACCATTTGACTTTTTGAATGGAAAATATGCTTGAATAATTAGCGGTTGCCATGTCGCGTTTGGAGAGCCACTGTGCGCCTAAACATTGGAGCTCTCCCATAAGTGACCCCATTTTGGAAACTAGACCCTCCAAGGAACTTATCTAGATGCATAGTGAGCACTTTGAACCCCCAGGTGCTTCACAAATTGATCCGTAAAAAAAAAAAGTACTTTTTTTTCACAAAAATTTTATTTAGCCTCAGTTTTTTCATTTTCACATGGGCAACAGGATAAAATGGATCCTAAAATTTGTTGGGCAATTTCTCCTGAGTACATTGATATCTCATATGTGGTCATAAACCACTGTTTGGGCGCACGGCAGGGCCCGGAAGGGAAGGAGCGCCATTTGACTTTTTGATTGGAAAATTAGCTCCAATCGTTAGCGGACACCATGTCGCATTTGGCGAGCCCCTGTGTGCCTGAACATTGGAGCTCCTCCACAAGTGACCCCATTTTGGAAACTAGACCCCCGAAGGAACTTATCTAGATGTGTGGTGAGCACTTTGAGCCCCCAAGTGCTTCACAGAAGTTTATAACGCAGAGCAGTGAAAATAAAAAATCATTTTTTTTGCTCAAAAATGATTTTTTAGCCCACTATTTTTTATTTTCACAAGGCTAACAGGAGAAATTGAACCACAAAAGTTGTTGTGCAATTTGTCTTGAGTACACCGATACCCTATATGTGGGGGGGGACCACTGTTTGGGAGCACGGGAGAGCTCAGAAGGGAAGGAGCGCCATTTTGGAATGCAGACTTTGATGGAATGTTCTGCGGGCGTCATGTTGCGTTTGCAGAGCCCCTGTGTGACTAAACAGTAGAAACCCCCACAAGTGACCCCATTTTGGAAACTAGAACCCCCAAGGAGCTTATCTAGATGTGTAGTGCGCACTCTGAACCCCCAAGTGCTTCACAGAAGTTTATAAAGGCTGAGCCATGAAAATAAAAAAATATTTTTTTTCCCTCAAAAATGATTTTTTTAGCCCGCTATTTTTTATTTTCCCAAGGGTAACAGGATAAATTGGACCCCAAAAGTTGTTGTCCAGTTTGTCCTGAGTATGCTGGTACCCCATATATGGGGGGGAACCACTGTTTGAGCGCACGGCGTGGCTCAGAAGGGAAGGAGCGTCATTTGACTTTTTGAATGGAAAATTAGCTCCAATCGTTAGCGGACACCATGTCGTGTTTGCAGAGCCCCTGTGTGCGTAAACTTTGGAGATGCCCCACAAATGACCCCATTTTGGAAACTAGACCCCCTAAGGAACTTATCTAGATGCATAGTGAGCACTTTGAACCCCCAGGTGCTTCACAGAAGTTTATAACGCCGAGCTGTGAAAATAAAAAAAAAAAATTTTCCTCAAAAAATATTTTTTTAGCCTGCTATTTTTATATTCACAAGGGTAACAGGATAAATTGGACCCCAAAAGTTGTTGTCCAGCTTGTCCTGAGTACGCTGGTACCCCATAAGTGGGGGGGGACCACTGTTTGGGCACACGTTGGGGCTCGGAAGGGAAGTAGTGACGTTTTGAAATGCCGACTTGATGGAATGGTCTGTGGGCGTCATGTTACGTTTGCAGAGCCCCTGATGTACCTAAACAGTGGAAACCCCCCACAAGTGACCCCATTTTGGAAACTAGACCCCCAAGGAACTTATCTAGATGTGTGGTGAGCATGTTGAACCCCCAAGTGCTTCACAGAAGTTTATAACGCAGAACCGTGAAAATAAAAAATCATTTTTTTTCCACAAAAATAATTATTTTAGCCCCCATTTTTTATTTTCCCAAGGGTAACAAAAAAAATTAGACCCCCAAAGTTGTTGTGCAATTTTTCCTGAGTACGTTGATACCCCATAAGTGGGGGTACACCACTGTTTGGGCACACGTTGGGGCTCGAAATGGAGGGAGCACCGTTTGACTTTTTGAACGCAAAATTGGCTGGAATAAATGGTGGCTCCATGTCACGTTTGGAGACCCCGTGATGTGCCTAAACAGTGGAAACCCTCACTTCTATCTCCAACCCTAACACACCCCTAACCCTAATCCCAACCCTAATCATAACCCTAACCACAACCCTAATCCCAACACACCCCTAACGAAATCCCAACTCTAACCCTAACCAAAAGCCTAACCGTAATCCCAACCCCAACCCAACCCTAACCCCAATTACAACCCTAACCCTAATCCCATCCCTAATTCCAACCCTAACCCTAATTCCAACCGTAACCCTAAGTCCAACCCTAACCCTTAGTCCAACCCTAACCCTTAGTCCAACCCTAACCCTATTTCTAACCCTAACCCTAATTCCAACCCTAGCCCTAACCCTAGCCCTAATGGAAAAATAAAAAAATATATTTTTATTTTATTTTATTATTTGTCCCTATCTATGGGGGTGATTAACATTTTTTTTAATTTTGATCACTATGAAAGTTTATCATAGTGATCAAAATAAATGAATGAATCTGCAGCGTTGCAGATTCGAGTCGGCGCACTGCGCATGCGCCCGCCATCTTCCAAGATGGCGTGCCCATGACGCTGGACGGCGGGACACCGGGACAGATAGCGGGAGATCGGAGGCACAAAGGAGGGTGAAAGGGAGTGATCGGAGGGTGAGAGGGGATGATCGGAAGGCGGGGGGGCAGATTATGACGGCGCCTGCCGATCGGTGCCGTCAGACGGTGGCGGCAGCCGATTGGTGCCGTCAGTCGGTGTGTGGGGGGGTCAGGTCTCGGTCTCCAGCCATGTCCGATGCTATTTCAGCATCGGCCATGGCTGGATTGTAATATTTCACTAATTTTCATTGGTGAAATATTACAATCGCTCTGATTGTCAGTTTCACTTTTAACAGCCAATCAGAGCGATCGTAGGCACGTGGGGGCTAAGCCACGCCCCCAGGTGTTAACTCTGAAGGGTCCTTTGTGTGCAGGTCGGGTGACCTTTCAGTGACCCCGGTCACCCGACCCGCAGGGGGGCAATCAATTCATGACGCCACATAGGCGTCATGAGTCGCATTGTCATGACTTTTCATGACGCCTACGTGGCGTCAAAGGTCGTGAAGGGGTTAAAGCAATATGTATTAGACCTCCTTCAGGATGTGAGGAAGGAAACCGATTCAGAAATATGGGAGGAATTAGTTTCCAAGGACATTAGGAAATATCTATCACCTCAATATATGGGATGCTGAGGGACATATTACACCCTTCAGGGAAGGGAAAAATATTTCACAAATGGGAAAAACATATACATGATGAAGAACTTGAGCAAAAGATTCTGTGGGGCTGGGAACTGGTAAGAAAGCATATCATCAATGAACAATGGAGAGATAGCCAGTTCAGAATAATGCATAAAACAATATGTGGATTCAATATACCCCCGAATCCGCAGAATCCTGATAGGCAGACAAGTTGCCCAAAATGTGCAATGCCCAAAAAAGACACCGAACATGGATTGTGGTCATGTCCCAGGACACAAGAACTCTGGTCAAAAGTCCAGGATATGTATTTGAAGATCTGTGGGATATGGGTAGCAGCAGATCCATTGTATTGGTTGTTCCACTTTACGATGGGTAAAACAAGAGGGGAACGGCTGCATGACCTGTTTCATACCATTGCAATGGTGACAAAACATCTAATTCTGCAACACTGGCTAGCTAAAACACTCCTAGGGGTAAAAGAGATCAAGGAAGGTTTGAAAGCGGTCTTGTATTTGGAAAAACGAGAAGCAGAAAGAAATAAAGATAAAATGACGGGAAAATTTTTTAAAAAATGGAGAGTGTTTATAGAAAAGTCACTGGCCACCAGAGAAATTCAATTCTTTTTCTCATGCCTGCTGCAGCTGCACCGCTGCCCTGCTTAACTCCACACCTACTGGTCACATGGTGCTGACATCATCACAGGTCCTGCTGGCACCCACTACTCTGCTGAGCTCCGCCCCTACTTGTCACATGGTATGACATCATCACAGGCCCTGCTGGCACCACTGCTTGCTGAGCTCCGCCCCTACTGGTCACATGGTGCTGACGTCATTACAAGTCCTGCTGCACCACTGAAAGAATATTACAGCGCAGGTGCAAGAAAAAGAAATGAACACTGAGGAGGCGGCGCTAAATTCAAAAGCTGAACATGACTGATGTATGTGAGGCTGTGTGTCCAGGGGGGGGAAAGCCCTGCCCCCCTGACAAATATCAGGTATGTCTGACCAATTTTAAAATCGATTATTTTGGCGGTGGAAGGGACGCTAAATAAAAGAGCCACCTTGACAGAATGCAGCATTAGTGCTGCACAAGGTGGCTCTTTTACTTAAAAACGCCTGGTGGGGTGACAGGTTCCCTTTAATGAGAGCCTTTGTAGATTTGGATTCGTACTTATTAGAGGACTTGGGGGGTACTTTAGGTAAACTGAAATTTGCTATATGAGCTATATGGTGGATAAGGTGGAGATGGAGATAAGATGTCTGATTTCAGTCAATGTACGATATGAAAATGTTGACGCAAGGGGGTTTGATAATTTTTATCTTATTTTTGTTAATTTTATTTCTGTTTCTATTCAGGCTTATGTGTTAAGCATGTTTAAATGTTATCTGTAATGATTCAATACAACGTTTACAACTTGTAATATGCAACTTCATTACAAAATCAATAAAAATGATGTTTCAAAAAAAAGTAAACAGCAAGTGCTAGTAAAAAGATGATAGCAAAACAGGGTATTTGGTTGATACAATTTTTGCAAAAAATGTATATTAAGCCGCTCTACCCATCTCAGAGCAGCCCCTAACTGATGCATTTAAAACCCTGATCAAGTGTATAGTACCTGTATGAGCAGGATTCAGGCAGGTAACGTCCAATGTGGACACGCTATGGAAGACGGCTTTTGTGTGCATGGCCAATAAGGGAGGGGTGGAAACCTCCCCATCTTGTAGAAACAAGAAACCAATTAGACACAAACACATGGACCATGCACACAGAGAACAAGTCTGTATGACAATGTTCACACCACCAAAAGACTGAAACACAGAAAAACACAGTAAAACAAACGTATAAAAATACTCTGTTGTAAAAAAAAAAAGTAACAGTAAACAGCAAGTGCTAGTAAAAAGATGATAACAAAACAGGGTATTTGGTTGATACGTTTTTTGCAAAAAATGTATTCTAAGCCGCTCTACCAAATGTCAAGGTATACCCATCTCAGAGCAGTCCCTAACTGATGCATTTAAAAACCTGATCTTCACCAGCAAGCTAGACAAATACTAGAAATTAAAACTAATAAACTTTATTTTAATTTGATTAAAAAGGGACTTAGTCCATTTTAAAAATGCACATGTACAAAAACACAAACACAAACAAAAGAACCGCTAAATGCGGTAAGACCAAACTTCAGAAACTTTCCGGTTTACTCTTAGTGTCGTAGTCCAAATAATACACAGGCACTCCTTCAGAGTATCCGCTTAGTATAAATTTGTTTGGAACAAGCACTCTCTTATAGTGCCGTAAATTGTCTATATTAAATCCATTGCTTTTAAATCGATGTGTTACTTCTGTGTTACATCCATCATTCACACTCACAATGATTTTTGACAATTTTTACAACAACAGCCTATACTATACACAATGGCATGGCACACAGTCTGAGATTCTTCAACTCGGTGTGAACCTATACATTGCTCTACTTATGCAGTTCACCACCTCCACAGACTTCTTTTAGAAAAAAAATCTCATATATCATGGAGAGATCTCACCCAAATATTACTCAGTAACGGGTTCCTCCATGTGACGCTCCCTTCTCCGTATGCGTTTCACCGTCCAGATCATCAGGGGAGTCTCTGGGTCAAACTTAATGCCTTCATGGAAAAAGTGCCATCACAGGGCTGTTCATTTGCTTGCTTTTTATAACATGCACTCATTAGTATGTTCCCGCCTCCTAAAAGTAGGCCGGGTGTATGCCCATGACCACTTCCTGTTGATGCGTTACCATAGTGATAGACCTATTACTCATATGTTTCCAATACCACCTTCTGACTCATTCAAATTAAACCCTTATCACAGGTGTACTTAGACATATTACTAATCTATGATTGCGCAGGAATCAACCTTCTCATAGTGTATATACTCATGTTCGCTCTTTATACTTCGTTCAGCTTATCGGGTTGCCTGGTAACGCGCTGACGTCACTCCACTCTCCTTCCTTTCTGGCGTGGACGCACCGCGCCTGCGCGCTCTACCGTGTCAAGTCCAACCCTCTTTCCTATCAGAGCGCCTATTTCCTCCCATCACTGAGTCACCATCCAGGGGCACACCGCGCCTCCGCACTCCATATGCAGCCGCTTCTTACAAGCTCCATCCTCTGAGTGCATATAATCCCATCACAGGGTTATCACACGGGAGCATTTGTATATCTATCTACCCTTGAGTTCATATATTAGAGATACAGGTGATCTTCTATGTAGATTGGATGGTATATGCCTTGAGGAAGACAAGATTTTTGGGAGCATAGATGTGGAGGCTTTGTACTCCTCGATACCCCACGAAAAAGGCCTGATGGCCGTGGAATACTATCTTAAGTCTCGGGGACGCTTCTTTATGAAACATAATGATTTCGTTTTAAAAGCTTTGAAATTCTGCCTTACAAATAATGTCTTTCTCTTTGGGAATAAGTACTTCCACCAGCTCAGGGGCACTGCAATGGGCTGCCCATGTGCGCCCACTTATGCAAATTTGCTCCTGGGCTGGTGGGAGGAAAAAATTGTGTTTAACAATATGAATTCTCGACATGATAGCGTAGCCCTATGGCTACGCTATATTGATGATATTTTTGTGATTTGGAGGAGCACAGAATCTGAATTTGTCTCTTTTGTGAATGACCTTAATTGTAATGATTTAGGCCTTAGATTCACATATGAGGTACCTAGATCAGAAATGAGATTTTTGGATGTGTGTGTCAAAAAGGGAATTGATGGAATCCTAGAAACGAGCAATTATAGGAAACCAACAGCTACTAACTCACTTCTAAGATGGGAGAGCAATCATCCTCTTCCACAAAAAAGAGGGATACCAAAAGGACAATATTTGAGGTTACGTCGTAACTGCGCAAACCCTCAGAAATTTAAAGAACAAGCCGATGATATGAGGGAGAGATTCCGGGAGAGAGGATACCCAGATCATGTTTTGAAGGCCGCTTATGGGGAATCTTTAAAGAAAGATCGAAAAGAACTATTAAGGAAAAAAGAAAAAAAAGAAGACAAAGAGGTCACACGGTTTATTACTAAGTTCTCAAATGGGTCAAAAAAATTTAAAGAAATTTTAGAACGACACTGGCCAGTCCTTAAAATGGATACAGATATTGAGAAAATGTTAGGCTCCAAACCACAAGTGATATATAAAAAGAATAAATCTTTAAAAGATAGACTCATGCACAGTCATTTCAGAGAGATTCCAGCACGCACCTGGTTAGAAAGGGAGGTAAAAGGGTGCTATAGATGCGGTAACTGTATAGCATGTCAGTCAGTAACGCAAGGGAAAACTTTTATGAGTACGAACAACAAGAAAATTTACACTATTAGACAGTTTATTAATTGTCGCACTAGTGGGGTGATTTATAAGGCAACCTGTATATGTGGGATGGAATATGTAGGGAAAACCAGAAGAGAGTTCAGGAAGAGGATACGTGAACATGTTGGTGATGTGGTGAATCGAAGAGATACAGCCATAGCAAACCACATCAATAGGATACATCAAGGTGATTATAGTAAAATTCAATTTATTGGGATTGAGAAAGTTCCTTACCCCCATAGAGGAGGAGATTGGGATAGAGTGATCCTCCAGAAAGAATGTAAATGGATTTTCTGGTTGAGGACACTCCAACCAACAGGCCTGAACGACCAACTATCCTTTGCGGCTTTTTTATAACCTATCCTACCACATACAATGAGTGCTGAGCCCCAGAGGACAAACTCCACTGTGCCCCACGTAAAGCCAGATCCCTGTATAGGGGTTAAAGGGTAGTGGGGTTACTCTGGAGGGAGACCGAAGGGGTTACACCTTTTTAATAGGACTTATGGTCTTTTTTTGTTCCCTTAAGTGTGGGGTAAGCCGTTTAATAAACTAAAGTGAGACAAAGAGACGACAAGAAGCTTCGTCTCGAAGGTAGATGTATCAAGTCCAAGTCAAGTACTGTACATAGTCCTAGGTGATCGATTGAGATAGTTGAAAAGAGAAAATCAAGAAGTATTGAAACAGAGTTTTATTACTTAAAGATCTCAATATCGGATGATGAATTTTGTGAAGTATGCCCAAAATGACTGTTATGTATTAACTCCAATATCTTATACAAGGGTAAAATCTATGCCCACATGTATCCTGGGGATTGTAGAGGGAACACTTCCGTTAATAATAGTGTTTAAAGTATATATATGCCATTTACTATCAAATAGCAGGGGACATCTGCCATATAACGCTAAAATATGTTAATTGTAATTATATGCGGTTATAGATCGTTATTGACTTTGTAAAAAATACTAAAGTTTTCATATACTGTCGCTTCGCTAAATAACGCTGATTATACTTATTTGAAAATTGACATAAGCTGACAGACGCAAAGAAAGTGTTAGATGAAGCGCATGTGAAGGGTAGATAGATATACAAATGCTCCCGTGTGATAACCCTGTGATGGGATTATATGCACTCAGAGGATGGAGCTTGTAAGAAGCGGCTGCATATGGAGTGCGCAGGCGCGGTGTGCCCCTGGATGGTGACTCAGTGATGGGAGGAAATAGGCGCTCTGACATAGGAAAGAGGGTTGGACTTGACACGGTAGAGCGCGCAGGCGCGGTGCGTCCACGCCAGAAAGGAAGGAGAGAGGAGTGACGTCAGCGCGTTACCAGGCAACCCGATAAGCTGAGCGAAGTATAAAGAGCGCGCATGAGTATATACCCTATGAGAAGGTTGATTCCTGCGCAATCATAGATTAGTAATATGTCTAAGTACACCTGTGATAAGGGTTTAATTTGAATGAGTCAGAAGGTGGTATTGGAAACATATGAGTAATAGGTCTATCACTATGGTAACGCATCAACAGGAAGTGGTCATGGGCATACACCCGGCCTACTTTTAGGAGGCGGGAACATACTAATGAGTGCATGTTATAAAAAGCAAGCAAATGAACAGCCCTGTGATGGCACTTTTTCCATGAAGGCATTAAGTTTGACCCAGAGACTCCCCTGATGATCTGGACGGTGAAACGCGTAGGGAGAAGGGAGCGTCACATGGAGGAACCCGTTACTGAGTAATATTTGGGTGAGATCTCTCCATGATATACGAGATTTTTTTTCTAAAAGAAGTCTGTGGAGGTGGTGAACTGCATAAGTAGAGCAATGTATAGGTTCACACCGAGTTGAAGAATCTCAGACTGTGTGCCATGCCATTGTGTATAGTATAGGTTGTTGTTGTAAAAATTGTCAAAAATCATTGTGAGTGTGAATGATGGATGTAACACAGAAGTAACACATCGATTTAAAAGCAATGGATTTAATATAGACAATTTACGGCACTATAAGAGAGTGCTTGTTCCAAACAAATTTATACTAAGCTGATACTCTGAAGGAGTGCCTGTGTATTATTTGGACTACGACACTAAGAGTAAACCGGAAAGTTTCTGAAGTTTGGTCTTACTGCATTTAGCGGTTCTTTTGTTTGTGTTTGTGTTTTTGTACATGTGCATATTTAAAATGGACTAAGTCCCTTTTTAATCAAATTAAAATAAAGTTTATTAGTTTTAATTTCTAGTATTTGTCTAGCTTGCTGGTGAAGATATTATTTCTAGCTAGTAGATCATTTGCTGAAAACCGCATTTAAAAACCTGATCATGTGTATAGTACCTGTATGAGCAGGATTAAGGCAGGTAATGTCCAATGTGGACACGCTATGGAAGACGGCTTTTGTGTGCATGGCTCATAAGGGAGGGGTGGAAACCTCTCCATCTTGCAGAAACAAGAAACCAATTAGACACAAACACATGGGCCATGCACACAGCAAACAAGAATTGTAATTAGGTGTCTCCTCTGCTACCGTCTGCTAGATAGAAGACTGACATAACCTCTTTAGATAGAGTCCGGCAAGGGGCACCTGCAAAGTGCATACTCCTTATATCTTGATTTCCCTGCACACTTCTTTCCCTTGCAGGATCAGGAGAAAAAATAAAGGGAAGATTACAACACCGAGTGAACTTTTACGAAGCTCACTTATCAGGGAGAAACAGATGAATAGGTACCGGATTATGGGGGGACGCATCTCAGCCGAAGGACCTTTCTTGGAGGCTGCTGAATTGTCCACTCTGCTGGAGCTCCTCTGACTGGACCTTTCTGCAGAATCCAGACTCTTACTTATACAGCCACTTCCCGCACTGTCACGGGGTCATCACCGGGATGCATGAAGCTTCTGACCAAGCAGTCGCTGCTGCTGCTGTTGCTGCTGCTGTACAGGATCTTGTTCCTGCTGCTTGCCTTGCTCCATCTTTCAGAATAAAGATTAGGCCCAGAAGCAAGGAGCATGTGCCCTTTTTAAACCCTGGGCACGCCCCCATCTGGTTCTCCCGGATATCCGGGTCAGCAGGTCATCTGGTCCTCAGCACCATCTTGGAGCCTTTCCCCAGAGCTCACCAGCCATGCCCCCGGATGTGAAGCGGACCCCCGAGTGCTCTGACCTCTGCACCCCCTGAGCACACAATCACCAGTCACCACGTGACCCCTTGCCACAACAGACACCCCCGGCCATGCCACAGGGCCCACCCCCAGACATCCCACCAGGCCCTGCCCCAGACGTGTCAATAGGGATCCCCCACAGCATCATCAAGGCCAGCCCCGACTGCATCATCGGACACACTCCCGGGCGTCCCCGGACACGTTACCGGGCCGTACGTACCACAGGACCTGCCTGCACGACATCAGGGTCAGATGCTCCAGAGTGCACCATGCAGGAGACACTGCCGACAAGCTCCAGGCATACTCACTTGTCTTCAGGCACCGACCATTCAGAGCTGGTAATCCTCCCCGGACACCACTCCACCTGCTCAGCTCACTACCGTGCCATCCACCCTGGACCCACTGTGGCGCTTCCAGGGACCCCGCTGCCTGATCCAACCGGCCGGGCTTGGGAATTCCAATTAATCTTCTACCTTCACAGGTATGTCTGAAGAGGTTCACTCATCAAGGACAGGAAACCAACTGATGCATGGGAGAGATGCCGTCCTTCTATGTCTGTAGGTTTCCTGTCCTTGAAGGACGAAATTCCCTCTCTTGTGGTGCTGTCATGGGAGACCAAATAAATTTGTAATATATCTTTTCAGACAAATCTGTTTCTTTCTTCACTCTCTCTTGAACTTATCATTCACGTTAAAAAAAAAACTCTGTTGCAATCCATATAGTTCAGGACAAAGCAAACTGCCAGATAACTGCGGCATCAGGTTACAGCTGCTTATTGAATTTTATGAAGAGGGTAGGTGAGAAGTGGTGGGTGGAGCAGAATGAAAGAGGGAGGCAGAGAAATGGGTCTGCAGCTACACTGCTTAGTACTGCTGTGTCTACCATGCTAATGCTGCTTCTGAACATATTTTACATAGAGACAGGAAAGCAGGAGTTCCTTGTGTCTCTGTGTGCTGTGTTTGGGAGGCATAATAGTGACTAGTCTCCGTCCACTAACCCAAGAACAAATGAAAATTAGAGATAGATCATAAAGAGGGGAAATGCACAATAAAAAGTCATATATTTGCCATGACTGAGTTTATTCTTATGTACACTCAAAAGTCTGTTCTGAAAAATAAATTGAAATGACACATACTGCACACTATTTGTTTGGTATCCTTAAGAGTGATCCCATACCTGTATATATTACACACTGACTTGATTAATATCCACAATGTATATTAGATATGGTGTTATATTTACTAGAAGTACAATGTTGTTGAGGAAGATTCTTGCTTTGCCTTTGATAATTCCCATTTCACCTTTCCTATAAAGTCTACTGCTTGCCCCTGGGCTTGGTAACAAAAGCATCCGTTTTAGTTCAATTTATTATGTTTGTCATAAATCAGGCAGTTTATACGAAGATAACAATGAGCCTGGCCTAAGATGTAATTCTCATACATCAAAGTGTGATGAAACATTTGATTAAATTTATATTGATGTCTATTTCCCTGCAGATTTTTACTGATGTGTAATGACACATAAATACCATTCAATAATAAATATTTACGATGCAAGAATAAATGAACATTTCTTAAATACTTGTGGAATTAAGTTATACATTTCTACTTGTAAAGTAATTGATTGTCTATTTTGTCTATAAATATGTAACACGCATCTTTAATTTAGAGCACTCCACTGCTTGCAGGATTGAATTACAATTTACCACCCAAAATTGGGTTTATTGATGTTGAAATTTCTAATTAATCAAGCTGTATCTTCTCTATTCTACAATCAATAACTAGTGGGGGCTTTGTTCTGGTCAATTAGTTTTCAACTAATCGCAAAATTGGGTTTGTTAGAACATAATTCAAAAAGTAGTGAATTAGTGAATATATATTCAGTGCTTACCATTACTATGTGATTATTTTGTAGTACAGAGCCCCCTCTGTAGGTAGTTTATGTAAATACCTCATCACGTACGAGCATGGCCTTAGGCTATATTTACACCTGCATTCTGAAATTTCATTTGCATGTTCCATTTTAGAAACAGACTTCATATTTAACTCACATCTGTAGCATAATGTAGCATAACTGATACAAATAGAATCAGAGAGGTCCCATTAATTATTATAGGGTCTAAGTTCCTTTATGTGTCAATTTTTAGAACAAGAAAAAGATTACCTGCCTGCTCCATTTTAAAAACACATAATGAAACCCTGAAAAAACCTATAATGGTCACGGGGGGGGGGCCTCTGCTACTATTTGTAGAAGTTATTCAACAGATCTGTTTTGGACATAATTTGTCTGTTCCTAAAAAAGAAATTATAACCAGAATTCTCAAATGCTGGTGTGAACATAATAAACAAAATGGATTTAAAAAAAATACTAATAATTTAAGTAAACCAAAACTGAATTTTTTATTAACAAAATTTGGACATTTCAATGTAATTTATGAAGGAAGCAAGAACTGCCAAAAATGTGATGTAAGAGGGACTCAGATACACCCTGTATTAGACATAAAGGAGGGCCTCATACACATTCTGTTCAAATTGTCATGTAGTGGTACTTCTACACTCATATAAGCTATGCCCTAAGTGGAAAGCTTGCCGAAAATTACAAGTAAGGTAATCCATACTCCCTTCAAGGCACCAACTGGAGTGACTCAGTCAAATGATGTGAGCAAAGTGTAGTTGTGGTACTTCTACACTCATAAAAGCTCTGCACACAGTGCAAAGCTTGCCAAAAATTACAAGCAGGTCCATCTACACACCCTTGAAGCCACTAACTGGAGTGCCTCATATAAATATTAAGAAAGTGTAGTTGTGGTACTTCTACACTCATAAAGGATGTGCACACAGAATTTCTTTCTGATTTTGTGCTAAAGAGGGTTATCTATACGCCCTTGAAGGCACCAACTGGATGGCAACATAAAAATTAGGAATGTGTAGTTGTAGTACTTGTACACTAATAAAGGCTTTGCACATAGTGCAAAGCCAGAAAAAAATTATAAGGAGGGTCATGCAGAGACCCTTGAAGGCAACGAGGTAAAAACCCTTTATGTACTGCTGTAATATTGTGGTGTGAAAAAGTCAGAGCTAATCCAGGCTGTGCTCACTTTTATCAGAGTGAGCCAGTCAGCATTTTCTGTTGACTGGCAAAAGTGCCTGTCTGTTATAAACCCCCTGGCGGCACTAAAAACCGTCTCAAACAAGACACTAGTGACAGGGCAGCACAACACCTCCAAGTCATAGAAGGACAGCTCATGCCAGGTGTTCAGCTTGGAGACCCAATAGTTGAAGATCGCAGAGTTGAGTTTGCCGGCTACTGCAGTGTTTTCTTTGACTGGTTTCCTTGAGGTCAGTGATTGTTTCGTGATGTTGGTCTACTAGGCATTGCTCCCACCTAGCCAGAATCCTACTCCACACTGATGAGGGGCAACACCCTGAAACAGCTGTCTGTGGATGAATACCTGGCCTTTGGTATTTCCCTTGTCATATCTGTAAACTCGTAAAGAGGTGGATATTGACTTAAAGGGTCACTTAATATGGTGGTAATGGTGGTTTCTGAAAGGAACCACTCCTTGGTTGGGTCCTTCCCTGGAGGAAGATCTGGCTAGTCCCATGTTTGAGACTCTTAAATGAGGCTCCACTGACTTTATTTGCATATTTAAATCATCAGCCTGCACCCTATTTATTGGCTCTGGAACAGGTGGCTGCCTCCATTCTGTCCATTTGTGACCTTGCCTTGACTAGGTGTGTTGGTGTTGTATGTGCAACATGGCAGACAGTCTGAGTTTCAACACAACTGAGCAGGTTCTCTTCAACTGGCTTTTGTCACGCCGCTTTGGTTACCCAAACCCAGTGATAGTGGATCCGCGGAGGAGGAGACGCATATGGGTCCATCCACTTTTGAGGCAGCGACTCACAAGAGGTCATTTTCACCGCCTCTATTCTTCTCTGTGTGATCATCCAGAAAAATTTTGCCAATACTGTCGTATGAGCCTTGCAACATTTGATCTATTCTTGGAGACACTGCGCCCTGGGATCCCTTATCACGTAGTCATTCTGCTAGAAAATATATGTGTAGAGTTGAGTGAAACGGGTTGGTCAAATTAAAAAATCACCGACTTTAGCTAAAGTCGGGTTTCGCCGATCGAAACCCGACCGTAGCGTGAGGTCGGCCATGAGGTCACGTTTCAAATAATGCTTCCAGCACCTTTTCTCAGCCAATGATGGAGGACACACACTGTGGGCAACGCGATGACATGGGCAGCGGCCACCACCATCTTAGAGAAGGACATTAAAGTGATTGGCTGGCTTTGTGTGGCATCACAGTGGCTATAAAAGGCCGTGACCGCCATCTTACTTCTGCCGATCTTAGAATAGGGAGAGGTGCTGCTGCTGATTCTGAATAAGGGAGAGCATTAGGCATGGAAGAAGAAACAAAAATTGCTTCTGCTGATAGCGCTTTTCACTGTACAGTTAGTGTGCAGTGAAAGGGGAGGATTTTTCTTGTGTGCAGCAGCGCTGGTGGTGATTAGGCTGCCTTTTAAGGCTACCTGATAGCTGCATTGCTGTGTGCACACTGCTGTTCAAACTGCTGTTTTCAAAGCACTCCAAATTTTCTTATTTTGCTCTGGTGAGTTACCGAGCGTTCATTTTTTCACACACCGTATAGCGGTGTACGCTCCTCACACACTACCGTGTACTGGCTAGTATCACGGACAATTACAAGCTATCTGTGTGTGACTCTGGAAAAACAAGCCCAGGAGATTTTCCATTTTTCCAGACCTACACCTTATAGAGCTGTCCGCTTTTCAAACAGTTTCGTAAATCTGCTGTTTGATCATGGTCAAAACTATACAGAGACAGCGTGTGTCACTCCATATAAAAATAGACGGAGATTGACAATTTTCCATACAGACACCGTAGAGCGGTGTAAGCTCCTCACACACTACTGTGTACTGGCTGGTATCACGGACAAATACATGCTATCTGTGTGTGACTCTGGAAAAACAAGCCAAGGAGATTTTCCATTTTTCCAGACCTACACCTTATAGAGCTGTCCGTTTTTCAAACAGTTTTGTATATCTGCTGTTTGATCACAGTCAAAACTATACAGAGACAGCGTGTGTCACTCCGTATAAAAATAGACAGAGATTGATAATTTTCCATACAGACACCGTATAGCGGTGTACGCTCCTCACACACTACCGTGTACCGACTGGTATCACGGACAAATACAAGCTATCTGTGTGTGGCTCTGGAAAAACAAACCGAGGAGATTTTCCATTTTTCCAGACCTACACTTTCTCGAGCTGTCCGCTTTTTCAAACAGTTTTGTATATCTGCTGTTTGATCATGGTCAAAACTATACAGAGGACTGTGTGTCACTCCGTATAAAAATAGACGGAGATTGACAATTTTCCATTCAGACACTGTAGAGCGGTGTACGCTCCTCACGCACTACCGTGTAAGGGCTGGTATCACGGACAAATAGAAGCTGTGTGTGACTCTGGAAAAACAAGCCGAGGAGATTTTCCATTTTTCCAGACCTACACTTTACAGAGCTGTCCGCTTTTCAAACAGTTTCGTATATCTGCTGTTTGATTACACTCAAAACTATACAGAGACAGTGTGTGTGACTCCGTATAAAAATAGACGGAGATTGACAATTTTCCCTACAGACACCGTATTGCAGTGTACGCTCCTCACACACTACCGTGTACCGGCTGGTATCACAGACAAATAAAAGCTATCTGTGTGTGACTCTGGAAAAGCAAGCCGAGGAGATTTTCCATTTTTCCAGACCTACACCTTTTAGAGCTGTCTGCTTTTCAAACAGTTTTGTATATCTGCTGTTTGATCACGGTCAAAACTATACAGAGACAGTGTGTGTCATTCCGTATAAAAATAGACGGAGATTGACAATTTTCCCTACAGACACCGTATAACGGTGTACGCTCCTCACACACTACCGTGTACCGACATGTAACACAGACAAATATAAGCTGTGTGTGGCTCCGGAAAAACAAACCGAAGAGATTTTCCATTTTTCCAGACCTACACCTTTTAGAGCTGTCCGCTTTTCAAACAGTTTCGTATATCTCCTGTTTGAATACGGTCAAAACTATACAGAGACAGCGTGTGTCATTCCATATAAAAATAGACGGAGATTGACAATTCTCCATACAGACACCATAGAGCGGTGTATGCTTCTCACACACTACCGTGTACCGGCTGGTATCACAGACAAATAGAAGCTATCTGTGTGTGACTCTGGAAAAGCAAGCCGAGGAGATTTTCCATTTTTCCAGACCTACACCTTTTAGAGCTGTCAGCTTTTCAAACAGTTTTGTATATCTGCTGTTTGATCACTGTCAAAACTATACAGAGACAGCATGTCACTCCGTATAAAAATAGACGGAGATTGACAATTTTCCATACAGACACCGTATAGCGGTGTACGCTCCTCACACACTACCGTGTGCTGACTGGTATCATGGACAAATACAAGCTATCTCTGTGTGGCTCTGGAAAAACAAACCGTGGAGATTTTCCTTTTTTCCAGACCTACACCTTCTCGAGCTGTCCGCTTTTCAAACAGTTTCGTACATCTGCTGTTTGATTACTGTCAAAACTATACAGAGATAACGTGAGTCACTCCGTAGAAAAATAGATGGAGATTGACAATTTTCCATACAGACACCGTATAGAGCTGTCCGATTCTCAAACAGTATTGTATGTCTGCCGTTCGCATTACAGTCACATCTATACAGAGTCAGCGTCTGTGTGTGACACTCCGTAAATACATATATGGAGATTGTTAGTTACACAAAAAACGTATACAGCTGTACACTTCTGATACAGTTCCATGCTTGTTGGATTACGGTCAAATACATACTGGGAGAGCGTCAGTGACTAACAAAATATATACGTAGATTTAATTTTTTTAATACACCTTACACAGCTGGACGCTCCTCATAGAGTACCATCTCTCTGCTGGTATGTTTGGTACATTTTCCCAAACATGAGGAAGTATGGTGGAAAACACCGTGGACATGGGCGCAGCTGGTACTGATGGTGGTGGAGCATCGGCTGGTTCTGGCAAAAGCACAATAGCAGCTAAGGCAGGAGGTGTGGAGCCTGCGTCATTGTCTGGCCCAAGAAGGCCAGTAAGGTTCCCTTTACTTGGAGTAGGAAAACCGCTTTTAAAGCCGGAGCATCAGGAGCAGGTTTTGGCGTTTATTGCCGAAACAGCCACCAGCTCTATTGCCTCCACTTCTGAACATTCGAAAGCTGCAAGCACGGATGTTATGAATGAGTCACCGAAGGAGGAAAAAACAAAAATACAAGCTAAGTCCAGAAAACCAGAGAGGTTGGTAGCTATCGGATTGCAGACCCCTGATCCTATCCACAACAACTAACAGTAGCCGTGGGGGGTTCCTACGATGCCCTAGACTCCTCGATCACAGCCAGAGAACTAAATAGGCCTAAAGAAAGAAAGGGGAAATCTAAACTGCCCCAGAGCAAACCCTAAAGCAATAGGCAGCACCCAACAAATAATGACAGTGAAGCAAGATGAAAACACAGAAAATGTATACCATAGTAGGAAGAGTGCAGTGTGGCACTTCTTTGTCCAAAATCCTACTGATGAGGCAAAGGTTACCTGTAAGAAGTGCGGAAGGATCTTTAGCTGAGGTAAACAACTCAGAAATTTGAATACCAGTTGCATGCTTAGACATTTAATCAACAAGCACTTGCAAGCGTGGACGGACTACAAAACCTCAGGTAGCACATGTGCACCTGCTCCGACTGAAGGTAGCCAGCAATGCTCCATCGCTTCCCCCACTGTAAGACCACCGCCACCATTAAGCACACCACCAGCACTAAATGTTGAGGTGTTGTCACAAGGCCAAAGCACTCAGGGAATCAGAATGGTTTTGCAACACAACACTGAATCTAGGCCATCACCACCAATACCATCACCAACCCCCTCTCACTCCGTCTGGTCCACTGCTACTTCCCCCATATGCAGCTCTCCAGTCCAGCTCACCCTACCAGACACTCTGAGTAAGACAAGAAAGTACTCATCCTCTCATCCGCATACACTGTGTTTGAACACCTACATTGCCAAACTAATCTCATTAGAGATGATGCCCTACCTTTTGGTTGAAAGGGAAGATTTCGGCGAGCTCATGGCCTACGCAGTACCACGCTATGACCTACCCAGTCGGCACTTCTTTTCTCGAAAAGATTTCCTGGCCCTCCACCTGCATGTGAAAGACCGCATTGTCCATGCACTAAAGCAATCAGTGAGTGGAAAGGTGCACCTCACAACAGATGCATGGTCCAGTAGGCATGACCAGGGCCGTTACGTGTCCATCACTGCGCACTGGGTTAATGTGGTGGATGCAGGCTCCACAGGGGACAGCGGTGGTGGAACAGTGCTGCCTAGCCCACGGTATAGGAAACAGTAGGCTGTAGGCTTTTGACCCTCCTCCTCCATAAGCGAAAGCTCATCCACAGAGCACAGTCGCACAAGCACTCCATCCGCAGCTAGCAGTGTTGCACACGAGGTGTCCCACTATCGAACAGCTAGTGGTAAGTGTCAGCAGGCTGTGTTAAAGATGATGTCTTTGGGCGACAACAGACACACCGCGGAGGTACTGGCCGTACTGGCCGACTACTTGCAGCGACAAACTGAGTCATGGCTGGGCAGTCTACATCTTGAGCCAGGCAAGGTAGTCAGTGATAACGGCCATAATTTTGTGGCAGCCATAGCCCGTGCAAAACTCACACACACCTTGCCTGGCTCACACTTTGAACCTGGTGGTGCAGTGCTTCCTTAATAATTATCCAGATTTAACATCCCTGCTCCATAAGGTGCGAAGACTGTGCTCGCACATCCGTCGCTCAAACATCCACTCCAGTCGTATGCAGAAGCTGCAGCGATTGCTCCACCTCCCCAAGCACCGCCTAAACATAGACGTTGCAACAAGGTGGAACTCCACCCTGCACATGGTTGAGAGGCTGTGCGAACAGAGGCAGGCTGTAATGCATTTGTGGGAGGATACACAGGCAGGCAGTTTGAGGGAAGACATGGAATTGTCGGGTGTGCAATGGTCAAAGCTGAAAGACCTCTGGTAAGTCACTATAACAACCCTGCTGGCATCACTGCATGGCCTCCCTTCCCCCGCATACCAACTTACTCACTGCTCCGGGTCATGCTGTGAATTCTGTTTGCTGCCAGTCCTATGCTCTGTGTCTCTGTTATCCTGTATGCTTTCTGGCTATGTGTGTATAGGGGGCGGCGACAGAACTCTCTGGTTCTTATGCAGTCAGAGTGCACCTGTTCCATCTGTCCCTGACCAATTACCTAGAGCCCTCGACTATTTAGATCCGCCACACCCACTGAACATTGCCTGTGCAATGTCTGCACTCAGTTAGTATCTTGCTGCTGAGGAAGCCAGGCCCTGTTCTGTGTATCTCCTTCTCTGTAGAAATACTCTTAGCCTTGCTTTGTGTTCTTTCTCTGCCCTCCAGGAGGCTGCATATCCTGGTCTCTGTGTCTTGGTCCTAGCTTTGTGTTTACTTGTCCTTCCGCCTGCCAGGAGGCAGAATATCCTGATCCTTGAGTCTTTGTCCCTGTACCTTGTCTGAACTCTGTCCTACCCCTGCCTCCTTGCCTTTGGTTTCCTTCCCTGCTGTGTCTTTCCTTGTGTCCTCCCTGTCTGAGCCTCTGCACCCTTGCAGCTCTGTATGTGCCTCTGCACCCTTGCAGCTCTGCCTGCTCCTCTCCTGCTGCTGCAGAACCTCTTGCTGCAGCTTCTCTCCACAGACCTTGTGGTTCAGCTTTGCTCCACTACTGCTGCCACTGCAGAACCTCTTGCTGCAGCTTCTCTCCACAGACCTTGTGGTTCAGCTTTGCTCCACTCCTGCAGCCACTGCAGAACCTCTTGCTGCAGCTTCTCTCCACAGACCTTGTGGGTCAGCTTTGCTCTGCTGCTGCAGAACCTCTTGCTGCAGCTTCTCTCCGCAGACCTTGTGGTTCAGCTTACTCCGCACTCCTGCGGCTCCGCCTATTCCACTCATTCCTACCTGTATCCATACCTGCACCTCCTGTGTGAACAGGTCCAAACCTGTTCCTTTATATTCCACTCCTTCCTGCCTGTATCAGTACTGGTCCCAGCTGTGTGAACAGGTCTCTACTTGTTCCCTCATATACCGTGCCTACTTGCCCTGTGTCTCCAAGTCGTGCCTGCTTGCCCTGTGTCTCTAAGCCGTGCCTGCTTGCCCTGTGTCTCCAAGCCGTGCCTGCTTGCCCTGTGTCTCCCAGCCAGCCATGCCTGCTTGCCCTGTGTCTCCAAGCCATGCCTGCTTGCCCTGTGTCTCCAAGCCGTGAATGCCTGTCAGTGTACCAAGCCGTGCCTGCTTGCCCTGTGTCTCAGCCTGCCTGTTAGTCACACCTGTCCAAGTGACTTGTCCCCGAGTGGGATCAGCAGCCACAGCCAGACTCCCCCCTGGAGTGGAACCCGACAGCTACCTACTGCACAAGCTGACCTCACCATCAGAGGCTCCAGCGAAGACCGAGGTAGTCACGCCCCTTCCAGGGTAGTCTGGTTTGTGGCACAGTGGGGCCACAACCCCCCGGCTGGCGCCATTCAGCCAAGGCGTGAGCGTGACAGTCCTTCAGTGTTTTGAGGAAAGCACACGGATGGTAAGCACAGACGACGCCATCATAAGCATGAGCATCCCACTTGTGCGTCTGCTCATGCAAAGTTTGACGCACATTAAGGATCTGGCGTCTGCAGCGGAGGAGGAACAGGAGGAGGAGGAGGGAAGCCTTCCTGACAGTCAGCCATTGTCTGGTCAGGGAACTGTCCTGGATGAGGTGGTAGAAGAAGAGGAAGAGGAGGAGGAGGATGAGTGGGATGATTATTTTGGGCAGGAGGATGCTTCTCAGGGGGCAAGAGAAAATGTTGGCGTTCCAAGGTCAGGTACAGTGTTTGTGCGTGACTGTAGGGATGTGGATTTGCCAGAAAGTGCTCCTCCACCCAGCAGTGGCAGTGCATTATTGACACCTGGAACATTGGCCCACATGTGCAATCATGCCTTGCGGATCCTAAAGAGGGACCCCCGCATTGATGAAGGATGACGACTAGAGATGAGCGACTTTGCCTGTTTTCAGGTCGAGTTGGGTTTCATGATTATCGTGAAAAGTCAAAGGCCGACTGAAACACGAAACCCAATGCAAGTCAATGGGGAACCAAGGTCGGCAGGGAGTGGAGGACAGGAAACACACCTACAGTGCCCATTTTAATGCCAAAAACATCAATTCTTATTACTTAAGCTTGTCAACCTTAATTTACTTTATAATTATAGTTAGGCATTGAAAACTGGGGGTTATTTTTCTAAAGTTGTGGAGGGGGTAGGGCTGGCTCCAGATTTTCGTGGGCCCAGGGCCAAAGAGTGTCACTGGGCTCCTATTACACATGCCACAATTCATGATCCTCTGATATGGCAGATAAATAGCGGTATAGTACAATGAAAAATACTTCACTTCTTACATCACATGACTGATATCCATTTTAAATTCTCCAATAGCTCCAAAAACGGACAGTATATTACTCCATACAGTATTATGGCCACCGCATAGTGCGCTATACAGAGTAATGAGGCCCATATATTTCTCCATACAGAATCATTGGTCCCATATAATGTTTGAAACAGTATATGATGAGCTCCACATAATGCTACAGTATATGTTGGTCCCCATGGATGAAGCTCCACTGTGTTATGGGCCCAATAATGCTCCATATATAATGGGCCCCATTTCTAATGCTCCAGTGCATAATGGGCCCTGTAAATGCTGCTCCAATGTCTGATGTTCACCTTTGGAATGCTCCAGTGTATGGTGGGCCTCATATATCATTCTCCAGAGTATAGTGCTCCCCAAAAATAGCTGTCCCAACATTGAAAACAATTAAATAAGTCTCCTCGCTAGGGAATCCCTGTACTAGTCTGGACTACGCGTCGTCCCCATCTTCCATCTCACTGCACTTGGACTGTTTAGGCAGAGGGCGTACAGACGTGATGTCATCGCGCTCTCTGACCAGAATGTCACTGTCAGGAAACGCGGAAGACGTCACGGCGGTGGAGCAGGGAGAGGTAAGTATTTCAACTTTGCAAGTGCTGTGATCCTGAGCAAGCAGGGGGGGCCCACTCGTTGGCGACGGCACTGGCACTGGGCCCCTCATAGTACGCCGGTGTGTATGACGGCGGGTGTGCACCCCCACCATCAGAGACACTTGATTCTACTATGAGGGACCTTGTGCCGTTGCCAAAGAGTGTGCCCACCCACCAGTCCAGGGCAATGGCACTCGCACAGGTGCGTGCGCCAGGTGGTGACCCCGGCCCTGTGGGGGGAGGCAGCCTAGTTAGGGAGGTGGAAAAATTGGCATATGTTGATGTTGGACATTCAGCAGCTGCAAATGGAGTAATTGGAGAAGTCCGCGGAAGAGGAGGACAAAAGCAAGCCATTTTTCTGGCAACCTACGAGTCAGCAGGGGAGGGTGGGACAAAATCCTTTGAAACCCATGCATGGTTCATTTTAATGAAGGTTAGATCATCAACATTTTGGATCGACAGACGGGTCCTTTTTTCTGTCAGGATTGATCCAGCAGCACTGAAGACTCGTTCAGATAATACACTAGCAGCAGGCAAGCGAGCTCCTGTAAGGCGCATATTGTGCCAATTCAGGCCAGGTATCAAGTTTACTGGCCCAATAGTCAAAGGGGAATGACTGGTGAGGGAGAACATCGATATGGGAGAAGTAGTTTGTTACCATAGTTGACAACTGCTGTCTCCTGTCACTTTCGATCGATGCAGTATTACCAGTCGTGTGAGCGGTACTTGAAGAATCAGTCCACAACATGGTCATGAAACCCCTGTGTCCAATGCCACTTTGGCTGTGGGCACCACGAACGCCTCTTCCATTGTGCTGTCTACAGCTCATGGGAGAACCAGCACCGCTGCTGTGTGCTAGGAAAGCCTCAAACAAACGGTTTACTAGAGTTGCTTGTATGTTAGCCAATATTATCTCTAGGTTCTCCTGTGGCATGTTGTTGTGTAATTTGCCTTTATAGCGTGGATCGAGCATGCTGGCAAGCCAGTAGTCGTCATTAGAGTTGAGCGAAACGGGTCAGTCAAATTCAAAAATCGTCGACTTTCGCTGAAGTCGGGTTTCATGAAACGAAACCCGACCATAGCGTGAGGTCGGCCACGAGGTCAGCGACCAGAGCGCCAAAGTCGCGTTTCAAAAGATGCTTCCAGCGCCCTTTTTCAGCCAATGATGGAGGACACACACTGTGGGCAATGCGATGACATAGGCATCGGTCACCACTGTCACGCTCGCGCCTTGGCTGAATGGCGCGAGCCGGGGGGTTGTGGCCCCACTGTGCCACAAACCAGACTACCCTGGAAGGGGCGTAACTACGGCAGCTTCCTTGGTCTTCACTGGAGCCTCTGATGGTGAGGTCAGGCTTGTGCGGCAGGTAGCTGCCGGGTGCCACTCCAGGGTGGTGTCTGGCTGTGGCTGCTGATCCCACTCGGGAACAGGACACCTTGACAGAGGCTATAGACAGGCAGGCAGGTGGATACGACAGGCACGGCTGAGACACAGGGCAGGCGGGCACGGCTTGGAGACACAGGACAGGCGGGCACAGCTTGGAGACACCGGACAGGCGGGCACGGCTTGGAGACACCGGACAGGCGGGCACGGCTTGGAGACACCGGACAGATTGGCGTGGTATGAAAAGGAGCAGGTAGGGACCTGTTCACACAGCAGGTGTAGGCAGGAGGGAGTGGTGTATGCTGGAACAGGATCTGGACCTGTTCTCACAGGAGGTGTAGGCAGGAGGGAGTGGTGTATGCTGGAACAGGATCTGGACCTGTTCACACAGGAGGTACAGGTATGGATCTAGGCAGGAAGGAATGGAATATGAAGGAACAGGTTTGGGCCTGTTCACACAGGAGGTGTAGGCAGGAGGGAGTGGTGTATGCTGGAACAGGATCTGGACCTGTTCACACAGGAGGTACAGGTATGGATATAGGCAGGAAGGAATGGAGTATGAAGGAACAGGTTTGGGCCTGTTCACACAGGAGGTGCAGGTAGACAGAGCCGCAGGAGTGCGGAGCAGGCAGAGCCGCAGGAGTGCGGAGCAGGCAGAGCTGCAGGAGAGCGGAGCAGGCAGAGCCGCAGGAGTGCGGAGCAGGCAGACCGCAAGAGTGCGGAGCAGGCAGAGCCGCAAGAGTGCGGAGCAGGCGGAGCAGCTAGGGAGCTGTGCAGACAGAGCTGCGAGCGTGCAGATGCACAGATAAAGAGGACACAAGGAAAGACACGGCAGGGAAGGAACCACAAACAAGGAGACTGACAGACAGAGGTAAGACTGAGTTCAGACAGAGGCACAGGGACAAAGACACAAGGACCAGGATATTCAGCCTCCTGGCAGGCAGACAGAGTACGGACAAGGTACAGGGAACAAGACTCAAGGGCCAGGATATTCAGCCTCCCGGCAGGCAGACAGGGTACAAAGCAAGACTAGAGTAATCCTCCAAAGAAGGAGACAGACAGAACAGGGCCTGGCTTCCTCAGCAGCGGAATACTAACTGAGTATAGACATTGCTCAGGCAATGTTTCAGTGGGAGTGGCGAAACTAAATAGTCAAGGGCTCCAGGTGGTTGGTCAGGGACAGATTACCCAGGTGCACCCAGACCGCATAAGAACCAGAGAGTTCAGGCGCCGCCCCCCTATACACACAGTCAGGAAACATGGAGAGCAAGCAGGAAAACAAGAGGCATAGCACATGGAGCTCAGGGCTGGCAACAGACAGATTTCACAGCATGGTTTGAAGGAGAAAGTAAGTTGGTGCGCGGGGGATGGGAGGCCATGCCGTGATGCCAGCAGGGTTGTTACAGTACCCCCCCTTTACGGCCCCTCTTCCTCAAGCCTGCCAGATTGACCTGAAGAAGGAGTATGGGACCACATACAGTCCAGGTTGACACGACATCCTTCACGTAGGGTGGAATATGTGTGCCATCAGGAATCCCAGAGTGCCAAGCTTCTTGGTGCCCGATGGAATCAGCTTCCAACACCGAGGGTATAAGGACTTGGATCTCTTCCTCCAGAGTGGAAGAAAGCAGGGACCTGGAAGCCTCAGATTTGACCCCTACATCAGCCGGCCAGCTGGAAATCGAAGAGACCTTTACCGAGTCCAACTTCAGCCCGATATCCCAAGAAAATTGGACCTCCTCCTCCAGACGGGTAAAAAACAGAGATGCATAGGCCACTGTTCTCACCTCTTCATCCACCTGCCACATGGAAGTTGGAGGCATACATACGGGGAGCCACCTCCGCCTGTTACCCGGAACAGACTGGACCACTTCTTTCAAGTAGGCGAACGAGTACTGCTTAATCCTGGGACCTTCACCCACAGACCATAGAGGAGCCGAGGGCATCCACTCAGGATCAATCTTCAGCCCATTATCCTGGGGAAGACTATCAAGTGTCAGGGATGTTCCTGAGGACTGGTCACTGGTATGGTCACCGGAGGTGTACGGAGAGGGCGCCACTGTTTCCTTTTCTTCAGTGACGTCAGTACACCATGGCTTGATAGCTGGCAGATCAGGTGGAGAAGGAGACGATACAGAAGACTGACCTTGCAGTAATGGAACTAGACACCTCTGTTGGCTAGGCAGATCCAAATATAGCACCATGCTGGGTCTTTGGACCGGAAGGGGCAATAGAGTGCCCGGCTCAAAACGACCGGTGGGCAAGTTGGTCAGCAGGTGGAAGACAAATGTCTCTGTGTATAATGCTCCGATTAGGAGCTGTAGTTGACCCCTCAATGCTGGACTGTTCACAAGTAGGGCTCGGCCATCACCAAACCCCCTGCATGGATTCTGGAGCGGTGGAGCAGGAACCATGCACAGACTTCGTCTGGCTTGTAGCTTGCATACATCTGCATGGCCGAAACTCCCACAAGGCACCGGAACAGTCACAGACTTTAGTAGCGAGGAGGTACTCTCACCAAGGGCAGTCTCTCCTACTGGCCCAAGGTTCTGGAGCTTTGGCTTCACAGGGCTGAGACCATCAGGATGTTCCTTCTCAGGACTGGCCTCTGGCGACAACCTAGCCAGCCCCTTTTTCTTAGACCTCTTGGATCTTGCATGGGGGGCTGCTTTGGCAGGCTGAGGAACAGATGGGTCATGGACGGTCACAGACGGAGAAGATGAATTGGCCACAGGTCTCTTTCGTCCGATCCGTTCCTGGAAGCTAGGAGGGGAAGACTTTTCAGGAGACACTGTACTAGGCTTGTCAAAGGCTTTGCAGAAGGCCACCAGGAAGGCCGGTAAGCTCGAGGTGATGGGATCCCCTGCTTCCCAAAGGGGGTTGAGCCACTGCAACGCATCTCCTGTTAGGTAGGACATTAGTAATCCTACCTTTACCCGATCGCTGGCGAAGTAGGGAGCATGCCATTGAAAATAGCGTAGGCACTGCTCCATAAAGGCACGACACTGCTTGGGGTCCCCATCATATCTTGGCGGGTCCAAGGGAGGTTCAACTTTAGGTATGCCAGCCTCTAGTTGAGCAAACAGTCTATTGGAGACCACAATGGTGGGTGGAGCAGTGAAGGATTGGGCTTCAGACCGGGTAAATTTATTTGGTTGCCCATACTGGCAAAAAAGTTCATCTTGCTCCGAGGGCGAAAGGACATGGGACTCAGCGGGGACCATGGCCTGAGCAAACTGTCACGCTCGCGCCTTGGCTGAATGGCGCGAGCCGGGGGGTTGTGGCCCCACTGTGCCACAAACCAGACTACCCTGGAAGGGGCGTAACTACGGCAGCTTCCTTGGTCTTCACTGGAGCCTCTGATGGTGAGGTCAGGCTTGTGCGGCAGGTAGCTGCCGGGTGCCACTCCAGGGTGGTGTCTGGCTGTGGCTGCTGATCCCACTCGGGAACAGGACACCTTGACAGAGGCTATAGACAGGCAGGCAGGTGGATACGACAGGCACGGCTGAGACACAGGGCAGGCGGGCACGGCTTGGAGACACAGGACAGGCGGGCACGGCTTGGAGACACAGGACAGGCGGGCACGGCTTGGAGACACCGGACAGGCGGGCATGACTTGGAGACACCGGACAGGCGGGCACGGCTTGGAGACACCGGACAGATTGGCGTGGTATGAAAAGGAGCAGGTAGGGACCTGTTCACACAGCAGGAGTAGGCAGGAGGGAGTGGTGTATGCTGGAACAGGATCTGGACCTGTTCTCACAGGAGGTGTAGGCAGGAGGGAGTGGTGTATGCTGGAACAGGATCTGGACCTGTTCACACAGGAGGTACAGGTATGGATCTAGGCAGGAAGGAATGGAATATGAAGGAACAGGTTTGGGCCTGTTCACACAGGAGGTGTAGGCAGGAGGGAGTGGTGTATGCTGGAACAGGATCTGGACCTGTTCACACAGGAGGTACAGGTATGGATATAGGCAGGAAGGAATGGAGTATGAAGGAACAGGTTTGGGCCTGTTCACACAGGAGGTGCAGGTAGACAGAGCCGCAGGAGTGCGGAGCAGGCAGAGCCGCAGGAGTGCGGAGCAGGCAGAGCCGCAGGAGTGCGGAGCAGGCAGAGCCACAGGAGTGCGGAGCAGGCAGAGCCGCAAGAGTGCAGAGCAGGCAGAGCCGCAAGAGTGCGGAGCAGGCAGAGCCGCAAGAGTGCGGAGCAGGCAGAGCAGCTAGGGAGCTGTGCAGACAGAGCTGCGAGCGTGCAGATGCACAGATAAAGAGGACACAAGGAAAGACACGGCAGGGAAGGAACCACAAACAAGGAGACTGACAGACAGAGGTAAGACTGAGTTCAGACAGAGGCACAGGGACAAAGACACAAGGACCAGGATATTCAGCCTCCTGGCAGGCAGACAGAGTACGGACAAGGTACAGGGAACAAGACTCAAGGGCCAGGATATTCAGCCTCCCGGCAGGCAGACAGGGTACAAAGCAAGACTAGAGTAATCCTCCAAAGAAGGAGACAGACAGAACAGGGCCTGGCTTCCTCAGCAGCGGAATACTAACTGAGTATAGACATTGCTCAGGCAATGTTTCAGTGGGAGTGGTGAAACTAAATAGTCAAGGGCTCCAGGTGGTTGGTCAGGGACAGATTACCCAGGTGCACCCAGACCGCATAAGAACCAGAGAGTTCAGGCGCCGCCCCCCTATACACACAGTCAGGAAACATGGAGAGCAAGCAGGAAAACAAGAGGCATAGCACATGGAGCTCAGGGCTGGCAACAGACAGATTTCACAGCATGGTTTGAAGGAGAAAGTAAGTTGGTGCGCGGGGGATGGGAGGCCATGCCGTGATGCCAGCAGGGTTGTTACAACCACCATCTTTGAGAAGGGCATGCATGTGATTGGCTGGCTTTGTGTGGCGTCACAGGGGCTATAAAAGGGCGTGAACGCTGACCGCGATCTTACTTATGCCAATCTTAGCATAGGGAGAGCTGCTGCTGCTGCTGCTGATTCTGTAGGGAGAGCGTTAGGCAGGGAAGAAAAACCAAAAAAACTGCTTCTGCTGTTAGCGATTTCCACTTACAACACAACACTGTGTGCAGTGACAGGGGAGGCCCTATTTTTGTGCATCAGCTCTGTTGGTTATTAGGATGCCTTATAAGGCTCCCTGATAGCTGCATTGCTGTTTGCACACTGCTGTGCAAACTGCTTTTTTAAAAGCAAAAATACTTTTCTTGCTCTTTTCTGCACAGTTACCAAGTGTTCATTTTTCCACCCTTTTGTGTTTGCACTGTGCAGCAGTCCTGCTTATTAGGCTGCCTGCGTCCATACTTGGACTGAGAGCATCATTGTCAGCGTCCTCTAATCTCTAGTGAGATCCAAATTCTCACCATTCCTATAGACACCCTCTACCTTGTCATACACCATCCAATTTCAGCCTGTTACAATTAAGGTGTAATCACTCCTGGACCAGAGACAATAGTTCTGCGTCCTCAAATCTATAGTGAGATTCAAAATCTCACCAATCCTATAGACACCCTCCACCTTGTCATTCACCATCCAATTTCAGCCTGTTACATTGAGGTGTAATCTCTACTGGGCCAGAGACAATAGTTTTGCGTCCTCAAATCTATAGTGAGATTCAAATTCTCACCAATCCTTTAGACACCCTACACCTTATCATACACCATCTAATTTCAGTCTATTACATTGAGGTGTAATATCTCCTGGGTCAGAGAAAATAGTTCTGCGTCCTCAAATCTATAGTGAGATTCAAAATCTCACCAATCCTATAGACACCCTCCACCTTGTCATACACCATCTAATTTCAGTCTATTACATTGAGGTGTAATCTCTCCTGGGCCAGAGACAATAGTTCTGCGTCCTCAAATCTCTAGTGAGATTCAAATTCTCACCAATAGTAGATACACCTTCTACCTTGTTTTACAGTACCATATAGCTGGTGGTATTTTGGGTACATTTTCACAAAAATGAGCAAGTATGGTGGAAGACGCCATGGAAGTGGGCGGGGGTTGTCAGCTGGTCCCGATGGTAGTGGTGGTGGTGTTGCATCTGTTGGTAGTGGCAAAAGCACAATAGCACCTAAGGCAGGAGGTGTTGAGCCTGCGCCATCGTCTGGCTCCACAAGGCCTCAAAGGCTCTCTTTTTTGGGAGTAGGTAAACCACTTATAAAGCCGGAGCTTCGGGAACAAGTTTTGGCTTACATTGCTGACACAGCCTCCAGCTCTCTCGCTTCCTCTTCTGAAGTTTCAAAAAATAAAAGCACTGAGTCATCATTGGAGGCTCCTGGTCAGGAACAACACCTTTCCTTGTGTCCTTCACCCCTACCAAAAGTGAAGGATGCGGCAGGCCACACTACAGATTACTCCATGGAGCTCTTTTCACATACCATGCCTGGGTTATCAAGTCAAATTGTGAATTCCCCAGTCCAAGATGAATCTGACATGGAGTGCACTGATGCACAGCCACTGCTAGATTTTTCTGCTGGTACATTCACTCAGAGCACTACATTGTCCTCGCAGTGTACTGAGGCAGAATCAGACCCTGATGAAACTCAGGTGCCCCTTCCCGCATACTATACCACCTTACATGGTGACACAGAGGAAGGTGCACATGAAATTGAAGAGGAGGTGATGGATGACCCAGTTGTTGACCCAGATTGGCATCCATTGAGGGAAGAGGGTGCTGCTGCCAATAGCTCAGAAGAGGAGGAGGAGGATCCGCAGCAGGCAACAACATCGCAACAGCTGTTATCTGGCAGGACCGTAGCAGTCCAAAAACGTGTTACAAAAACCAAAAGAGTTGCAGGACAGCTTGGCCAGACGGTCAAATTAGCACAGCGTGCAAGGTCTCAAAATGTCTTCCATAGTAGGAAGAGTGCAGTGTGGCACTTTTTTGAACAAAATCCTAATGATCAGGCAAAAGTTATCTGTAAGAAGTGTGCAAAGACCTTTAGCTGAGGGAAAAATCTGAGAAATTTGAATACCAGTTGCATGCTTAGACATTTAACCACCATGCACTTGCAAGCGTGGACGAACTACCAAACCTTCACTTACCACATGTGCACCTGCTCCGAATGAAGTTAGTCAGCAACGCTACATCGCTTCCCCCACTGTAAGCCCACCGGTTAGCACACCACCAGCAGCAAATGTCAAGGTATCGTCACAAGGGCAAAGCAGTCATGGAATCACAATGTTATTGCTACGAAAGACTGAATCTAGGCCATCAGCAACACCACCAACACCATCACCAATCCTCTCTCAGTCCGCCATGTCCACCGCTAGTTCCACCATATGCAGCTCTCAAGTCCAGCTCACCCTACCAGTGACTCTGAGTAGGGCAAGAAAGTACTCATCCTCTCATCCACGTACACTGGCTTTGAACGCCCACATTGCCAAACTAATCTCGTTAGAGATGATGCCCTACCGGTTGGTTGAAAGCAAAGCTTTCCGTGAGCTCATGGCCTATGCAGTACCACGCTATGACCTACCCAGTCGGCACTTCTTTTCGCGAAAAGCCATCCCAGCCCTCCACGTGCATGTGAAAGACCGCATTGTCCATGCACTCACGCAATCAGTGAGTGGAAAGGTGCACCTCACAACAGATGCATGGTCCAGTAGACATGGCCAGGGCCGTTACGTGTCCATCACTGCGCACTGGGTTAATGTGGTGGATGCAGGGTCCACAGGGGACAGTGGTGGTGGGACAGTGCTGCCTAGCCCATGGTATAGGAAACAGTTGGCTGTAGGCGTTCAACCCTCCTCCTCCTCCATATGCGAAAGCTCGTCCACAAAGCGCAGTCGCACGAGCACTCCATCCGCAGCTGCCAGTGTTGCACACGAGGTGTCCCACTATCGAACAGCTAGTGGTAAGCGTCAGCAGGCTGTGTTGAAGATGATGTGCTTGGGCGACAACAGACACACTGCGGAGGTACTGGCCGACTACTTGCAGCGACAAATTGAGTCATGGCTGGGCAGTCTACATCTTGAGGCAGGCAAGGTAGTTAGTGATAACGGCCGGAATTTTGTGGCAGCCATAGCCCTTTCAAAACTCAGACACATACCTTGCCTGGCTCACACCTTGAACCTGGTGGTACAGTGCTTCCTCAATAATTATCCGGAGTTAACAGCCCTGCTCCATAAGGTGCGAAGACTGTGCTCGCACATCCGCCGGTCGCCCATACACTCCAGTCGTATGCAGAAGCTGCAGCGATTGCTCCACCTTCCCAAGCACTGCCTAATTATCGACGTTGCAACAAGGTGGAACTCCACCCTGCACATGGTTCAGAGGCTGTGTGAACAGAGGCAGGCGGTAATTCATTTGTCGGAGGATACACGGGCAGGCAGTTTGCAGGCAGACATGGAGTTGTCTGGTGTGCAGCGGTCAAAGCTGAAAGACCTCTGTAAAGTCCTTCAGTGTTTTGAGGAATGCACACGGCTGGTAAGCACAGACGACGCCATCATAAGCATGAGCATCCCACTTATGCGTCTGCTCATGCAAACTTTGACGCACATTAAGGAACAGGCGTCTGCAGCCGAGGAGGAAGAGGAGGAGGGAATTCTTGATGACAGTCAGCCATTGTCTGCTCAGGGAAGTGTCATGGACTAGGTGGAGGAAGAAGAGGAGGAGGAGGAGGAGGAGGATGATGGGGATGATTATTTTGGGGAGGAGGATGCATCTCAGGGGGCAAGAAAAAATGTTGGCGTGGCTAGGTCAGGTACAGGGTTTGTGCGTGACTGGAGGAGTTCTGAGGGTACCTGATCTATCCATGTTTGCTCTATCTGCACTTGCACCCCCTCAAGGGGTGTACAGGCTCATACCAGCAATGTGAGCACCGTATGGCCAGGCAGTAGAGTAAGTTTAAGAACACAATCCACTGATGGAAATCCATTATCAATATAGGTTAATAAACCTTTAGACTGGACATGTTGTAACCTCGGATACTCCAATATAATTTTAATCCTACAGAAGAACATGGAGATATAGTCCAATTTATAGAATAAGAAATCTCTTTATTAATATAGTCTGAATAGAAACACACGTAATACAGACAAAAGACTAAGTACTCATACAAGGTTCATATATGGTAGCCACAGCAACAGACTAAGTAGCAGAATGGGTATAGACAAAAAATACGCAGAGCAACACAGTTACTGCCATCACAAGAATTTTTTTCCCCAAAAAAGTGCATAGTGCATAATCATAATGAACAAACAGAGCTGTATTGCACAGGGTCCACAGTAGCCACAAAGGTATATATCTAAAAAGGAGGTCCTAGATGGAAAAATCACTGCGGAGAAAAAAAGAGTCTTACCCATAAATATTTGCAGGTGAGCGTGGCACAGGAAAAGAGCAGCCCCGACACATGTTTTGCGTGGGCTTCCTTGGGGGACTGCGAAACATATAATGTTCAAGAGTCCAGCACCTGGCACTCACTCCTCAAAGCGAGCACCGTACGCTGTCTGGCTGTGCGGCCAACGCATGCTCACTCCCTGGTTCTGAGAGGCCCACGTGTAACTTCTCCCTGGCCTTGGCACCGCACTCTCTCTGTCTCTGCAGAGCGCAGCGCACACCTGACTCAACTGTCTGCCAGCAGGAAACTAAACTGCTTTCCCGCACTTCCTGTACTCTGCTGGATCTCACCACGCCATCTCTAAGCATGTCAGAGGTCCTGAACAGTTTCTCATTCTTTCCCCCAGCAACACTGAATGCAGCCTCGACAGTTCCGGACCCGGCATTGCGCAAGTACCCGCAGCCCAGTCTTCCTCCTTACACCGGCACAGGGAAAGAGGGTAAAAATTCTCCATTTCAGGTCTTTGCTGGAAAAGATGAAATTCTCACTGATTCTCCAGAGGTTCTTGAGGTAAAAGAAACATGGGATTAGTTTGGTACGGCTCAGTTGAAGGATGACACCCTTAGATATGCAAGGGGGAATGTTGTCGTCATTAATGGAGTTTCCCAATATCCAGGAGCTTACCAATAGTTTCCCGCTTTGCTATGAATAAAGAGCTATTGTATAGAATGATCAGGAAAGATGTAGAAATCATTGAGCAATTGCTAGTCCCTAAGGCTTATTGGTGCAGGGTGCTTGATATAGCTCAAAATCATGTTCTAGGGGGACACTTGGGGATCGAGAAGACCCAGGACAGGATTCTCCAGAGATTCTTCTGGATGGGGATGTATAAGGAGATTGAGGATTATTGTAAGTCCTGTCCGTATTCCAAATAACTGCTCCTATGACAATTTTTGCAGCCCACTAGCAACTCTCCCCATCATTGAAATACCATTTGTGAGGATAATAGGAAATATTGTAGTCAAAAGTATCGACCGTGAGTTAATTTTTATGTTTTCTCGGGCAGGGATTCCAAAGGCAGCACTTACTGATCATGGCACACCCTTCATGTTAAAGGAAATGAAGGAGCTATGCCAAATGTTGAAGATAGTTCAAATACGCACTTCGGTATATCATCCTCAATTGGATAGACTAGTTAAGAGGTTCAATAAGCTGAAGCACATGTTATTAAAGATAGTGGAAAAAGATGGATGTAATTGGGATTATCTTTTACCATATTTAATTTTCTCTGTGAGAGAAGTACTGTAGGCTTCTACTTCTACTGGTTTCTCACCTTTCAAGTTAGTGTATGGGAGGCACCAAAGAGGTCTGCTGGAAAGTGAAAGAAACATGGGAAGCTGAGGATACCCCATAAAGAAGTGTTATTGATCACATAGCACAGATGCAGGACCGAATCAAAAAAGTGTTACCTATTGTCAGAGAGCACATGCAGAAGGCAGCATGGTGGCTCAGTGGATCGGGCTGAGCCTTGCAGCGCTGGAGTCCTGGGTTCGAATCCCACCAAGGGCAACATCTGCAAGGAGTTTGTATGTTCTCCCTGTGTTTGCGTGGGTTTCCTCCGGGTACTCCATTTTCCTCCCAAATTCCAAAGACATACTGATAGGGAATTTAGATTGTGAGCCCCATCGAGGATAGCGATGATATTGTGTGTAAAGCGCTGCGGAATATGTTAGCGCTATATAAAAATAAAGATTATTATTATAGAAGACCCAAGAGGCATAAAGTTGAGTGTATAATTGGGTGGCCAAAATCAGAAACTTCAACCCAGGAGACCCTGGGTCTTATTGCCAACAGTTGAAAGCAAGTTTTTGGTGAAGTGGATGGGTCCATATGAGGTAATAGAGAAGGTTAATAAGTAGATTATAAGGTACATCAACTGGAAAGAGGTAAATCAAACAAAGTTCTCTGACCTGCCTGGGAACACCCATCTAATAAAACATGATATAGTTACCAAACTGGGTAAGTAAACAAACCTTAAACGCGAGAAGCAATCTCGACTAAAGTCAAACGTATGTTGGAACTGGGAGTAATCGAAGAGTCCCGAAGTGAATGGTCTAGCCCGGTTGTGTTGATTCCCAAACCAAATGGGACCTGAAGGTTTTTCAATGATTTTTGAAAGTCAAATGAAATCTCTAAATTTTATGCATATCCCATGCCAGGGTAGATGAACTAATTGACAAGTTTGGTAATGTCAGGTACATAACAACTCTGAATCTTACCAAGGGTTGTTGGCAAATTCCGTTAACAAAAAGGGTCAAAGAAAAAATGTCTTTTTCCACCCCAGAGAGTTTGATCCTTGTCAGGTGGATCAGCCATCAAAAGTGAAAGCAGCACGCCATGGAGACTTCAATGTGAATGATGTTTATTAGCCCATCCGGCTATATGCCCATACAGCGCGACGTTTCGGTCCAAAGATGGTACGGACCTTTCTCAAGCACGTCGTGCTGTATGGGCATATAGCCGGATGGGCTAATAAATATCATTCACATTGAAGTCTCCATGGCGTGCTGCTTTCATTTTTGATGGATAGTTCTGAGGTTTGGTATATGCCTGAAAGCGTGCACCCACTTTTTCCTTTCTTCTTTTTTGTGCTGCTTTTTCATTTTTTCACTATGTCAGGTGGATCAGTGATTGATGTCTCCTTCGTTTTTCACATACAGCTTGATGTCATCCATTTAGAGTTGGTGGCTGATTGTGAGTCTCTCTTGTATCCATAGCCAGACTCTGTAATTATCTGACTGAGAGGGATCAAGCCTATGCAGAACAGCAATGGGGACAGTGCATCACCTTGGTATATGCTGCATTTGATGGTCACTTGTGCTAGTTGTCTTGAGTTGACTTGCAATGCTGTTCTCCATAGCCCAATTGAGTTTCTGAGGAAGGTTCTTAATTTCCAGTTGACATTATAGAGAGCCAAGCATTCACAGATCCATGTGTGTGGCATTGAATCATAGGTTTTCCTGTAGTCAATCCAGGCTGTGCTGAGATTGGTCTGTCTGGATCTTGATTCTTGAGTGACTGGTCTATCTACTAGGAGCTGGTGCTTAGACCCTCAGGTGTTGGTCTCAATGCCTTTCTGAGCTGGATTCATGTACTGGTTCATGAGGTTCTGTAGCTTGGTGGCTATGATGCCTGACAGAAGTTTCCATGTTGTTGTAAGGCAGGCTATTGGGTGGTAGTTGGATGGAACTGTCCCTTTGTGAGGATCCTTCATGATCAGCACTGTTCTTCTTTGTGTTAGTCAAGCTGGGTGATGGCCATGCGTTCATGTACTGCTGTTAATTTATTTAGCCAGTAGGTGTGGATCATATTTGGGCCAGGTGTTGTCCAGCTCTTCCTGTTCCTGACACACACACACTATATATATATATTTTTTTTTTTTTTGTACAAGTAATCAATTGCAAAGAAATATCCCAAACAGGTAATATTGATCACCTTTCATGCGTTTTTTGAAATATAGTCATTAACTGAAAGAGAAACATCTGCATAGGAGGCTTAAAACTGGATGATAAATAGCCAATCTCTGCTACACTGGTGAGGTTTTGGAAGACAGTCTCAGGTCGCAAGTCATACACCATGTCAAGACTGAGAAACAAGACACAATGTTGCATCAACAAGGTTTCTGCTAGGCAAAGATTTCAAAGCAGACTGGTGTTTCAATATGTTTTGTTCAATCTCTTTTGAAGAAGGAACAAGAAATGAGCAATATGGAATACCGTAGTTGCAGTAGCCAGCCGAGGAGCATCAGATGAAAGATACATCATGCTTACTTCCCTTCAAAATCAGATGTCCAGCAATGATTTGGCTTCATAGAGCCCTGATCTCAATATCATTGAGTCCGTCTAGGATTACATGAAGAGACAGAGGAATTTGTAACAGCCTATATCCACAGAAGATCTGCGTGAAACAACCTTCCTCCAAAAATTGTGTTCAGTTGTACCTAGAAGAATTTATTGTAAAAAAAAAGGGGTAAAAAAAAGAAAAGAGAAAAAAGGAAAAACAATCCAGCTCACCGTACTGCCCTGCTGGCAGAATCCAAATCCTTGCGCACGGACTTGACCAGGCAGTCAATCAACAGTGAAAAAGAAAAAAGAGAAATTCCAGCGTGAGAAATGGAAAATTAAAAATCCATTTTATAGTGCCAATGCATATTAAAATTCCAGCAGGTACAGCATACTAGTCGGATGACTGCAGAACAACGCGTTTCGACGCCTCAGGTCTTAATCATGTTCTGACATTAAATGTAACCAACTTCCTTTTATTGGATTCTCCCACCTGCAAAAATCAGAAACACATGTGTGGACTGCTCCAAAGCAGCTCCCAATATGGTAATGGTGGGAGAGCCAAACAAAGAGGAAAAAAAAAACAAAAAAAACAGTCAATGTAGACAAGACAACATAAATAACATATACAATCTAAAAGGGAGATATATATACTCCTAATGTAAGATGAAAAAGATGAATATATAGCAAAAAGGAAAAAAAAAATATATATAAAAAAAAAAAAAATAATAAATTTTTTCCAATGGCAATAACATATTTCAAGGTACATATCACATATTCATATCCCATACATAATATACTAAAATTAGATCGATAAGTTACATTGCAACCTCTGAATAAAAATGTGGGACGAACATATTCAATAATGTAATATAAGATCTTGTCGGCTATTCATACCATCCGGATATCTAGTGCCCAGGGTGAAAATCCAGAAGGACTCCCTGTTCAATAGTTTCCTTCTGTGATCTCCACCCCGAATTGGTCTATGCACCTGTTCTATTCCCATAAAATGAAAGCCGCTAACAACCCCTTTGTGAACTGTGGCAAAATGCTTTGATACTGCAGAAACCGCAACAGCATTGTGATTAGACACATCTGAGAGATGCCTCCTAATTCTAACCTTCAGGGGTCCCGTGGTGCAACCCGTGTATTGAATATTACAAATATTGCATGTTATTAAATATACAATATAAGAAGAATTACAATTTATTAAATTTTTAATGGTAAATGTTTTTTTATTTACCATAGAAAAAAATGTTTTTCCTTTTTGTACAAAATTACAAGTTTTACATCTAGCTGCACCGCATTTGTAAAAACCCTTTAATGTGATCCAGGAGGATCCCTCCGTCTGGCCGCTATCACTTATAAAAAGACTAGGGGAAAGAATAGTACTAAGTGTAGGTGCCCGTTTAGCAACACACCTAATATTACTCTGAATCACCTGTTTTAAGATAGGATCCTCATTAAGAATTGGTAGATATTTTTTGACAATACCATTAATAGTATTAAACTGATTACTATAATTAGTTGAAAAGACAATATTGTTATTGGATTTATTTTTCATATAAGATGGTTTGTGTTTAAACCAGGGCCGGACTGGGACTAAAATTCAGCCCTGGCATTTGAAGTTACACAGGCCCACTAGTCACATGGTGACTATATAATATTTTTGTACAGTTGTAGGTTACCAGCAGTGAGAGGAGATTAACACGACTATATAACATGTAGTCACAGCTGTGTCCAGTATTTCAGCTCAGTCCTATTTATTGCTTTTAGGTACAGTACTCCTCCCAAAGCTCTGTCCCTTTTGTACGCACGGTGACAGAATTCCTGGCAGAACTGCTATCCATTGGGCAACCAGACCCCCTGGTCATAGCTGCCCCTATCTTACCTCCCAGCTTTTGAGGAAGGGTAAGAGGGACAAATTCTGTGGCGCGCAGAGCGCGCCGCTGCAAAATTTAGGCCACGCCCGGCCACACTCATTCCACAACTAGTCACACCCATGTCCACGCCTAATCGCACCCATTTAGCACTGCTGATCACACTGACTTGTACTGAGGGCACAGTGGCTGGCATTATGGGCACACTGACTGGCACTAAGGAAGAGAGAAAACAGAGAGAGAGAAAAAGAAAAAAGAGAAAGAAAGAAAGAAAGAAAGAGGAAAAAAAGAAAGAACAGAGAGAGAGAACAGAGAGAGAGAGAAAGAAAAAAGAAAGATTAGAGAGAGAAAGAAAGAACAGAGAGAGAGAGAAAGAAAATGAGGGAAAGACAGAACAGAGAATGAGAAAGAAAGAACAGAGAACGAAAGAAAAAGAGAGAAAGAAATAAAGGAAGATTCTATAAAGATACTATAGCAGCCCGGCTCCCATTGTAGTGCCCACCTGAGCCTCCCGATGCAGGACATATCATGATCCGCTCACATGGCCGGCATCCCCGATTCCAAGGCGATCCTGCTGTCTGCGCTGTCGGAGGAGGACACGGTGATGGATCTGAAGCATTCTGGTTCTGTTACAATCTCCTCAAGAAATTATCTCATTTCCGGTCAGCTTCAAGCACATCACTTCAGGAGGAACATCATGTGTGTGTTTTAAAATGCTCCTCGGGGCTCCGCCGTGTACTCCTGTGTCCGTGGGAAAAGCACGCTTTGTATGCTTCATACACACTTGGCTCAGCTCCGTACATCCCGTACACATATGGCTCCACTCCGTACACACACACAGCTCCACTCCGTATACCCCATACACACGCGGCTCCGCTCCGTAAGCCAAGTACACACGCGGCTCCGTTCCGTACACCTCGTGCACGCGTCTCTGTTCTGTACACCTCATACACACACGGCTCTGCTCCGTACACCTCATACACACACGGCTCTGCTCTGTACACCTCGTGCACGCGGTTCTGTTCTGTTCCGTACACCTCGTGCACGCGGCTCTGTTCCGTACACCTCGTGCACGCGGCTCTGCTCCGTACACCTCGTGCACGCGGCTCTGCTCCGTACACCTCGTGCACGCGGCTCTGCTCCGTACACCTCGTGCACGCGGCTCTGCTCCGTACACCTCGTGCACGCGGCTCTGTTCCGTACACCTCGTGCACGCGGCTCTGCTCCGTACACTTCGTGCACGCGGCTCTGCTCCGTACACCTCGTGCACGCGGCTCTGCTCCGTACACCTCGTGCACGCGGCTCTGCTCCGTACACCTCGTGCACGCGGCTCTGTTCCGTACACCTCGTGCACGTGGCTCTGTTCCGTACACCTCGTACACACACGGCTCCGCTCCGTACACCTCGTACACACACGGCTCCGCTCCGTACACCTCGTATACACATGGCTCCGCTCCGTACACCTCGTACACACACGGCTCCGCTTCGTACACCTCGTACACACACGGCTCCGCTCCGTACACCTCGTACACACACGGCTCCGCTCCGTACACCTCGTACACACACGGCTCCACTCCGTACACCTCATACACACACGGCTCCGCTCAGTACACCCCATACACATACAGCTCTGCTACATCTACCCTGTAAACCCCTCCTGACCCCACACATACTTATCTCATCCAGCACCACGACAACAGCACAGCAGAGTCTTGCAGACACCAAGAGGCAAGGCTGAGCGCACAGGACCTGTGATGAGGTCACAGGAGGGGCGGAGTCAGGGGGTCACATGATCAGGGGTCTGGACAAAGGCTCCTGATCATGTGACCCCTGACTCCTCCCCTCCTGTGACCTCATCACAGGTCCTGCGAACAGAGAAGGCAAGCGATACTGTGAGTGGCTGCGGGGGTGGGGGGTCTCATGCTGCGTCGAGGATGGGGTGCGAGGGGGGGCGTGGTGGATTATCTCCCTGCAGTGCGGGAGGAACTTGGAAACTATTACCGCCGTGCCCGCAGAGGGCCGGCGGCAGGAGCAACAGTGGCCGCAGCAGCTGGCAAGCGGCCAGATGATCGGGCGCTGCCGCCCACGGCCCACATGACAGCGGCCCAGCGGGAAAATGCCCGGTTGGTTATATTGCCAATCCGGGCCTGGTTTAAACAATAAGTCTTCTCTATTGATTTCACTTACGATTGATTTAGCTCTATTGAGAATCCAGGGACGATACCCCCTCTTGAAAAGGCTGGTATTCAAATATGAAGCAAACTTTTGTATACTATCCTCTGGACCACACCAAATCATCAGCAGATCGTCCAAGTATCTGCCATACCATAGCAGGCATTTGGAAAATGGGTTCTCATCAGAGTATAGGAAATCCTCCTCCCATCTCGCCATAACAATATTTGCAAGGGAGGGGGAGAAGCGAGCTCCCATACTAACTCCTCTGCACTGCAAATAAAAATTTTTATCAAAAGAAAAATAGTTATGCTTTAGGAGAAAATCAATAGATGAGATTATAAAATCTTTTAAACAGGTGTCATAGTCACTAAATCTGTCTAGATGTTGAGATAGACAGCGTAATGCAACGTTATGAGGTATAGATGGATATAGAGAAATTACATCGCAGGAGAGCCAAGAGTAATGAGCTTTCCAACAAAAATTATCCAAAGCCTTAACAACCTCTTTAGTATCCCTGATATAACCTGGTATATCAAGAATCAAAGGTTGAAGAAAATGATCTATCCAACCTCCCAAATTCTCCCTCACAGGATGTTGATGCTCTAGATAATGCTGATATGGCTATTTCTAATTGTAGTAACACTCCTTTTTTTTCTTTTTGTGAACAGAAGGTTATAATGTATAATGGATCTTCGACTCCTCTCTGCTAATGGTGATACAGCTTTGATTAAACCTACTATGTTTACACAACCTGTACTCTCTAATCGGGAATATTATCCAGTACAATCACGACCTCCAATACTGGATCTGTTCCAGGAGCTTATTGTCACTGAACTTATAGAGTTGAATGTTACAATGGTCCCCCCTAAGGATAATCTAACACATAGGGAAAGATTAGCCCTGAAAGAGTTAAAACTTAACCCTGATCTTACAATCAGGGAGGCTGACAAGGGGGGGGGCCATGGTATTATTGAATTCAGGTTTATATAAAAAATTGATTCTTCGGGACCTACAGGATTTAGACACCTATATAGAGTTAGATCAGGACCCCACTAGACACTATAATAATTTATTATTGAAATGTCTGGAGGAGGGGGTCTGTGTGGGTGCCATTAATGAGAAAACTAAGGATTTTTTATTTAATAAAAACCCTGTGGTTCCAATATACCATTGTCTCCCAAAAGTTTATAAAGATGTATTTCCTCCCCCACTGAGACCAATAGTTTCAGGCATTGGCTCATTGGGGGAGAATTTGGGAGGTTGGATAGATCATTTTCTTCAACCTTTGATTCTTGATATACCAGGTTATATCAAGGATACTAAAGAGGTTGTTAAGGCTTTGGATAATTTTTGTTGGAAAGCTCATTACTCTTGGCTCTCCTGCGATGTAATTTCTCTATATCCATCTATACCTCATAACGTTGCATTACGCTGTCTATCTCAACATCTAGACAGATTTAGTGACTATGACACCTGTTTAAAAGATTTTATAATCTCATCTATTGATTTTCTCCTAAAGCATAACTATTTTTCTTTTGATAAAAAATTTTATTTGCAGTGCAGAGGAGTTAGTATGGGAGCTCGCTTCTCCCCCTCCCTTGCAAATATTGTTATGGCGAGGTGGGAGGAGGATTTCCTATACTCTGATGAGAACCCATTTTCCAAATGCCTGCTATGGTATGGCAGATACTTGGACGATCTGCTGATGATTTGGTGTGGTCCAGAGGATAGTATACAAGAGTTTGCTTCATATTTGAATACCAATGAATTCAATTTAAAATTTACCTGTTACCATCATTTGACTACAATGATTTTTCTGGACGTCACCTTATCTATCAGTGATTTGGATGTTGTCATAGTCACCCCTTATCATAAACCTACTGCCACTAATTCCGTTTTAACGGCGGATTTTTGCCATGCGGCACAGACCAAGAACAATATTCCGGTAGGAGAATTAATTCGAACAAAACAAAACTGTTCCCAATCCAGTGATTACAATAGGGAAGAAAGTCAGGTTTGCAACAGGCTTTCCAAGAGGGGGTATCGTCCCTAGATTCTCAATAGAGCTAAATCAATCGTAAGTGAAATCAATAGAGAAGACTTATTGTTTAAACACAAACCATCTTATATGAAAAATAAATCCAATAACAATATTGTCTTTTCAACTAATTATAGTAATCAGTTTAATACTATTACTGGTATTGTCAAAAAATATCTACCAATTCTCAATGAGGATCCTATCTTAAAACAGGTGATTCAGAGTAATATTAGGTGTGTTGCTAAACGGGCACCTACACTTAGTACTATTCTTTCCCCTAGTCTTTTTATAAGTGATAGCGGCCAGACGGAGGGATCCTCCTGGATCACATTAAAGGGCTTTTACAAATGCGGTGCAGCTAGATGTAAAACTTGTAATTTTGTACAAAAAGGAAAAACATTTTTTTCTATGGTAAATAAAAAAACATTTACCATTAAAAATTTAATAAATTGTAATTCTTCTTATATTGTATATTTAATAACATGCAATATTTGTAATATTCAATATACGGGTTGCACCACGGGACCCCTGAAGGTTAGAATTAGGAGGCATCTCTCAGATGTGTCTAATCACAATGCTGTTGCGGTTTCTGCAGTATCAAAGCATTTTGCCACAGTTCACAAAGGGGATGTTAGCGGCTTTCATTTTATGGGAATAGAACAAGTGCATAGACCGATTCGGGGTGGAGAACACAGAAGGAAACTATTGAACAGGGAGTCCTTCTGGATTTTCACCCTGGCAACTAGATATCCGGATGGTATGAATAGCCGACAAGATCTTATATTACATTATTGAATATGTTCGTCCCACATTTTTATTCAGAGGTTGCAATGTAACTTATCGATCTAATTTTAGTATATTATGTATGGGATATGAATATGTGATATGTACCTTGAAATATGTTATTGCAATTGGAAAAAATGTATTTATTTTTTTTTTTTATTATTATTTTTTTTTTTCTTTTTGTTATATATTCATCTTTTTCATCTTACATTAGGAGTATATATATATCTCCCTTTTAAATTGTATATGTTATTTATGTTGTATTGTCTACATTGACTGTTTTTTTTTCCTCTTTGTTTGGCTCTCCCACCATTACCATATTGGGAGCTGCTTTGGAGCAGTCCACACATGTGTTTCTGATTTTTGCAGGTGGGAGAATCCAATAAAAGGAAGTTGGTTACATTTAATGTCAGAACATGATTAAGACCTGAGGCGTCGAAATGCGTTGTTCTGCAGTCATCCGACTAGTATGCTGTACCTGCTGGAATTTTAATATGCATTGGCACTATAAAATGGATTTTTAATTTTCCATTTCTCACGCTGGAATTTCTCTTTTTTCTTTTTCACTAGAAGAATTTATTATTGTTTATTATTTAGTATTGCTTTGAAAGGAAGGGTCCGGTCACACCAAATTTTGATTCCTGTTTTGTTCATTCACTCTGTATGCTGTTAATTCTTTAAAAAAAAAAAAAAACACTTCTATTTTTTAAAGCATTCTTAGCAGCATTTTTACAGACTTGCTTAAAACTTTTGAAAGTGAAGTATAAATAGATAACATAGTATTTTTCAATATAAATATCTTTTAAAAAATATTCATGACTTTTAGTTTTCCATCAATGTGAGCTTTTTTTTTTGCAAGACAAGCTACATTTTACATAAGTACTGTACTACTTTGAGGTACATAAGATGTCCTGAGTGATTAACATTTACTGGTTAATGCTGGTTAAAAGAAAAACTGTCAATTTAGTTGAAGTTTAGTTATGGTAACCACAACTCCCTTTTTACATGATAAAGTGATTTGTAAGAGGAAAAAAGTTACTTTGGTTTCATTTTCTTTTTTGTTTTTCATTTCTTTTTTTTCCTGCCAGGGGACTGTTAATGATGCAAATGCTTGATTGCTTCAGTAGTACAAAGCATAGTAATTTTTCTATATCCCATCAAAAATCATTTTTTAAGAGACTTTCACTGTTTCCAAAAAGACTAATCATAATATAAATGTAAAAAATTAGAATATAAGCATAGCTATAACCACAGTATGTTGTGGTATATACATATACAGTTAGCTTTCAATACAATGTGAACATGTGCTATCTAGCTGGCATATTAAATGTACCAGAATGTTTTTCCAGTACTTTTCTTCCTGTAGAGAGATATTTATATGACTACAGTGCTATAAGAATTTCCTATTCATATTACAAGAGAAGCTATTTCTCAGTGAAAGCACAGTGTCTCCTGAGGTGTGCATTGGGCAAGGAGCCATGGCAGCAAAAATAATAAGGTAGAATACATTTTTCCTTTTGTCACAGTGGCGCTTAGCTATCAAAAGCCTTCATATGTGTGACTATAAAGTACTGCTTACCGAAACATCCTCATGAGACTATAGATCACTTAGAATACATAGATGGATTTAAAATTTATGTTAATTTTCTGATCTAAATATCTTTTTATCTAAACTTTGTAGGTAAAACTAATGCAGCAATATGCAAGCAATGCTAAAGCAAAGCATTTTCATCCATCTATAATCTAATATATAAAGCTGAATGTGTGTATGTTTGTATGTATGTATGTGTGTATGTCCGGGATTGGCATCTGCACAGTCGCAGCTACAGCCACAAAATTTTGCACAGTCACGTGTCTGGACTCCGAGAGTGTCATAGGCTATGTTGTGAGGCGAAATTTTAACCCCGTGCATTCCAATTCACCAAACAATTTTGCCCCTATCTACATAATGGGGAAAAAGTGAAAGGAAAAGTGTTGGAGGCAAATTGACAGCTGCCAGTTGGGAACAAGGGGGACTTAAAGAATGAGAGTGATGGCGCCAAAGAGTATATACTGTACAGTTGCTAAGGTGGGGCCTTGACATGGGATACTCACCACACACGGGGATATGAACACACACACAAAATGCGCCACACACTACCACGTGCTTCAACATATATACCACCCTCAGCGTACATTTCACCACACATATACCAACCTCGCCACATAAAAGTCGAAACACAAAAGTCGCCACTCAAAACTTGCCACGCTGTCCCAGAGCTGTTTAAAAGATGAAAAATGAGCTGTGATTGGTTGCTATCAGCAACAGTTTTCTCTGTAGACAGTTGTGGTAACTGAGGCCTATTATTCTTATCATTTCTATGGTGTTATTGTCCTTCTGTAAAGCTGGAAATAGCACAATTTATTACCGTGCCAACACAGACCACCCTCTGACACAGACTGCAGGGGGAGCCCAGTATGACACAAGATAGGATTAGATACATAGCTCAGCAGTCAGTATCACACAGAATAGGATTAGATACACAGCTCAACAATCAGTATCACACAGGAGAGGATTAGCCACATGGCTCAGCAGTCAGTATCACACAGGATAGGATTAGATACACAGCTAAGCAGTCAGTATCACACAGGATAGGATTAGATACACAGCTCAGCAGTCAGTATTACACAGGATAGTAATAGATACATGGCTCAGCAGACAGTATCACACAGGATAGGATTAGATACACAGCTCAGTACACAGTATCATACAGAATAGTATTAGATACATGGCTCAGCAGACAGTATCACACAGAATAGGATTAGATACACGGCTCAGCAGTCAGTATCACACAAGATAGGATTAGATACACGGCTCAGCAGTCAGTATCACACAGGATAGGATTAGATACACGGTTGAGCAGTCAGTAACACACAGGATAGGATTAGATACACAGCTGAGCAGTCAGTAACACACAATAGGATTAGATACACAGCTCAGCAGAAAGTATCACACAGGAGAGGATTAGGTACACAGCTCAGCAGACATTATCACACAGGATAGGGTTAGATACACAGCTCAGAAACAGGATGTGCCAAAGGAGAGGACATTTCATTCCAAGAATTCCACTCATTCCATCTGATTCATTTTTTTATTTTAAACGCCTCCAGTTTCCAGTTCAACTGCTATTTGCAATGTCCATTAACAATGCTCAGGGACAGTCCTTGAAAGAAGTAGGGATCAATTAAAGTAGTAGAGATCGATTTGCAATATCCATGCTTTTCTCATGGTCAACTTTACGTGATCTGTTCAAGAGTTGGAACTGCCAAAAATCTGTTCATCTTTGCACCGAAAGGAAAAACCAAAAATGTTGTTTATCAAAAGGCTCTTGAATGAGTTGAAAATAAAATACTATCAATACTTGGGTAATCGTTTAGTTAATTTGTGTTGCAAATCTGTAGTGTTGAATATATGATGTGAAATGTTTTTATGTGCAATATAATCATTATAATTTGTTATAACTAACCACAGTTGGTTACTATGCCCAGGCAACGCCGGGCTCTTCAGCTAGTAATCACATATTTTTACATGGAACAGTTTTTGATACTTTAATCATAATGTAATGTTATGTTAGACAAAGTGAACTGGTAAAAAAAAAAACACATTACACTACTCAGAGTCCAAGTATTATCATTTCCACTGTAAATGCAAACCATTGTTTAACCCCTTCACCACGTTGGGTTTCCCGTTTTTGAGTTTCCATTTTTTTTGCTCCCCTTATTCCCACAGCCATAACTTTTTATTTTACCATCAATATGGACATGTGAGGACTTGCTTTTTGCGGGACGTGTTGTACTTTTGAACGACACCATTGGTTTTGCCATATAGTGTACTGGAAAACAGGATCAAAATTCAAAGTGCAGTGAAATTGCCAAACAAAGTGCAATTCCACAATTGTTTTTTGTTTTGCTTTTTTTACCACATTCACTAAATGCTAAAACTGACTTGCTATTATGAGTCTCCAGATCATTATGAGTTTGTAGACACCAAACATGTATAGGTTCTTTTTTATTTAACCCTTTCGCGCCTGAGCCTGTTTTTGCCTTCGTGACCAAGCCAATTTTTTCAATTCTGACCAGTGTCACTTTATGAGGCCATAACTCTAGAACGCTTCAACGGATCCTGCTGATTCTGACATTGTTTTCTCATGACATATTGTACTTCAGGATAGTGGTAAAATTTCTTAGATATGAACTGCGCTTATATGTTAAAAAAAAATCGAAATTTGGCAAAAATTTTGAAAATTTTGCAATTTTCAAACTTTTAATTTTTATGCCCTTAAATCAGAGAGTGATATCGCACAAAATAGTTAATAAATAACATTTTCCACATGTCTACTTTACAGCTGCACAATTTTGGAAACATAATTTTTTTTTTTTTTGGAAGTTATAAGGGTTAAAAGTTGACCAGCGATTTCTCATTTTTACAACAAAATTTACAACACCATTTTTTTTAGGGACCACCTCACATTTGAAGTGAGTTTGGGGGGTCAATATGACAGAAAATACCCAAAAGTGACACCATTCTAAAAACTGCACCTCTCAATGTACTCAAAACCACATTCAAGAAGTTTATTAACCCTTCAGGTGCTTCACATGAATGAATGGAATGTGGAAGGAAAAAATAAACATTTAACTTTTTTTCACAAACATTTTACTTCAGAACCATTTTTTTTATTTTCACAAGTGTAAAAACAGAAAATGAACCACAAAATTTTTTGTGCAATTTCTCCCAACTACGCCGACACCCCGTATGTGGGGCTAAACCACTGTTTGAGCACACGGCAGAACTCAGAAAGGAAGGAGTGCCGTTTGACTTTTTCAATGCAGAATTGGCTGGAATTGAGATAGGACGCCATGTCGCATTTGGAGAGCCCCTAATGTGCCTAAACAGTGGAAACCCCCACAAGTGACCCCATTTTGGAAACTAGACCACTTAAAGAACTTATCTAGATGTGTTGTGAGCACTTTGAACCCCCAAGTGCTTCACAGAAGTTTATAACGTAGAGCCATGAAAATAAAAAATCATTTTTGTTCCACAAACATGATCTTTTAGCCCCCAATTTTTTATTTTCCCAAGGGTAACAGGAGAAATTGGACCCCAAAAGTTGTTGTCCAATTTGTCCTGAGTACACTGGTACCCCATATGTGGAAGAAAACTACTGTTTGGGCACACGGTGGGGATCGGAAGGGAAGTAGTGACGTTTTGGAATGCAGACTTTGATGGAATGGTCTGCGGGTGTCATGTCGCGTTTGCAGAGCCCCTGATGTGCCTAAACAGTGGAAATCCTCCACAAGTGACCCCTTTTTGGAAACTAGACCCCCCCAAGGAACTTATCTAGATGTGTGGTGAGCACTTTGAACCCCCAAGTGTTTCACTAAAGTTTATAATGTAGAGCCGTGAAAATAAAAAAATCATTTTTTTCCACAAAAATGATCTTTTAGCTCCCAATTTTTATTTTCACAAGGGTAACAGGAGAAATTGGACCCTAAGAGTTGTTGTTCAATTTGTCCTGAGTACGCTGGTACCCCACATGTGGGGGGGACCACTGTTTGGGCACACGGTGGGGCTCGGAAGGGAAGTAGTGACGTTCTGGAATGCAGACTTTGATGGAATGGTCTGCGGGCGTCATATTGCATTTACAGAGCCCCTGATGTACCTAAACAGTGGAAACCCCCAATTCGAATTCCAACCCTAACCCCAACACACCCCTAACTCTAGCCCTAACCCTAGCCCTAACCCTAGCCCTAACCCTAACCCTAGCCCTAACCCTAGACATAGCCCTAGCCTGCCTACCTGCTTTTTTTTTCTTTACTTTTTTTTTTATTTTTGTGTTTTTTATTTTTTGTATTTTTGACTCATAGTAACGCCACTTCTCCTCTGATCTCACACTGACAGATGATCAGAGGAGAAGCAGCGTTACTGTGTGACAAGATCGCTGCCTGACACAGCTGTGCCAGGCAGCGATAAGCTGTGCCAGGCAGCGATCTAGTCACACTGTAACGCTGCTTCACCTCTGCTCATCTGTCAGCATGAGCTCAGAGGAGAAGTCGCGTTATAATGAGGGAGATCGCCGGGAAACAAGCAGCTTTCCCAGCGAGCTCTCTCATTGGCTGCTGTGACGCGACGTCATCAGGACCTGAACCAATCAGGTCTCGATGACGTCGGGGGTCCCAGCATGCATTGTGCACCGGGATCCCCACATTATAAGGTATGAGGGGGTCCCGGGGGGCACAAAACCGCCGACAGTAGATAAACGTCGGCGCTGCACAAAGCCCAGCAAGCGCCAACGTTTATCTACTGTGGGCGGTCGCGAAGAGGTTAAGTGGTGAAAAAAAATCCAAAGTTTCTAAAAAAAAAAAAAAAGTTGCCAGTTGCGTAGCGCCTCCATTTATTGTGATCTGGAGCTTGGTGAGGGTTTTTTTTTTTGTGTGCTGAGCCAACGTTTTTATGGATACCATTTTGATGTAGATTCAATCTTTTTATTACCCGTTATTGCATTTTAATGCAATGTTGCAGCGACCAAAAAAACATCATTCTGGCGTTTTCATTTCTTTTCTCGTGACACCGTTTAGAGATCGGATTAATTAATTTTTATGTGTTGATAGATCGGACGATTCTGAACTCGGCGATACCAATTTTTTTTTACTTTTTACTTTCTTCAATAGTCTCCATGGGAGACTAGAAGCTGCGATCATCCAATCGCTTGTGCTACACAGAGCTGTGTTTCAGTCTAGTGAAGCACTCCATACACGATCGTGTTAAATGCCGCTGTCAGAGATTGATAGTGGCATTTAACATGTTAACAGCTGCGGGTGAATCGCGATTCCATCAGTGGCTGTTAGGGGCACATATCAGCTGTTGACATGTGCCAGAAACGTTGTGGGGTCATCGCTAGAGCCCACAGCAAAGAGGGGGAGGCCACCTTAGATGTAACTATACGACTAAGGTGGTAAAGGGGTTAAGAACACAATCTTTGACGGTCCTTTAGATATTAAGTGAAGCATGTATAACCACCACTCCATTCCAATGAGACATTTCAAAGACTTTTTCTCTGGACCGGTGGGAACCTTAACAATCAGCTGGTTTAAAATACCATTTTATTTAAATTGCATAACCCTTTACCTTTTATCCTATTTTAACTTCTAACACCAAGGAATTATCAGGGAAAAGATCAGCGTTTAGTACACGCTCGGCAGCCCTGTCGGGGCATACATTCGAACCTCCCCCCAAGCAAAACAGGATTTGGCAGTATGTTCCAACGAGACCATAGACTATGATGGTGCCAGCAGAGTGAACAAGAGCTTTGCTGTGCTTCATTTGCGGGTGTGTACATTTACTGGAACGGACACTCAGACATAGTTGACTGCTTCTAGATGTCCACCTCCAGTAGGCATACACATCCAAAAATTATGCTTGACAAAGCAAACGTTCGCTCTGTCAGCACCATTATTGTCTATGGCCACCTCAACACATAGTCGGAATCCTGTTTTGTGGGGAGGTTCAGACATATGCTCCGACAGGGCCTCCAAGCGTGTACTGCACAATGTTAAAGCAGTCTTAGTAAGTAGAGGGAAACAGAAAGAACTGGGAGAAGAGGTACTGTGCTCACCTTTTATCATTGTGCTACTAAAGGTGTGGGAAGAATGGCCCCCGCCGAGTGTCCAGGCCGGAACCAAGGGGACCGTCATCTAGGTTCCGGGGGAAACTGTTTCCGGGGGACAGAGTTCAGGGACGGACTGTGAAGATGGACAGATGGGTTGGGGGAGGAGCCAGTATAAAAGGGGCGGGGAACGCTAGTCACGATGAGTCAGCAGCCGGGACAGAAGCAGCAGGAGCCCGTGGGAGCGACTGAGAGCCAAAGCGACTCACCAGAGCCAGGAGAGACGTTCACCTAGGACATCAGATGGACGGCGCCCAGACGACCGTCCGAGACCGAGAGCCGCTCCCCCGCTGCAACTCGCGGCCGTTGCTGCCTCGCCCCAGCCCACGGCTGCAGCCACCTCGCCCCAGCGCGCGGCTGCAGCCTGCCCGCGGTCTCTCACGGCCGTTCCCGCCTTGCTCCAGTCCGTGGCTGCGGCCCATCTCCCACCACCCGCAGCCGCCCTGCTCTCACCCATGGCCGCGGCAAGTCCAGTGCTGTCGGCAGCCACTACTGTCCCGCTCCAGTCCGTGGCAAGGGCTGGGCCATTGCTCGCTGCAGATTCCCCGTCACAGCTGTTAGCTGCACAGGTGGCCCCACCCCGCATCGCTGCCGATTGCCGCAGTCCGGGGGCTGCGGCCCATCCATCCAAAGACTCCTCCGGGGCCTGGGGTGCCCTGGTGTCACTGGAGTGCCGGAAAGCTCCAAGACTACGTCAACTCTTCAGCAGCTGGCCCAGCGGCTGCTACACCGAAGATCCACCATCCAGAATGCCGAGGGATGTCGGGATGGCTAATTTGACTATATAGTTAAGGACCTGTAGTCGGCCATACCGCGGCCCTATAGTGACCGGCTTTCGCCGGATGTAGTTGTGTTCTACTCTGTTCGTGTTTGCTTGTATTGAGCCCCTGCGAGGGCAACTCTTGTTACCCCTTTGGTTGGTCAGGCTACGACTGAGGACAGTTTCCTCTAGGCCTATAAAGGTTATTACTAAAAGCACTAAACCGTCTTGCGCCTCGTCACTGCGTCCTGCGTAACTGCTAGCTCCACATTGGCACAATCTGGTAAGTATGTGTTACAGGTCTAAATATAGTCAGGTCTACAGCAACTGCTGTTTCCCTGTACCTGAATCTAGAGCCTAGCAGATAAGAGGTAGATATAAAGTTAACTAAAAAGCAGGAATGATCAGGTATGAAGAGTTGAGTGAAACTTTTGAAATTCAAATTTAATTTTTCCACTCCACTGGTGGCCTCTTAAATAACATACTACACTATTGTACTTTTTTGCTTTAAAAATATAAAAATGTTCCAAAAATGTTCCTTTTTTGGAGACAGGTGCCTACAGTGCGATATATACAGTAGAAGTCATGGCTATTTATCAAGCTGTGTTCCAAGCATTCTCTCTTTTTGGATTTGTTGTTTGAAAAATGAAGAAGCATTTTTTAATTTTTGAACAAGCTATCCAAAAATTATGACTTTTTGGGGAGCATTTTTATGTTTCATATTGTACGTTTGCCCTGAGGCTGTTCATCGGCAGTGACAGCAGCAACAGTGTAGCATAGAATATGATGAACAGTCAAAGTGATTTCTGGCTATGTATGGCTGTATATGTATGGATGTGTTTTTTCTGTGTATCGTTATGTGCTTGTGTAGGATGTTTCAGGGTTTTCTAGGGCTACCGACATTGAGCGGGGACGCCACATCGTCAACAACTAGGGTGCCAACCTCCGCAGTTAGGAAGGGAAGTATTTGGGCTCAATAGGGTAAGCATAGCTTCCCCTGATATTTTGATTATATTCATTTTGTGATTTACTGTTCTAGACCCTGTGGGTTGGGATTGTCTACTGTTTTTAATTATTGAATTAAAAGGTATTTTTAGGGGTCATTATTATTGTGCTATCTTGGTGGGGTTTTTTTATTTTTCCTGATCCCAATATTTTCTCTGAGGTTTTTTGGTTACTACCAAGTTTTGCAAAAGAGCAATATTAAATGCTGGCCTGAGGGGAGCAGGAAACCCATGGAACAGGCACCAATGATTTCACCAATATTGGTGAAGACACAAGGAATTATCAATAAAAGCACCAAAAATTCATCCAAGAAGGAAAAGTGAGCATGCAGGTATAAAAAGCGGTAAGAAAAAGATTTTACCTGCTACTGGGTGGATGCTGAGGTTGATGCTGCAATTGCGGTGTGTAAGAGGTTAACTGCTGCAGAGCGATCACCTCGCCCGACGAACACCGTTTCGCTAGGTAGCTTCTTCTGGGGGGTGTGGAGGTATTTATGTGTTGTGAGTATATTTACAGTAAAGCGCGTGGTGCTCGATGTGTGTAAAAAATGCGTATAATGTGCTCCCATAGGTCAAAGTAGCGTGCGTCTGGTAAGTCCCTCCTCCCCTTGCTAATGGGACTTCCGGAGCTGCACTCGGTGAAACGCAGTGGAACGCACTGCTGTCACCTATTTGAGCACTTCCGGTAGTCAGAGGGAGAGTTCAGGACTCGCGCGTGCGCATACGACCGGGGGAGGCTGCGGTGAAGAATTGTAAATGAAGAACGGGACCTGTACATTGGTATACTGATTGCAGGTAGGGAGGAGCTGCGGTGATGAAACCTAAATGTAAACAAAGGGCATAATGTGAAGATTTGGGGTGTTGATTGCAGGCAGGTAATAAATAAATAGGGTAAAGAACAAAACTATTATAAATAGGAATGTGAAAACACCTAAAATAGGGAAAAGAGCAAAACTATTATAAATAGGAATGTGAAAACACCTAAAATAGGGGAAAGAACAAAACTATTATAAATAGGAATGTGAAAACACCTAAAATAGGGCAAAGAACAAAACTATTATAAATAGGAATGTGAAAACACCTAAAATGGAAATATACGATGAAAATGTGTAGGAGGACGATTAGTAGTCCAATATAAGGGTAATAGGTTGAAGTGCATGATGTGGGTGATATAAAAGGGGACAAATAATTAGGAAAAAATGTTGGACGTGAGAAGATAAAAGCAAAAATCATATAATATAATAACTACCTATATATTTATGTGTATAATTAGCTAGATCATATTGATGATAGAAAGTGAATGGGGGTGTGCAGTGGTATGTGATCGGAGGGGAAGTGGGATGAGGGAAGTGAGGAAAACTGACCCATCAATTATCAAAATGATTGTTAATACCAGTAAGGAAGGTGCGGACAAGCACCAATGCAATAACAAGAATAAGAAGGATATTATATAACAATAGGATACGGAGCACGTGTGAGGGGATAGGGAAACACATATGATATATATAGAGAATACGTTAGGATAAAATAGAAGAAATTATTAGATAAATTAATTAATATTATCCTGCTGATATAAAAATCAGTATCCACACCATCGGAATAGAAAATTCTAAAATAAAAATGAAGACTTATTTTCTAAGATGTCCATATTCCTTTATTTATAGAGATTTTCATCCTCTTTCTTTTTCTCCTAGGTTGACAATCGAATTCACAGCATCCCGGGTGATATCATCAAGGGCAGCATTAAAAAAGAAAGAGCACTGTTATGCACTTTAAAATCAATATGCAAATGACAATTAATGATATTCCAAAAAGGTAGAAAGACATGAAAAGAAAGTGTCCAATAATTATGTGCTGATTAAAACAAGTTAAAAACATTAAAAACAAAAAAGAACACCATAAAAAACTCCATACCCAGAAACACTGTTAATTATATTATTATTATTATCGTTATATAAAGGAGTTGAAGTCAAAGCTTTCATTTAGGCTGTGTGGAGTGATAATACCCAATTGGTATATCCACTTGCTTTCAAGCTGTGCCAGAGATCTGCCCAGATCTCCACCCCGTACCCCCAATTTAGTTTGATCAATTCCCTTAAAAATAAGGCCTTTGGGGTTGGAGTTGTGGTGAAACCGATATAAATTAGTTTGCAAGGGCAGGTGGCATGGTATATTACGCCATGTGAAGAGCAAGTAAGATATTTCCTAATGCCAAAATTCTTAGATCTGTCAGAATTTGAAAAAAAGTGTTATTTTTTTTCATATTGGCACAAGATTTACAAAGACCACAGGGAAGAAACCTTTTAACCAGGTTGTGGCTTCTTCTGGCTACAACACATGGAGAAGGAGGAAGAATTTTATGTAAGGAGGGATCAGTTAGTAATATGTTCCAGTGTTTTGGTAATAATTTTTTTATGTCATCCCACTGGTTATTAAAGGTGGAAATGAATCTCACTTGGTCCTCAATTTTATTGCGATCTCTAAAGGTTGGATAGAGTAATTGTTCCCTAGATGCTTTTCTTGCCCGCCTATATCCATACTTTATACTTCTTTTGCTGTAGCCACGGTTTAAAAACCTTTGTGTGAGATCTACTGCTTGGTCCTCAAAATCAGATGGTTTTGAACAGATTTGTTTAGCTCTTAAGAATTGACCAGTGGGTATGCCTCTGATAGTTGCAGGTGGATGAGATGATGTGGTGTGTAATAATGAATTGGTGGCCGTAGGTTTTCTGTATAAGTTGGTGCTAATCATACCATCGGTGGATACCCCTAACTTAAAGTCAAGAAATCTAAATCCCTTCCAAATTTGTATGTCAGTTTGATATTAAGACTATTCTTGTTGAGTTTTCTCATTAAAATGTGGAGTGTGTCAACTGTTCCTTCCCACAAAAACCACACATCATCAATGCACCTCATCCATCCTTGTACATTTTGTATTTCAGGGATGAGGTTGCCTTGAAAAGTCTCCCTCTCCCATGCCCACAAGAAGAGGTTTGCATATGAAGGGACACAGGAGGCCCCCATGGCAGTGCCTTGGGTCTGAAGGTAAGTTTGTTTATTGAATGTAAAAATGGCAGGCACAGTACTGCATAAGGAATGGGCCTCTGACTGTGGAGCCCATAGGACTAAAGCTAATAAAATCATGTCAGTGCCCAATTCCCTCCTGCACCTCTCCCCTTGGTGATGCACTAATTGGGACGCCCTGCCGTTCAATGGCTATTAAAGGGGAAGGCTCCTATGGCCACACCTACAGGGGTTAAATTCAGGTGTCTGGGTCAGTAACGCCCCTTTTCCCTCTGGCTTTTGTGTCCCACGGATCCCCTGCAGCTGGCCATGTCAGACGCTTTGATCATTGAGGCTCTGAGGAGAGTGGCACAGGAAGGTGAACACTGGATTCAAAGCATTATTAGCGGGCTCAGCGCTCAACCCCCTATGCCCTCTTCCTCATTCCCCACCTGGGCCTGCTGCCATTCCTTTGCTGAGGCCAGCTTCCCTTGGGGCACCATCGGCGGTGGCTCTCCCAGCACTCACAATAGCCCCAACTGTCCCAACATCCTCCCCAGAAGTAGTTCGCCCTCCATCAGCGCATCGTTCCCCTTGCTTCTTCTCCCCCACCGTTACCTCCGTCACTGGCCCTTCTGGTGTGGGTCCAATCCCCGTCTCCACGCCAGGGTTACAGGCCGAACTTCCAGTGGTAGGCCCCAAGCAGGAAATTCCCCCTCCAGTGCGGGGGGCCGCCAGTCCGAGCGGTTTCCCCGCCATCCTGAGCGGCTCCAAGTCGAGGATTTGGCCGCATTCTTGGCTGCAAAGTCACGGGGCCCCCAATAGCAGACCAGGACACGGGTGCCTGCTGTCTCTTCCCGGCTTCTGGCGCGTCACGACCAGGCTCCGCCCACTCCATCATGTCACTTCCGGTCCCCGCTGAGACAATGCCCAGGCAGCCAAGGCCCAGTCTCTATGCTGTCCCCTGCAGGTGCTGCCACTATGCCTACATGGGGATGCTTGGAGGTCGGTCTGAGAGTTCCTACCGCAGCTGGAGAGTGTGCTGTTCGGTCCAACCTGACCCATCAGAGCGCTCTACAGCTGCACAATGCATGTTACCACAATAATACTGTAATTTCACCAAGCACCACGTACACACATACACCTATAGCCCAGATAGCTAATAAAGATCTTTAATTAACACCCTACCCTTCATATCCCACCAATAATATTGATTACAGTAATGTTATAACACCCCCCATGCTAAACAGCACAACGTTACCGGTTATGGCCAGTAACCCACCCCTGGCATCCAATTCAATTACCCCTAACACACCCCATAGTCACAGTGGACGCAGGCGTAGATGCCACATGTCTTTCCAATCCTCAAACAATTCCCGCTCCCGATACCACCGCAGACATAGCTCACATAGGAACCGCCACAGATCTAGGGCCTCTGGATGGGTTTCCACATCCACATCAGAAGCGTCCAACGCATCGCGGAGTCCCGACAGGCGAGATCAGGCACATGAAAAATGCCAAAAGTCGCGTGCTCCTTCCGAGGTTATCAGCCGGGGAAAACCATCTTTATCCCCCAGGGCTTCCAACCAGGTCAACCACCAGCTTATCGCCCAAGACAGAGCTGGAGTTCCGCTATTACTTGGTTTCACTCAGGCTCATGAGCGCGACATTCAGTCATGCACACCAAATATGGCTATGAGCTGGGGAGATGCCTCTCAATCCCCCTTGGCTTCCAGCCAACGCATTAATCAGTTCATCACCCTAGTGGGAGCCGGAGTTCCTCCATCCCGGGATATCGCCCCTCCTGCGGGAGCCAGGGTTCCGCCGGCATCAGATGTCACTCCTCTTGCGTCACAGAGCCGTGAGTGTTTCAGAGTCAATGATGTATTAATGTGGAACAGGGTTAATACAAAGGAAAATTAGCTAGCCTCAACTATTAAATTAAGGTGTTAATTCAACACTTAACGCAACCATGCGTTACAGCTGAAAACAATACAACACAATCAGCAAGTTTACACAAAGATGCATTTTTCTGTGGGATCAGCCCACTAGGCGCACATATAGACTGACAGGGAATTCTGTATGTCCTTTTAATATCAATGTTTTTCTGGGGTCTTACATGCATACTCTGTATATGAAAATGCTGTCTCATGATAATGATTACCTATAACCTTATTCTTCATAAGAAATTGTACGTGATGGATAAACTGTTTACTGCACCCAGTTGGACATTGAAACTGCACGTCCACATGCTAGGTAGATACTGGGGCCATGAATACTTAGTAAGACAGGTTAATGAGGCTAATGGAGCTATAACTGTCATGAGGCTAGATTAATGAGAATAATATTGGGGTCTTGTGTAATTTACCCAAGACCTATTAAAGCTTTCAGCACGTCTACACAAATACTAATAATTAACAGCCGAGTACAATCTGATTGGTTAACGAATATGAATATGATTGGTTGGAACCATTTATGCTTACTGTTGAATGATCAATTGTCCAATGAAATGTGATGATGTAATGTTACCGCCTACTCAAATGAGCATATAAGCTACCTAATTAAATCAGGAAAGAGGGAACATCCTGCAGATACATACCCTGTCTCTGTGTGTGTTTGTTCTCCGCTACTCGAGTAGGCCTCAGATCAAAATCTGGCAACCTTCCAGCATATCGATCTCCCATTGAGAGATAAACATCAAATCACAAACTCATCAGTGGCGTCTCATTGGGCGGGCTGGTTACAACAGAAGACCCCAGTATCCTGAAATCCGGCACCCGCAGACTGAAGGCCTAGAGGACACACAGATCAAAATCACCGGTGAAGGTAAGAGCCATTGATTCTTACAAATTCTGTGTCTCCCCTCTGCTACATGCTCTGAACCGGCTTTTGGGGTACAGTATAGTCTGTCTTCTTAAATACCAGTGCTAAGAACCGTAGAATATCCTTGTGATACATAATACGTATGCTGGAGGGAGAAACCTAAAAGCTGCTACGTATGATTGCGCATGAATGATTGAACCAACCTTGAGGGTACTAGGAATTCTTTACTGTGTTTTTGCCCCTTGGGAGCGTCTCTCCATGGTAACTGGCTTGCCAGGATTCATGTGAGGACACATCTCTGGCGGCATACGCATAAAGAAGGCTGCGTACGTCCTCTTGGAGAGTGCTAGAGGTACTATTAAAACGCCGTTACAGACAGGATAGGTCTATCCACCTTCTATTCTGTCTGATACGCACAAACTGCCCTCTAATGGTGCTAAAGAACTTTGAGGTAGTAGGGATTACATTAGCCTGCATACTAATGATAGCTTTAGTCTTCTGGTTGATAAATAAGATCTCTGAGTATACAAGGCTCAGCAGGTTTAGTTGAGGGAAAAGATTTTTACTGGGCTAATAAGAAAATTTGGGTCATATTAGTCTGCTTATAGTTAATTGGATTTGCTCTCTGGTATATATAGGTTTATTATAACTGTAGAGAAGTGCCATCTCATACTGAGTACGTAGAGATTTAGTGTTAGGTGACCAGGTGGGTCACGAGGTCTGGCCGGACCACTAAATAGTTAACCTTCTTATCAAGGTTCCCATGGGTTTGATGCCTATCAACTGATCAGTTTCAGTTTAGGACACGCAAGTTCAAACAGTGAGCGGGAACCTCTTATAACAACGGGACGCAGTCTATGTATCGAATTGGTGTAGTACAGTCGGCATAGATATTGCTAAGCAGGAGTGATAATGAAGTAGACTTGTTGAGATGTGGGCACACAGTAATAGCGTATATTAAGAGAATAAGTGAATAGCAACCAGAGAAAGAGGCAGATAGAGAGATATGGTCTAGGTGCGGCCTGTACATTGAGTTAGCGAAGTGCAGTCAGTACGGGTCCGCAAGCCATAGGCATTTTACATTTTAGGACAAGCCAGGAGAATTTTTCGCCCCAATACAGTCAAGTATCAACCAGAAAACATAGATAGGATTTTTAGCAGGAGCACCAGGAGGTAATAAGCTTAAGGAGTTAACAGTTTACTGAATCTGTGTGAAGGAATGTGAATGACCTTTGAGACTCTCTGCTGATAAGTGGAAGTGCATGATCTCATGTGTGAAATTCTGTTGTATTGCTTGCCGTGTGTGTGTGTGTGTGCCAGATATTCCATGAGAAAATGTCGTGCCCTAATTGCACATTTGGATTAATGTTGATTATATCTCCTGAAGGTTGGAGAATTGTCAAAATTATACCAGGAGGGTATATCCAACAGCTCACTGGTTTTGGATTTCTGTCAGACAGATTTCCAGAGTATAAAGTGTTTAGGCTCAATGTGCATGGTATTCCTGCAACTCCCTGGGTCGACGGAATTTCATTAGGTGACATAGAAAATTATAATCTTGTCAGATGTCCATTAAATAATGGGCAACCAGAGACGTACCTGGTTGAAGCGCAGCTTGCAGCTTTGCTCACTGGATTCACATTATAGCATAATACGTATTTGTAGAAGGTATACAGCTAGTTTTTCATAATGTCAAGATTTTTTTTTTTTTTAGAATGCATGTTGATAAGAAGAAAAAGGAGAGGCAGATGGTTCAAGGTACAACATTGCCTTTGACTTGAAGCAGTGTTAGATATCCATGGAAGGCAATTGTCAGGTAGCAAAGATAAGGAATGCTTTTAGTATGTGTTAGAGAAAAAAAAAAAAAAGAGGAACTCCCGTTATATGTGTAATGGAAATCCACCACTCTGCCCCCTATTCGGTATTAATATGGTGATTTCCAAAGGGGGGGAGAAGAGAGGAGAGTCAGCTACTTTTAAATATTTTTAATCCATAAAGGTATCTCTCATTAATCTGGATTTTGAGTTTTTCTTTCCGGAAGGTCCAAGAACCTGGTTGTATGGCGATCACACAGCATGAGATAGTAGAAAGCAGAACCACTCCTCCCTCATAACTCTACAGGGGAGGTGGAGTTGACGGCACTCATTGAGGCGTTTAGGGGGCTTTAAGGTAAGCAAGACACCACATATACAAGTCATTGTTTTCAGGTGAACCCACAACTGCAGCCCCATATGGGGAGAAAAGGTCTTTTCTTACATCACCAGGCCCTGGAAGAGGTTGCCATAGTGGAAGTGAGGGTACATATGAGAAGGAACCCGTGGAGCACGAAGCAAACAAAGTGGCTGGGAATCAGCCAGAAGACCAAGGTACTGGGAGACCCCTGAGGCGCCTCCACTGGTCATGGTGAGCATTAAAGATAACCAGTTAGACTTAAGTATCTTACAGGCTCTGACTCGGTCACCAACCGGGGAAGAGACTGAAGTCTGGTCGGAAGCTGGAGCTCAGAACCGTGGATGGTGGGACAGTGGGTATGTTTGCCAAAATCCTTGCACCATGTGATGGCTCATGACTCAACGCACGTGAGTGAAGACAAAAACTATGTGCTCTGAAGAAAGATGCTGGGTCCACCTGTTTAGCTTTACATTAACATAGATTATATGCGCACAACACAGATAGACTAGAAAGATGCCATAGACATACACGTGCGCCTGGGCCCTCCTATCCGTTTCAATGACTGCAGATTGACTTCATACAGGCTGCCCAAGGTAAGATGTATGAAGTATGTGCTCGTGTGTGTTGATCTCTTTTCAGGGGACTGGAGGCCTTCCTGATGTCAGAAGCTACCACAACTGAGGTACTCTCTTGTCCACATAGATGTTGTAACTATTTGACAACCCCTGCAGCAGGTCCGGAGTCCAAAAGGGACTCCCATTTGTGTACAAATAAGTTTTTGATTCTATTTTAGTTAATCCAGACATTGGTTGCTGACCAAAAGACACGAAGACCACTGGAGCCACTGGTTGATGGTCCCCGCTAAGCCACATCCGTAGAGTTAAACGGAAGACCGGTCTACACAAGCTACTATGAGGTCCTGGAGTGGAAGAATATGGGTCCTGTCCCTGATGATGTTGGCAGCTCTACTGCAAGAAGGACAACTGGACGAGACACTTCAGAATAGCACATCAGTAACCTTGTGGTTTGACACCAAGGCAGCAACAGCTACATTTAGGGTGGACTTGTGTCGGATAGTGAAGTGTCAATGGAATCTTAAATTTGGGAAGAAGAGTAGCAACCCCAATTATAAATATCTAACAGGAGTTGAAGGGGCGGTGGTATATATCTGTGTAACTAGACCTGGAAATGAGAACTGTAATTCTTGGTCAGATGCAGCTTGGAACACGGGAACTTCATGGGGGTATAAGCCAGAGGAAGCCATGACTCGTGTTAGTTCATCAGGAAAGCCTCTCCTCAAGAGGATGAATATTGCTGTACCCATTCCAAAATGGGGTTGTGATCCAGAGGTTTTGGACTGGAGATTCTCTTGCAATCCTCTCCTTATAACACTGGATGAACCCTCTCTTGGAGATGAAGGTCTCTATGTATTGGGACTGTATACCCCAGGTAGACAGGTTCAGCAGGGAACATTTTGGTTAAAAGCTGTTCCTGCACAGGACAAGGAACAAGAGGAGGACAAACCCCAAAGGTCAGGAGAAATGTTGGATGTTGATGGAATTGGAGAATTAGGCTATGAGGAGAAGTTAGCCGTAGAAACAGGCTACACAGAGAGGAATGAATGGTTGCTATGGATGAAGTATACTACAGAGCAAAATAACAAAACTGATTGTATTGCATGTGCAACCGCTAGGCCCCATTTAGGGACTATTCCCCTCAGATATTCAGAACAGGATCAAGTAGACTTACAGTGTATTCTAGCTTTGTATAATGCCACATATGACCCTAGTGATAATGTTCTGTGTCAATCTCTATCAGTCCGGTATCCAATAGCAAAAATTGATCAGGTACCACCTAGAGTTTATGCATATCCAGGTGACTACACTTGCTTCCTGAGAACAGGACCAGGAAGATGGGTAGGAAATCTAACTTCAGAGTTTTGTCACAACACCATCCCAATAAATACAGATACAGGAGGTTTTAAAGCCAGTTGGTTTCAAAACCAAACTATAGCAAGGAGTGACATATGGTGGTTATGTGGAGATATGAAATTAAGGCCTAGGTTGCCACCAGGTTGGGTTGGCAGCTGTGCTCTAGTTCAAGTGCTCATGCCATTTAAAATAATTTCATCAGAAGAGATTAAAGGAGGTGGAATGAATGTTGAAACCCTACACAGAAATAGAAGGTCAGTACCTGCTGGGTCCTTTGATCCTAGAGTTTATATAGACAATATAGGGGTACCCAGAGGGGTACCGGATGAGTACAAGGCCAGGAACCAGATAGCAGCAGGTTTTGAATCAATTTTCTTTTGGTGGGTGACAATTAATAAAAATGTGGATTGGATAAATTATATTTATTATAATCAGCAAAGGTTTATAAATTACACAAGGGATGCAGTAAAAGGGATAGCTGAACAATTAGGCCCAACTTCTTTAATGACACATCAGAATAGGATGGCTTTGGATATGTTGCTAGCGGAAAAAGGGGGCGTGTGCAAGATGTTTGGAACGTTTTGCTGTACCTTCATCCCCAATAATACAAGTCCAGATGGGAGTATCACCAAGGCGTTGGAGGGTCTTACATCCCTGTCCGAAGAATTGGCAGAAAATTCGGGTATCAACAATCCCTTCATGGACTGGTTGGAATCCTGGTTCGGTAGATGGAGTCATCTTGTGTCCAGCCTCCTCATCTCTCTGGCAGTAGTAGCAGCAGTACTTGTGACCTGTGGATGCTGCTGCATACCATGTATCAGAGGACTACTTCAAAGATTGATTGATGCGTCTATTACTAAAACTATGTATATTACAATGAAACCTTACAATAATGATTATGAGCAAATGGTTTGAGGTTGAGAATTAGATATGATCTCCCTTTCCCTATGGGGAATTCGGCAGAAGAAGGGTTAGGAAGTCCGACACTGGCATTAGGCCTTTGAATGTACCTATATGTGAATGGTAGAGTCATATCTGTTCTCAAAAGGGGGGACTGACAGGGAATTCTGTATGTCCTTTTAATATCAATGTATTTCTGGTGTCTTACATGCATACTCTGTATATGAAAATGCTGTCTCATGATAATGATTACCTATAACCTTATTCTTCATAAGAAATTGTACGTGATGGATAAACTGTTTACTGCACCCAGTTGGACATTGAAACTACACGTCCACATGCTAGGTAGATACTGGGGCCATGAATACTTAGTAAGACAGGTTAATGAGGCTAATGGAGCTATAACTGTCATGAGGCTAGATTAATGAGAATAATATTGGGGTCTTGTGTAATTTACCCAAGACCTATTAAAGCTTTCAGCACGTCTACACAAATACTAATAATTAACAGCCGAGTACAATCTGATTGGTTAACGAATATGAATATGATTGGTTGGAACCATTTATGCTTACTGTTGAATGATCAATTGTCCAATGAAATGTGATGATGTAATGTTACCGCCTACTCAAATGAGCATAAAAGCTACCTAATTAAATCAGGAAAGAGGGAACATCCTGCAGATACATACCCTGTCTCTGTGTGTGTTTGTTCTCCGCTACTCGAGTAGGCCTCAGATCAAAATCTGGCAACCTTCCAGCATATCGATCTCCCATTGAGAGATAAACATCAAATCACAAACTCATCAAGACCAAAAAATTAGACAAAAAATATGGAATAATGATTATGTCGACATATGGTCATTATGGTCAGTCGAACAAAATACCATAGATAAAGAAAGGAAAACAAGCGAACGGGTAAATGATAGGAATATATCAAGAATAGCACTAATAATGAATAATTGGTGGCTCCAGGCGTTTGCAGTATTGGGCTGTATTATGGGCCAGAAACATACGCAACGCTGCTCAAATTATTTATATATCATGATCTGATATATAATTCGTATAAATTGCATGGCGGTTCCACTTGGTGGGATAAAAAGGCCAAGAAAGCAAAATTTCTGCCGGGGTATGTCAACTTTTGAGCACAACTGTAGTTATGAATTTGGGCCAAATATAAGTCATTTTTATTGTGAGAGTATAGTACACTCTATTTTTCTGTGCACTGTATGGTCCTATACAATAGGCAGTTAGTCCAATTTTATCGTCTGTCATACAAATCAACATAGCTGCAAGTGTGTTTTTACATTATTGATTTGTTAGATCATCAGTCCTGCACTCCGCTCTGCTCTGACTGCACAATTTAGCATTTCACTGTTGATACAAACATGGCTGAGCTGTATTTTATGCATGCTGCTGATAGATCAGTAGATCAAGGCGGGCACTCCATTCTGCGATAAATAATGGCAGCCAGGTATTTCTCTGCAGGGATGAGTGCATGTAATAATTTCCTGAAAGGGATTTAAATCCACAAAGTGCTATGGAAGCAACTACCCCATCAGCAATTCCAACAATTGGAAGCTGAAATGACTCACAAGTGTATGACTGGGTACATTGTGTTCTTTGGCTACAAAAGTGGTATGTCAAAGTTTGGGCACCCCTAGTAAAAATTACTGTTATTGTGAACAGTTAAGCAAGTTGAAGATGAATTTATCTCTAAAAGGCTTAAAGTTAAAAGGTGACACGGTTACTTTGTATTTTAGGCAAGAAAAATATACATTGCCATTTTATACATTATAAAAATTACAAAAAAGAAAATGGCCAATGCAAAAGTTATGGGCGCCTTTGGAGTTTTGTGTGCTCAGATAACTTTGACCAAAGTTTCAGACCTTAAATAGCCTGTTAGGGTTATGGCTTGTTCATTATCATTGTTAGGGAAGGCCAGGTATACTGTCCTCATACACATTAGCAGGGTGTGCAATGAGACATGTAGCTAAACCCCCTGTCTTCTATAAGAAAAGAGGCTGTAAAATTGTAACCTTCTTTTATTGATTGCAGCTGTGACAGGAAAGGGTGAAACTATAGAATGCAATAACAGGAGCATTTCAGAATATATAACTGCACAGAGCATGAAACACAAATAGTCTGCAATACACAGGTAACATGAGGTAATATACAAACTGATGATTACCTACTTAGTACAACAAATGTATTGATAAGCACAGGATTATAACACCTAGATAGTGCTTACCAACTATGCTTAGAGCAGGCTGTTTAAGGAGCATGAAGAACACAAATGGTGTAGTTTCTCCTAAGACACATGGAGGAATAATGGCTGCTGTTCCCTTCACAGTGTCATAAATAAGACCATGATGCAACAGGAACAATCCCACAATGCCCTAGGAACTTGCCACAAGACATTGCAAATTAAACTAGAATCTATGCATTAAACGGCCAGCAGGTGGTGCTGTTACCTTACAATATGAAATATATGAAGGATTAATACACACAAAAATACAATGTCTGTAATAATCGGAGACATAAAAAAATGACTAGACTTTCTAGACAGCAATTATATGGCTGGACAGAACACTCCCCGCTTGACGTCAGCCGACGTCACTATTGCGTTTATTGGACGAGAACAGCAGAACCAGTTTCCTTACTGGCCTGAGGAACAATTTGGTCTTGCCTTGTTTTCCTATTTTTACTTCCACCTTACGTATGATTCCATCCTTACTTGGGAATGTCTGGGTAATGAGACCTAATGGCCATTCATTTCTCCGAGACTTACAGTCTTTAATTAGTACTATATCGCCAGGCTGGAGGTTAGGCTTGCTGGTTTGCCACTTTCTCCTCTGTTGCAGAGTAGGCAGGTACTGTCTTTTCCACTTGTCCCAAAAGGCATTGGAGAGACTCTGTGCTTGTCTCCATCGACTCCTATAACGGTCTTTGACATTAAATTCTCCAGGTGGAGAGCAATTAGGGTCGGTCTTCTGCGTAAGCAGCAGGGGTGGAGTGAGAACAGTTGGGTCATCAGGATCACTGGAAATTGGAGTCAACGGTCTGGCATTTATGATGGCTGACACTTCGGCCATGAATGTTGTCAAGCTTTCGTGTGTCAGTCTTGCAGATCCTTCCTGTAAGAAGATTAAATCGAGGATTCTCCTTGCGACACCTATCATTCTCTCCCATACACCTCCCATATGTGAAGAATGTGGTGGGTTGAATGTCCAAGTACACACTTGTACTCTTAGGTATTTTTCTACGTCATTCATATCCAAGTTGGAAGAGAGTTGCAGTTCTCTTGCTGCTCTGAGTTTCCTCAGAACAGTATATTTTGGTATTGGTCGTTGATTGGTTAAACAGTCGATTTCTTTGGCATAGTTTTCCCGTTGTACAGCTCGGATAATTATATTCTTCGACTGCTCTAGCTGTAGAGCTGTGTGGATGTGTTTACCATGGTGCCAGTGGTCCTCAAAGTCTTGAAGTGTAGGTGCTAACTCTGCATGACCGTTCTTACATATCTTCTCCATGAAGGTTAAGAAATGGTCTTTCATCTTTGGTCTACTACAGAAGCTGTGCATGAGGGAGACAAAGTGTTTGTAAACTTGTTCTCTGTTGTTAGGCAAGCGTTTTCTTTGAGGCTTGAAGGGTAGAGATGCAATCCTGCTCTTCATTTTGTCCTGCACCATTCGTTGCTCCATCACCTCTAGGAACAGTCTATCTTCAAATGACATTGCTGTACTATTATCTTCTTTGGTCTTGCAGAAGACCGTACACCCAAGGTGATCTTGGTCGCAATTCTGAATGCAATCATCATTGGCACGACTCGCTAAGATATTTGGTGCTGAAGTGCTGTGTAGCGACTCCTTTATGAAGTAGTGATCTTCACATAGTTGAAGGAGAGAGAGATAAAGCATACTGGTAAGCATGATGTTAACCACTGTCGGTTTGTGTGCACCTCTTAAACAGACCTCTCCTACAATGACCCACCCAAGGTCGAGTCTGTGAGCATATGGAGCATTGTGTGAGCCATTGATCTGTTGTCTAACCTTGTGAACTTGCAGAATATCTCTCCCTAGGAGCAAGATTATTTGTGCCTCTGGGTCAAGGTTAGGAATCAGGCGTTCCATACGCTTCAGATGAGGATGATACGATGCCACTTCAGACGTACGTATCTCTGACTTGTTGTCAGGAATCTGGTTACATTCCAATATGGTTGGTAAGGGCAGATGCATTTGGCCATCTATAGACTCGACTACGTAGCCTGTTGCTCTCCTACCAGTTGTCTCTACTATACCGGCACAAGTTTTCAAAGAGTAGGGGGCACTGGGTCCTCTTACATTAAAGCTATTAAAGAAGGCAGACTTGGCTAATGACCTGTTACTCTGATCATCTAAAATCACATAAACTTTGATGGCTTTGTCCTTTTCGTTTGCCGGATAGACTCTCACTAGGGAAATTTTAGAGCAGGACTTGCCTCCTATGAGATTTCCACAAACTTCTGTACACTTAGAAGTAATGGCTGGAGTGTCAGTATTTGAGTCATTTAGCTCCCCGCTATGCTCTTGGGGCAAAGCATCCGATGGTGGTCCAGAGTGTAGAACTGAGTTATGTTCAGTGCTATCACATTCGGTACACCTTGCACTAACCTCACAGTCCCTGGCGAAGTGGGATGTTGAAGAGCAACATTTGTAGCAGATGCAGTTCTCCTTAAGGAAGGCATTCCCTTCTTCCAATGACTTTTCTCTGAAAGCTCTGCACTTAAGTAAGGAATGTGACGTCTTGAGTAAGGGACACTGCCTGCTTGGGTCCTTGGTTTTGTCTTCTCCTTGACCGGAGCTGAACTCTTTGCGAACTGAACCTGTGGAAGAAATGTTAGTTTTGCGGACCTCTACAGTTGTTCTACGAGGTTTACTAACAGAGTTATTGGCACATAACAGCATGAAGTCAAGGCTAGGATCATTTCTAATTTTTGCTTGTTCTGAGACAAAATCTACAAACACATTGAATGGAGGAAATGGTACATTGTAAGTCTGTTTATACCTAGAACCATATGTAACCCATTTGTCTTGCAGGTTATATGGGAGTTTTTGACCTATGGGGTTCACACCTCTAGCAGTGTCGAGATATGTCAACCCCACAAGATTTCCTTCTGCTTTTGCTACACAAAACTCCATTAACAAGTCAGTTAATTCTCTGAGCTTTGAATAATCCTTGTTCGCTATTCTAGGAAAGTCCTCTATTCTTTTAAACAAGGCACTTTCTATAACCTCTACTGAGCGATAGCATTCATCAGTTCTATTCCAAATTCTTTTGAGGCCGACATCTGGATAATTTACATTAATGTCTCTGATTCTCTTTGTGTGTTCGGCAGACTCACTTCCTAGCCATTTTACCAAGAGATCCACTTCTTCACTACATGATAGACCTATGTCTCTTATGGTAATTTTGAAGGAGGCTCGCCAAGTCCTGTATCTTTCAGCACGATCACTGAACTTTACAAGTCCCTTAGTGACCAACTCACGTCAAGCAAGGAACTTGGCAAAGTACATCGTGGCTTGATTGGCACTGATGCCAGCTGATGGAGTGTTGTCAGAGTACATGTGTGCTGTGCGATCATACCTGTTAGATGTCTCTGGTTTGGTCCAACTGCTGTAGTACCTTTCTGAAGCGAGGGGATTCTCTTTAAGCCGGGACAGATTACGGATCTTCTGTTCTGGAGAAAGATTATTGTAGTCAGTATCATCCCAATGTGTATTTCCTTGCTTTTGGTAGGGAGACTGATAGTTGGCTTTCTGGGGGTCCGAATTATCTGGTCGGCTTGACTTGTTGACAAAATGCTCTGTCTTCGCCTGTGGGTCTGGATAGTCATTTGATTTGGAATGCTGATGGACGTACTCTGCAGTATGCTGCAATAGATCGTGAGTAACTTTTTGTAGGCCTAACACACTGCTGCATCTGCTGTGTTCGTCGTCAGAATATAGGGCAGCTTCTAAGGCTTCTGCTTCTGCTATGGCAGCTGCTGTTTCTTTTTCAATAGCAAGTTTCTGTAATGTTGCTTCAAGGCGCGCTTTCTCTGCATCCAGGCATGCTTGTTGGCGTGCTTTTTCTGCATCCAGGCATGCTTGTTGTAGTTTCAATTCTATCTCTTGCTCAGCAAAGGTGCTTCTTGCTTTTGCCGCTTCAGCTTTTGCACGGGCAATAGCGGCGGCATTGCTGACGGATGATGTCTTGGAGGAACCAACTCGTGATCTCGTCTTGAAAGAGGATGCTCGTCCTTGAGACATGATTCAACAGTTAGGCGATTGCTGTGCTATCCCTTTGTCGGCTCTGCGTGGATAATGCCGGCTCCGTATGGTCTGATTATTCGGTCTGACCGTTAGAAGGTTGCTGCAATATCCGTATGCAATAATCGTATGCTTGGATAATGGCGGGCTCTGTAACGTCAGATCTTCTGAACATATTCTCAGCAGTTGTTTCACTATACTGTCCTCATACACGTTAGCAAGGGTGTGCAATGAGACATGTAGCTAAACCCCCTGTCTTCTTTAAGAAAAGAGGCTGTAAAATTGTAACCTTCTTTTATTGATTGCAGCTGTGACAGGAAAGGGTGAAAATATAGAATGCAATAACAGGAGAATTTCAGAATATATAACTGCACAGAGCATGAAACACAAATAGTCTGCAATACACAGGTAACATGAGGTAATATACAAACTGATGATTACCTACTTAGTACAACAAACGTATTGATAAACACAGGATTATAACACCTAGATAGTGTTTGCCAACTATGCTTAGAGCAGGCTGTTTAAGGCGCATGAAGAACACGAATGGTGTAGTTTCTCCTAAGACACATGGAGGAATAATGGCTGCTGTTCCCTTCACAGTGTCATAAATAAGACCATGATGCAACAGGAACAATCCCACAATGCCCTAGGAACTTCCCACAAGACATTGCAAATTAAACTAGAATCTATGCATTAAATGGCCAGCAGGTGGTGCTGTTACCTTACAATATGAAATATATGAAGGATTAATACACACAAAAATACAATGTCTGTAATAATCGGAGACATAAAAAAATGACTAAACTTTCTAGACAGCAATTATATGGCTGGACAGAACACCAAGTGATGCAAATTTCCCAACTCTGATATGTATTTGGACTTTCTCTTTATCCTGTATGCCCTATACATGATATTCTAATTGTTTATTCAGGTATCTTTGTGACTCAGTGATGTGGGGTCCTTCTTACACTGTGGACATTCCATTTGTGGGTACTTAGACTCCAGCATTATATTTTAGGCTCCATATTTTTTGGATTCTTTGCAGCACCTTTCATCAACATGCTACTTGAACACGAAAAAAGTTGTTTGCTTCTACTAAAAATCCATATTAAGAAATTAAAAGCAAAGCTCTCTTTCTTTGATGAAGGCCAACAAGTCACACCCTTCAAGCATAAACTGAAGGAGACTTTAGACCGGTTTGAAAATGACCTTGTCCAGAAAAACGCTAAAAGTTCTATAGGAATCACATGGACTTTGACAACCATACAGCCTTCAAATGGAAGCATACTGGCAATGCTCGCAGTACAAGACATTGTCACGCCAAGACAGGCAGGTGGAAGGAGGTTAGTGAACCCACTGAACCACAGAGGACTCTGTGGAGGCTGAACCCTAGGAACCAGCCGGACAAAGACGTAAGGTGAATGCAGGACTTTATTAGGGATAGCAACAAGGAGATTTCACAGGGAGAAACCCCCAGACCAAGACACCGAGTACCCCCAAGGGAGCGCTGGCATGCGAACCCCTGTACAGGGATTGTCCCAAGACAGCCAAGGAAGCTCAAGTGCAACGGTTTCAAGACCAGAGGGTCAGACCCAAGTTGGATGGAGAAACACCGTGGTAGGGAATGAGAGATCCAAGAAACAAGAGGAGAGGTAACAGGAAGACAGGAGGATACTGCCAGAATCCGAGGGAAGGTGGCGGACGGACAGGGCATGGTGCTAGGAGGAAAACACAGAGTGTAAATGCGCGGAACTACACAAACAGCACAAGCAACGCAAGCGCAGGACTGGGACCAGGGGATGGCAATTTGGAAAAGCAATATACAAAATTGCCCAGGCACTTCCCAAAGGAAGTGAGGACCTTAAATACTCACAGATCCCACAGCGATTGGCTGGGAGGACACTTCAAGAAGAAAGGGTACACTGGCCCTTTAATTGTTCAGACAGTGGCGCGCACCCTATGCTCGCTCCCCTGCAACCATGAAGCAGGGGAGCAGAGGAGACACTCTGGGCAGCCAGAAGGAGTGTTGCAGGAACGTGGACAAGGTGAGAAGTATTAAGGGGATGCGGGGGATGTCCACGAACTTGTGGGACCTGATCTCCCAGCACTTTGGAGATGAGACCCGCCAGCTGAGGTGTTACAGTACCCCCTCCCTTACAACACCTCTTTTTCAAGCCAGACAAAAACCTGTGCATGAGACGGGGAGCATTAATGTTCCCTCTCACTTCCCAGGACTTCTCCTCTGGACCAAAACCCTTCCAGTCAACCAAAAACAGTGTCTTTTCCCTCTCTGTTTTATCCCAATAGTATTGAGATGAAATTTTGTTTCTGACCAAATACTTATTTTCCACCATAATATGCAAATAAAAGGAAAAAAAACAGACAATGTGATTTTCTGGATTTTTTTTTCTCAGTTTGTCTCCCATAGTTGAGGTCTACCTATGATGTAAATTACAGACGCCTCTCATCTTTTTAAGTGGTGGAACTTGCACTATTGCTGACTGACTAAATACTTTTTTGCCCCACTGTATAAAGATGTCAGTGACATTTACAATTAGTACAGTGCGTGTGCAGCTTACTATACATGTATTTAATAATTAAATGATTATTTTTCTGAAAAGAATGGCTTGGGCTCCCTCATAATTTTCTTAACCAGCAGAGGGAAAGCCGACGGCTGGAGGCAGATGTTTATAGCCTGGAAAGGGGGTAATACCCATGAAGCTTCCCATGCTATTATCACCTTTCTGACATCAGATGTAATATTCTGTCCATGTGACCTGGGCCAATTTGACCATGGACGGAAAATATGATTTTTTTACTTTTACAGCTCTGAGTTATAAACTTCTGTGAAGCACTTGGGGGTTCAAACTGCTCACCATGCATCTATATAAGTTCCTTAAGGGGTCTAGTTTCCAAAATGGTGTAACTTGAGGGGGGTTTCCACTGTTTAGGCACATCAGAGGCTGTCCAAACGTGACATGGTGTCCGATCTTAATTTCAGTCAATTTTGCGCTGAAAAAGTAAAACGGCGCTCCTTCCGTTCCGAGCTATGCCACATATGGGTTATCAGCATACTCAGGACAAATTGCACAACAACTCTTCGGGACCAATTTCTCCTGTTACCCTTGGTAAAATCAAATTGGATCTGAAGTAAATTTTTGTGAAAAAAAATTAAATGTTCATTTTTTTAAACATTCCAAAAATTCCTGTGAAGCACCTGAAGGGTTAATAAACTTCTTGAATGTGGTTTTGAGCACCTTCAGGGGTGCATTTTTTAGAATAGTGTCACTTTTGGGTATTTTCTATCATATAGACCCCTCAAGTGATTTCAAATGTGATGTAGTCCCTAAAAAATAAAATGGTATTGTAAAAATGAGAAATCACTGTTAGTGTTCAACTTTTTACCCTTATAACTTCCTACAAAAAAAATTACTTATTAAGTATTTTATCTGACATATCTCTGTGATTTAAGGGCATGAAAATTCAAAGTTGGAAAATTGCATAATTTTCACAATTTTCACCAAATATCCATTTTTTTCACAAATAAACAAGTCATAGAAATTTTACCACTATCATGAAGTACAATATGTCATGAGAAAAATTTCTCAGAATCACCGGAATCCATGGAAGCATTCCAGAGTTATTACCTCATAAAGGGGCAGTGGTCAGAATTGTAAAAATTGGTCCAGTCATTAGCATGCAAACCACCCTCGGGGGTAAAGGGGTCAATATCAGCTCACAGCTGTATACTTGGCTTTTACTGGCTATTAAGAGGAAGGACCCAAAAAAATGACATAGCAGAGGTTAGGCAGACAGCTGCAAGCTGATATTAATAACCCAGAAAGGGGCCATGGATATTGGCTTCCCCCAGAATATAACCATCAGCTGTCAGCTTCCCCAGAAATGCACATCTATAAGATGTGCCAATTCTGGCACTTAGCCTTGCTCCTTGCCCTGATGCGGTGGCAAGTGGAGTGATAGTTGGTAAGTTGATGCCACTTTTGTATTGTCAGGTGACATCAAGAACAGAGTTTAGAAATGGTTAGTAATCTATAAGACGTCTCCATTACTAACCCCATAGTCATATTGTATAATAGCACACACACAGAACACAGTTCTTTAATTGAAAGAATGACACAGATTCCGTTAATCAATCTTAATTAAACCATCGCCCATTCCAGTGAAGCCATTGTCTCTTGTAAGAGAATTACAACAATAAACAACAATATTCCTCACCTATACGCTGTGTGGGAAAATTTCTAATGGCGTTCTGACATCAGTCAAGTCATAGGAGTTCCCCTTGAGACACTGAGCAGCGGTAGCAGACATTCTGTTATCTTTGTCTAATATTTAAATTTGTTTGGTGATCTGAAACACTTAAGTGTGACAAACCTGCAAAAGAATAGGAAATCAGGAAGGGGGCAAAAACGTTTTCACACAACTGTATATTGGTGGCCTACATCTACATGAAGAATAAAAATAGGGTAATTTATTGCAGCAAACTTACTATAGCTACTGAATTCAATTACTGATAGCTCTCCTATCTCTCTGTCTTTCTCTAACAATTGAATATCTGTATTATTCTTTTTTCTTCACAAACTATACACTAACCTTCTTTACTGCTGTGCAACACACACTATCTGTAGAATTTCTTCACTGTTTTATGTGTTTCTCTCCCTATCTTTATGACTAACTTGTGAGTAGTGACATCCTCTCATAATCAAAATTCTCAACAAAATGGATTCTGCTCCCCATGCAGGTCCGGCTTCAAGATTTCATGGGCCCTGGGAGAGAGAGTCTCAGTGGGCCCTCTTTAACACTGATGATGCACAGATAACGCGGAAAAATCTAAGTATACAACACAGGGCCCAGCCTGCCCCATCATCCTTCACATATGCAGACATGCAAACACACACAATACACAGACATGCACACATACAATATGCAGACATGCACACAAGCAATATGCAGACATACACAATACGCAGACATGGACAAATATATATCTAGACATGCATACATGTAATACGCACACAAAATACACAGATATTCACACACATACAGTAAGCAGACATGCACACATACACACATACCATACGTAGATATGCACACATACAGTGCACAGACATACACACATAGAATACGCCGATATGCACACATACGATACGCAGACATGCACACATAAAATAACAAAACGTGTGCACACATACAATATGCTGACATGCACACATACAATACACAGACATGCATACAATTATGCAAACATGCACACATACAATATGCAGACATGCACACATACACACATACCATACGTAGATATGCACACATACAGTGCACAGACATACACACATAGAATACGCCGATATGCACACATACGATACTCAGACATGCACACATAAAATAACAAAACGTGTGCACACATACAATATGCTGACATGCACACATACAATACACAGACATGCATACAATTATGCAAACATGCACACGTACAATATGCAGACATGCACACATACACACATACCATACGTAGATATGCACACATACAGTGCACAGACATACACACATAGAATACGCCGATATGCACACATACGATACGCAGACATGCACACATAAAATAACAAAACGTGTGCACACATACAATATGCTGACATGCACACATACAATACACAGACATGCATACAATTATGCAAACATGCACACATACAATATGCAGACATGCACACACGGTACGCAGGCATGCACTCACATATGCAGACATGCACACATACGCAGACATGCACACATACAGCAAGCAGACATGTACACATACAGCAAGCAGACATGCACACATACAATACGCAGACATGTACACATACAGTATGCAGACATGTACACACATAGTACCCAGACATGTACACACATAAAATACACAGACATGCACACATACATTATGCAGACATGTACACACATAAAATACACAGACATGCACACATACAGTAAGGAGACATGCACACATACAGTAAGGAGACATGCACACATACAGTATGCAGACATGTACACATGCAATATGAAGACATGCACACACATACACAGACATGTACACACATTCAACACGCAGACATACACACACATACATTACACAGACATGCATGCATACATAAAGGAGACATGCACACATACAGTACGCACAAATACAAACATATAATGCACAAACATGTACACATACAATACACAGACATGCACACACATACGCAGACATGTACACACATACACCCATACAATACACAGGCATGCACACAGACATGTACACATACAATACGCAGAAATGCCCACATAGACATGCACATACACAAACATATACACATCTACACATACACATTAATTTTGCACCACTGCTAGCAGACAGAGAGGCACAGTGCACTGTGTACAGCCCTGTCTGTGAAAATGATGGCCATTAACCAGCACCGAAGAAGAAACAGGCAGCCCTGCACAACTGTTAGGGCAGCAGCCCTGGCCTCCTTCCTCCCAGCACACCTCTGGACAAGACCAAGTGGAATATGGATTCCGATGCTTGGAAACCAGTAAGTGCTGGTGTCCCCGACAGTGCATGGGCTCCCGCATTTGTCCAGGGCTTCAGTACTTGCCCTTGCGCGTTGGGTGGTGACACTGGACATGACTCTATACCTAGCCTATGATACTCAATCCTGATTGGCTGATCTATACAATGTGATATGATTGCTGCAAGACATTTAACCCCCTTAATGACCAGGGGTATTTATGGTTTTGCATTTTCATTTTTTGCTCCCCTTCTTCTCAGATCCATAACTTTTTTATTTTCATATAGCGACTCACCAGCGATCTCGACAACGATATCAACTTGTCAGGATCGCTGGTGAGTCGCTACATGATCGCTGGTGAACTGTCAAACAGACAGCTTCACCAGCGATCAGCACCAGCGACGCCGAGCATGCGGCGTCGCTGTGTACCTTAGTTACCAGCGTGCTGATGCAGGGAGCTGGTAACTAAGGTACACATCGGGTTTCTAAGCAGCGCCCGTCACTTAGAAACCCGATGTGTACCTTGGTTACCAGCTACCTGCATCAGCGCGCTGGTAACTAAGGTACACATTGGGTTTCTAAGTGACGCGCACTGCTTAGATACCCGACGTTTACCCTAGTTACCAGCGCGCTGATCGCTGGTCTCCCGCCTGTCACACGCAGCGATGTGTGCTGGCCAGCGGGAGACCAGCGATCAAAAATATGTCCAGGCTTTTCCAGGACGACCAGCAATAACCGGCAGCTTAATTGTGACTCAGCAGCGATCTCGCTAGCAAGATCGCTATGTGTGACGGGGGCTTTAAACTTGAATTAAATCAATATGTTCATCTGTAGTAGCATGTGATTAGCCTTAGGGTACCGTTACACCTAGCGACTCACCAGCGATCCCGACCAGCGATATGACGCGGTCAGGATCGCTGGTACATCGCTAGGTGGTCGCTAGTGAGCTGCCACACAGGCAGATCTCACTAGCGACATCGCTGGGGTCAGGGATCGCTACTTACCTGTCAGACGCGGCGATCCTGACGTCCTCCCGCCCGGCTCCACGCGTCGCTCGTCAGCGCCGCAGGAAGTGATCGACGAGGAATGATCCAGGAGCTTCTCGCGCAATCAGCGATAACCAGCGGCGGAGCCGGTCGGAGGTAAGTATCACATGCAGCGATATCGCTAGCAATATCGCTGCAACGTCACAAAATCGGTGACTTTACAGCGATATTGCTAGCGATATCGCAGTGTGTAACGGGGGCTTTAATTTCTTGTGAATCTGTTGTTTTCAAGATGTATATCTTAATCTTTTGTGCTGTGTTTATTATTTTTTGCAACACGTATAATCTCAAATAATCTACCTCCCTTCCAGTTGTACTATTTGATTACTGTTAGTAAGGATTTGAACATTTATTTATGGGGTTACTGCAGTTTTTTTATACAGGCTTTTAAAGACATAGCTGGCAAGGAAAAGGGGAAAAAAAAGGAAAATTACTTAAGAAAAATGCATCAAAATTGTACTTGCGAAAGGGCTTTTACATCGCTCTATCACTGATGGGTCCTACACTACTACAAAAGAAGAGATTCCCATTTCATGAAATTAAAGCACAAATACAAGATGTATGATAAATTGAAAACTGAAAAATTAATACAAAAATCAGGTCACAATTTTGAATCCAATTTTCCAAGTCAGTGACAGCATTGTTCACTTGCTTATAACATGTATCTCCAATTAAATGTGTGATTCACATCATAAAGTCTCCAATCAATATGCCTTGAGGAGTAAAAATAAGCTACTTTAAAAGAAGCACGGTATTACCAAGTTTACAATTAATTACTCTGCTTTTTGCCAAGGAAGCTTTAAATCAAAGTGATGGGGAGAAAAATAAAATGAATTTACATTAGTAATTATTGAACCTTTAATATCTGGTCACTGACCAATGTCACAAGATAGAGATTAACATTTTGAATGAAACGAACACTGCAAGTGTTGTGCTTAACCCCTTAATGACTCAGTCCAATTTCTCAAGGCTGACAAATGTCACTTTCTGTGGTAATACATTCTGACATAACATTTTGTAATCCATTTTAGTGGTTCATTCCGGTAAATAAAGTTTGCATTTATTTAAAACAATTTCAGAAATTTGGTAATAATTTGCAGTTGTCAAACTTGACTCTTTTATGCCCTTTTTAGCAGTCTTAATTGAGGCTTGACAAAGGATCATGCAGGTCTGAAATATGTTGCCTGTGTGATCAGCGAATAATCTTTTCTGCCTTTTTAAATTTTGTGCTGTTATGTTCAACCATTTTTTGTGCCTTTTACTCTACTAGATAAATAGAGCAATTATTTTAAGAAGATGTGAGTGCCGACTATGGTTTGGACTATTGTATTTTTCCGTGCACCTGGACAGGTGAGTTGATCCTTTTTCACAAAATAATTAAGAAATTACATTTTCCATGTGTCTAATTTATGTCATCTTAACTTTTCCAGAAGTATATTATTTTATTAGGACGTTAGAAAGGTTAAAGTTTAGCAGCAAACTTACATTTTTTTCCAGCAACCTTACAAATCCTTTTCAAGTTTGTGGTGACTTCAAAGGGCATATTTTTTTGTAAAATGCCCAAAAGTGATATCATTTTTAAAACTGCATCTCTAATGTAGCATCTTGGGTTTGTAGCAAACAAGTCATGCCAGACTATTCTAATTTCCTTCTATGATGGAATCACTGACTGTGTAGATCAGGAAAATGCGGTTGATATAGTATATCTCAACTTCAGCAAAGCATTTGATAAAGTATCTCATACTATCCATATTGATAAAATCATCAAGTATGGGACTGACAAGGATACGGTTAGGTGGATTCATAACTGGCTCAGGGATCGTACTCAAAGAGTGGTAATAAATGGTTGCACATCCAATTGGAAGAGTGTTTCAAGTGGAGTACCACAAGGTTATGTCCTGGCTCTGGTGTTGTTCAACATTTTTATAAATGATCTAGAAAAGGGTACTAAAGGTAAACTAATCAAATTTGCTGACAATGCAAAGCTAGGAGAGATAGCTAACACCGTAGAAGACAGGGAAAGGATTCAGAAGGATCTAGATAAGCTTGAACAAAGGGCAGTGACTATTAAGGGGGTTTTACACTAAGCGATATCGCTAGCAATATCGCTAAAACGTCACCGGTTTTGTGACGTTATAGCGATATTGCTAGCGATATCGCTATATGTGATACTTACCAACGACCGGCTCCCCCGCTGTCCATCGCTGATCGCGCGAGAATGTCCGGCTCCATTTCTCGTCGTCAGCTTCCTGCTGGGCTTCCTGCTGTGACGACGAGCGACGCGTGGAGGCGGGCGGGAGGACGTCAGGATCGCTGTGTGTGAAAGGTGAGTATCGCACGCTGCGTCGCTGCTGCATCGCTGTGAGATCTTTCTGTATGAAAGCTCACTAGCGATCATTTAGCGATGCACCGGCGATCCTGACCGGGTCGGATCGCTGGTGCATCGCTAAATGTAAAAGGGCCTTACCAATGGTATTTAACAGGGTATTTAACAGGGAGAAATGCAAGATTCTATATCTGGGAAAGAATGAAAATTAAATCTACAGACTGGGAGGAAAAGAAATAAGCAACAGCAAAAAAAAGAGAAAAAGACTTGAGTATACTAATAGACCACAGACTAAACATAAGTCAGCAGTGTGATGTAATTATCCCCCTCTACTCCTCTTTGGTCAGGCCTCATCTGGAATACTGTGTCCAGTTCTGAGCACCACATTTTAAAAAAGACATTGAAAATCTGGACCAAGTTCAGAAATGATCTAACAGGATGGCGATTTGACTGAAAGGTATGTCCTACAAAGAACAGTTAAAGAATCTGGGAATGTTTATCTTGCAATAAAAGAAGGCTAAAGGTCCCGTTACATTTAGCGATGCACCAGCGATCCCGACAATGATATGACCCAGTCAGGATCGCTGGTGCATCGCTAAATGGTCGCTAGTGAGCTGCCAAACAGGCAGATCTCACCAGCGATGCAGCAGAGGTTGGCGGTCGTCACTTACCAGTCACACGCAGCAAGGGTGACGTCTTCTGCCTGCGTCCAAGGAGTCGCTCGTCGGCGCCAGTAGGAAGCCGACAACGAGAAATGGACCATCCCGTTCTCGCGTGATCAGCGATATCCAGTGGGGAGCCGGGTCGGAAGTAAGTGTCACATGTAGCGAGATCGCTAGCGATGTCGCTGTTGCGTCACAAAAACGGTGACGCTTTAGCGATATTACTAGCGATCTCGCTATGTGTGAAGGGGGCTTAAGAGGAGACATAAGGTACCGTTACACATAACGATGTCCCAGTAATCCCACCAACGATCCAACGCGGATGGGATCGCTGGGACATTGTTAGCTGATCGCTGGTGAGCTGTCACATAGACAGCCCCAGCGATCAGGACCAGTGAGCACGCTGGTTACCAACGTAAACATCAGGTTTCTAAGGGCTGCGGGCCCCTAGGAACCCGATGTTTACCCTAGATACCAGCGTGCACTGCAGGCAGGGTGGGAGGTGGAGGCAGAGCGGCACAGACAGACCGGCATAGCTCTGCTATCTGCTACTCCGGTCTGACAGACTGGAGTAGCAGATAGCAGAGCTACTCCGGTCTGTGCGCCGCTCTGCCTCTATCTCCCGCCCTGCCTGCAGTGCACGCTGGTATCTAGGGTAAACATTGGCTTTCTAAGGGCCCCGCAGCCCTTAGAAACCCGATGTTTACGTTGGTAACCAGCGTGCAGCGTTGCTCATCGCTGGCTCCCGCTGCCATAAGCAGCAGTGATGAAAAAACGGGCCAGGACGATCCAGCATGATTAGCGATACCCCGCGGGGGGGCTGATCGCTGCTGGATGTCACACACAGTGATCTTGCTGGAGAGATCGCTGATGTGTCACAAAATCAGCGAGATCGCTGTGTTTAACGGGCCCTTTAGGATAGGAGAGAGGAGTAGGGAGCTGCAGACGTTATCCAAATGAATCTAAATGAGATAGAGTCCAATAGCAAAAAATGGGTGGGAGCTCGTTCCGCTGGCGAGCACAGAAATAGCAAAAAAACACGAGGAATGGATCCGGCACACCAACACCATGTAAAATGTAGAAAAACTTTTATTCCGGCATGTCCAACCGTATTAAAAACATGGAAAACACCTGACGTGTTTCTGGCGCTTTACAAGTGCCCTTACTCATAGGATATAAAATCACAAATGGACATAAACAATATACACAACAAAGAACCAATCAGTAACCATGTGAACAATTACACTGATTATGCACCAGTTGTTACAAAAACAGAGGAAAGGAGAAAAAAAAAAGAGGAGACTTAATAGCTGTCTACAAATATCTGAAGGGATGTCACAGTGTAGAAGGATCATCCTATTCTCATTTGCACATGGAAACATGAGAAGCAATGGCGTAAAACTGAAAGGGAGAGGATACAAATTAGATATTAGAAAAAACTTTTTGACAATGAGGGTGACCATTGAGTGGAAAAGGCTGCCACGATAGGTGGTGAGTTTTCCTTCAATGGAAGTCTTCAAACACAGGCTGGACAGACATCTGACTGGGATGGTTCAGTGAATCCTGCATTGAGTAGGGGTTAGACACGATGACCCTGGAGGTCCCTTAAAATTCTAATGTTCTATAGTTCTATTTATTGAAAACTACTGTCAAAAATTTTAAACCCTTCAGATGTTTCACAGGAATTTACACAAAATAAAATACAAAAAATGAAAACTTAGATTTTTTTCAAACAAAATATTTCTTAAGCCCTAAATTTTTCAATTGCACAGTGGGTAATTAGGAAAAAAAGCACAATTTATTATGCAATATATCCCAAAGGTGAAAATAACCAGTATATGGTTGAAAACAACAGTTTTGACATGCAACAGGGCTTGGAGGAAAAGGAGGATCATTTGATTTCAGAAGAAAAATTTTGGCTCGAGTAAATCACGGATGCTATGTCGCATTTGCAAAGTCTGTGAAGTGTCAAAACTCCATAAATCCACCACAAGTAACCACATATTGGAAGCTATACGTTGCAAGGCATTCATACAGGAATTTAGTGACTATTTTAGACAGAGATGCTTCACAAAAGTTTCCAACATTGGGAAGCAAAAATTGCTTTTGCCTATAATTTTTAATCTTCAAGAATAATAGGAAAAGTTGGACCCTGTAATTTGTTAAGTTGTATCTCCCAAATGTGAAAATATTAGGACATGGATGGGAAGAATACAAAATTGGCTGGAACAGAATTGGGAAGACCATGACACATTTGCTGAGTTTCTGAGGTACAAAAACAGCAGAAATTAAGTCACTCAAGAAATTCATATAGGGGTGTTGTGAGCATTTTTAACTCATAGGTGCGTCACAGAATTTTATAAGATTTAGCCTTGAAAATGAAAAATTACATTTTTTCACTAAAATGCTGCTTTAGCCTCAAATTTACCACTATAAGTGGCTAGATACTACTTTTTGGTCTTATTGATGGGCTTGGATGGGAAAGACTTCTATTTGATTTTTGGAGTGCAATTTTGGCTGAAATAGATTATAAAATTGGGCATGGAAGTAAAAAATTACATTTTTACCACTAATATGTTATATTGACTGCAAATTTTTCATTCTGACAAAAAATAATGGGTTAAAATGTACCCCACAAATTTTACGCAATATCTCATGAATGCAATGATGCCCCATATGTGGTCGTAAACCTTTGTTTGGCAACATAGCAGATATCAGAAGGAAAGTAGCACTATCTGACTTTAAAACCACAAATTTTGCTGGAATAGATTCTTGGCACCATTTACAGAGCCCCCTAAGGTGCTAAAACCCCAAAAGATACATCATTTTGGAAATACATCAATAAAATCATCTATGAATGCAACGACTAATTTAATTTTGTTGGTGTTTTCTACAAGAAAGCTTAGTTTGGATGTTGTAGAGTGAAAATTGCAAATATGCAAGATGAGTGCCCATTAGAGTTGAGCGATACCAGCCGATACTTGAAAATATCGGATCGGAATGGATCGGCCGATCTTAAAAAAAGTATCGGTATCGCCGATTCCGATACCGGGAACCAATGCATGCAAGTCAATGGGGCCAAAATATCGGAATTAAAAAAAAAACCTTTCTTTCCTTGTAGGTTAATTCTACATGAAGAAAAACAACTAAGAATAATGTAGAATGTATTGTGGGAGGTGGAGGAGACATTAAAGCCATAGAGGTTTAGCCCAATCAAATGGAATAGCTGGAATTAAACTTTTTTTTTAAAGACGTTAGGAGTTACAAAGATATTGACTATGTTAGCCTCATTTATATTTTGCCAGACATGTATGTCTTCTTCTTCTTTCCTCTTTCTTCTTCTTCTTCCTTTTTTTACCTTCTTCTTCATATTATTATTATTCCTTTTTTTACATTCTTCTTCTTCTTCCTTTTTTTACATTCTTCTACTTCCTTTTTTTACATTCTTCTTCTTATTCCTTTTTTTTACATTCTTCTTCTTCTTCCTTTTTTTAAATTCTTCTACTTCCTTTTTTTACATTCTTCTTCTTCTTCCTTTTCTTACATTCTTCATATTCTTCTTATTCAACAATTATTATTCTACATATTCAACTTCTTCATCTTCTTCCTATTCTTCTTCATCATATTATTGTTTGTGTCAGGCATTCCTGTAGTTGTTATCTAGAAAAGTTAGAAGTTTACACCTTCCGTTCTGCCTGTCACAAAAGATTTACAACAAGATTTGTCCGCGTTCAGTTTGGCCTGCAGCAGCAGGCCTTTTCCAGGGGCACCACGAGAAGGAACGGACTCACCCCCATACACTGCTTAGTCTTCTTCTGCTTATAAATAAGATAATATCATTTGCTCAGAGTATTAGTCTTATGCTTAATGTTCTTCTGCTTTGTTTTTTTATGCTTCTTTGTCTTCTCTCTCTTGTTGTTCTGCATCTTGGTGGTTGTCTTCCTGTTCTTTGTCCTCTTGAACCAGCTGACGGTACTGGCACCTGGAGGGGCAGCAGAAGGAACAAGAGCCAATGGCACTACCGAGGACCAGCTGACGGTGCTGGAACCCGGTTACTAAGCAGGAGGTACCTGTGCTACAAAGCACTACCAAGGACCAGCAGACGTTGCCGGAACTCGGATACCGAGATGGAGGCACCTAGGCCAAAGGCTCTGACGAGAACCAGCTGACGGTGCTGGAACCCGGAGGGGTAGCATAAGCTGCAAGAGCAAATGGAAATAGCGAGGACCAGCTGACAGTGCTGGCACCCGGAGGGGCAGCAGAAGGAATAAGAGCCAATGGCACAACCGAGGACCAGCTGATGTTGCTGGAACCCGGTTACTAAGCAGGAGGTACCTGTGCTACAAAGCACTACCAAGGACCAGCAGACGTTGCCGGAACTCGGATACCGAGATGGAGGCACCTAGGCCAAAGGCTCTGACGAGAACCAGCTGACGGTGCTGGAGCCCGGAGGGGTAGCATAAGCTGCAAGAGCAAATGGAAATAGCGAGGACCAGCTGACAGTGCTGACACCCGGAGGGGCAGCAGAAGGAATAAGAGCCAATGGCACAACTGAGGACCAGCTGACGGTGCTGGAACCCGGTTACTAAGCAGGAGGTACCTGTGCTACAAAGCACTACCAAGGACCAGCAGACGTTGCCGGAACTCGGATACCGAGATGGAGGCACCTAGGCCAAAGGCTCTGACGAGAACCAGCTGACGGTGCTGGAACCCGGAGGGGTAGCATAAGCTGCAAGAGCAAATGGAAATAGCGAGGACCAGCTGACAGTGCTGGCACCCGGAGGGGCAGCAGAAGGAATAAGAGCCAATGGCACAACCGAGGACCAGCTGACGGTGCTGGAACCCGGTTACTAAGCAGGAGGTACCTGTGCTACAAAGCACTACCAAGGACCAGCAGACGTTGCCGGAACTCGGATACCGAGATGGAGGCACCTAGGCCAAAGGCTCTGACGAGAACCAGCTGACGGTGCTGGAACCCGGAGGGGCAGCTGAAGTTACCCCTGAAAAGCAAAGTTGGCATGCCGCAAGCTGGCCGCAGTTACCGAATCACACAGTCCTACAGGGGGTGCTTGTCCTACTGGCACTACGGAACAAGCCTTTCTTACCAGAACCCGCAGTCCACATAGGAAGCACCTCAACTGCTGGCACCCTAGCCTCGGCTAACCCAACCGCAACACGACATGGCAACTTGGGGTGGCAAACTGACATTGACACTTCCCGGAAACAGCAGGCAGGGCTGGAACCAAGCTGGGCAGGAGGGAGTACCCGTGCCAAAGTCAGTTATGAGCAGCAACTGGCGATGTTGGAGCCCAGGGACAAGCACTTAGCAGGCTGAGGCCTGATGTGCTGTCAATTGGGAGGCAGCAGCACAGATTGCCAACAAAACAGCAGGGGAACAGCTGACGTTACTGAACCCCACAAACACAGGAGCTAGTGTTTTACTCTGTGAAGACGGCACTTCCGAGCAACAACTGGCTGTGTTGAAGCCCAGGGACAAGCACGGAGCAGGCTGAGGCTGCATTGAAGAAATTTTAAGATCGGTTGTAGACTTCTACTAATTTTAACCAAGCTCCACTTAGGCCTGTGGCTTCACTGATATTCGTATTTCCCCTGTCCTCCAACCCCGCCAGTTACAGCTCCGAAGTGGCGTCTGCACAATCCACACTTGTTCCTGTGTTACAGGTGTTCAGTCCGGTCAGTTAATCCCCTGATGTGTGTCCGACAATGTCGCCAGCTCTGTCCACATTCCCATATCTAGTTATGGGAATGTGGACAGAGCAGGCGACATTGCCGGACACACATCAGGGGATTAACTGACCGGACTGAACACCTGTAACACAGGAACAAGTGTGGATTGTGCAGACGCCACTTCGGAGCTGTAACTGGCAGGGTTGGAGGACAGGGGAAATACGAGAGACAGTGGAGCCACAGGCCTAATTGGAGCACGGTTAAAAATCAGTAGTAGTACGACTGTGTAGGCAGCAGGAGACTTTGCCATCCACACAGCAGGGGATCAGCTGACGTTACTGAACCCCACTGAGACACGGGAGCAAGTGTCTCTTTCCGTGTGGACGGCACTTCCGAGCTACAACTGGCTGTGTTGAAGCCCAGGAAATAGGAGGGTGTAGGCAGAGGCCTACTGTATTTGGAATGTGGAGACAGCAGGAGAGACTGCCATCCACACAGCAGGGGATCAGCTGACGTTACTGAACCCCACTGAGACACGGGAGCAAGTGTCTCTTTCCGTGTGGACGGCACTTCCGAGCTACAACTGGCTGTGTTGAAGCCCAGGAAATAGGAGGGTGTAGGCAGAGGCCTACTGTATTTGGAATGTGGAGACAGCAGGAGAGACTGCCATCCACACAGCAGGGGATCAGCTGACGTTACTGAACCCCACTGAGACACGGGAGCAAGTGTCTCTTTCCGTGTGGACGGCACTTCCGAGCTACAACTGGCTGTGTTGAAGCCCAGGAAATAGGAGGGTGTAGGCAGAGGCCTACTGTATTTGGAATGTGGAGACAGCAGGAGAGACTGCCATCCACACAGCAGGGGATCAGCTGACGTTACTGAACCCCACTGAGACACGGGAGCAAGTGTCTCTTTCCGTGTGGACGGCACTTCCGAGCTACAACTGGCTGTGTTGAAGCCCAGGAAATAGGAGGGTGTAGGCAGAGGCCTACTGTATTTGGAATGTGGAGACAGCAGGATAGACTGCCATCCACACAGCAGGGGATCAGCTGACGTTACTGAACCCCACTGAGACACGGGAGCAAGTGTCTCTTTCCGTGTGGACGGCACTTCCGAGCTACAACTGGCTGTGTTGAAGCCCAGGAAATAGGAGGGTGTAGGCAGAGGCCTACTGTATTTGGAATGTGGTGACAGCAGGAGAGACTGCCATCCACACAGCAGGGGATCAGCTGACGTTACTGAACCCCACTGAGACACGGGAGCAAGTGTCTCTTTCCGTGTGGACGGCACTTCCGAGCTACAACTGGCTGTGTTGAAGCCCAGGAAATAGGAGGGTGTAGGCAGAGGCCTACTGTATTTGGAATGTGGAGACAGCAGGAGAGACTGCCATCCACACAGCAGGGGATCAGCTGACGTTACTGAACCCCACTGAGACACGGGAGCAAGTGTCTCTTTCCGTGTGGACGGCACTTCCGAGCTACAACTGGCTGTGTTGAAGCCCAGGAAATAGGAGGGTGTAGGCAGAGGCCTACTGTATTTGGAATGTGGAGACAGCAGGATAGACTGCCATCCACACAGCAGGGGATCAGCTGACGTTACTGAACCCCACTGAGACACGGGAGCAAGTGTCTCTTTCCGTGTGGACGGCACTTCCGAGCTACAACTGGCTGTGTTGAAGCCCAGGAAATAGGAGGGTGTAGGCAGAGGCCTACTGTATTTGGAATGTGGAGACAGCAGGAGAGACTGCCATCCACACAGCAGGGGATCAGCTGACGTTACTGAACCCCACTGAGACACGGGAGCAAGTGTCTCTTTCCGTGTGGACGGCACTTCCGAGCTACAACTGGCTGTGTTGAAGCCCAGGAAATAGGAGGGTGTAGGCAGAGGCCTACTGTATTTGGAATGTGGTGACAGCAGGAGAGACTGCCATCCACACAGCAGGGGATCAGCTGACGTTACTGAACCCCACTGAGACACGGGAGCAAGTGTCTCTTTCCGTGTGGACGGCACTTCCGAGCTACAACTGGCTGTGTTGAAGCCCAGGAAATAGGAGGGTGTAGGCAGAGGCCTACTGTATTTGGAATGTGGAGACAGCAGGATAGACTGCCATCCACACAGCAGGGGATCAGCTGACGTTACTGAACCCCACTGAGACACGGGAGCAAGTGTCTCTTTCCGTGTGGACGGCACTTCCGAGCTACAACTGGCTGTGTTGAAGCCCAGGAAATAGGAGGGTGTAGGCAGAGGCCTACTGTATTTGGAATGTGGAGACAGCAGGAGAGACTGCCATCCACACAGCAGGGGATCAGCTGACGTTACTGAACCCCACTGAGACACGGGAGCAAGTGTCTCTTTCCGTGTGGACGGCACTTCCGAGCTACAACTGGCTGTGTTGAAGCCCAGGAAATAGGAGGGTGTAGGCAGAGGCCTACTGTATTTGGAATGTGGTGACAGCAGGAGAGACTGCCATCCACACAGCAGGGGATCAGCTGACGTTACTGAACCCCACTGAGACACGGGAGCAAGTGTCTCTTTCCGTGTGGACGGCACTTCCGAGCTACAACTGGCTGTGTTGAAGCCCAGGAAATAGGAGGGTGTAGGCAGAGGCCTACTGTATTTGGAATGTGGAGACAGCAGGAGAGACTGCCATCCACACAGCAGGGGATCAGCTGACGTTACTGAACCCCACTGAGACACGGGAGCAAGTGTCTCTTTCCGTGTGGACGGCACTTCCGAGCTACAACTGGCTGTGTTGAAGCCCAGGAAATAGGAGGGTGTAGGCAGAGGCCTACTGTATTTGGAATGTGGAGACAGCAGGAGAGACTGCCATCCACACAGCAGGGGATCAGCTGACGTTACTGAACCCCACTGAGACACGGGAGCAAGTGTCTCTTTCCGTGTGGACGGCACTTCCGAGCTACAACTGGCTGTGTTGAAGCCCAGGAAATAGGAGGGTGTAGGCAGAGGCCTACTGTATTTGGAATGTGGTGACAGCAGGAGAGACTGCCATCCACACAGCAGGGGATCAGCTGACGTTACTGAACCCCACTGAGACACGGGAGCAAGTGTCTCTTTCCGTGTGGACGGCACTTCCGAGCTACAACTGGCTGTGTTGAAGCCCAGGAAATAGGAGGGTGTAGGCAGAGGCCTACTGTATTTGGAATGTGGTGACAGCAGGAGAGACTGCCATCCACACAGCAGGGGATCAGCTGACGTTACTGAACCCCACTGAGACACGGGAGCAAGTGTCTCTTTCCGTGTGGACTGCACTTCCGAGCTACAACTGGCTGTGTTGAAGCCCAGGAAATAGGAGGGTGTAGGCAGAGGCCTACTGTATTTGGAATGTGGAGACAGCAGGAGAGACTGCCATCCACACAGCAGGGGATCAGCTGACGTTACTGAACCCCACTGAGACACGGGAGCAAGTGTCTCTTTCCGTGTGGACGGCACTTCCGAGCTACAACTGGCTGTGTTGAAGCCCAGGAAATAGGAGGGTGTAGGCAGAGGCCTACTGTCTTTGGAATGCGGAGACAGCAGGAGAGACTGCCATCTCCACAGCAGGGGAACAGCTGGCAGTGCTGAACCCCACTAGCACTTGAACGAATGTGTTTGGCTCTGTGAAGATGACACTTCTGAACACCAACTGACGCTGTTGGAGCCCAGGATCAGGCGTGGAGCAGGCTGGGGCCTACTGGATTTTGGCAGGTGTAGGCAGCAGGAGACTTGCCATCTCCACAGCAGGGGAACAGCTGGCAGTGCTGAACCCCACTAACACTTGAACAAATGTGTTTGGCTCTGTGGAGACGACACTTCTGAACACCAACTGACGCTGTTGGAGCCCAGGATTAGGCGAGGAGCAGGCTGGGGCCTGTTGCTTTTGGCAGGTGAAGGCAGCAGGAGACTTGCCATCTCCACAGCAGGGGAACAGCTGGCAGTGCTGAACCCCACTAACACTTGAACGAATGTGTTTGGCTCTGTGGAGACGACACTTCTGAACACCAACTGACGCTGTTGGAGCCCAGGATTAGGCGAGGAGCAGGCTGGGGCCTGTTGCTTTTGGCAGGTGAAGGCAGCAGGAGACTTGCCATCTCCACAGCAGGGGAACAGCTGGCAGTGCTGAACCCCACTAACACTTGAACGAATGTGTTTGGCTCTGTGGAGATGACACTTCTGAACACCAACTGACGCTGTTGGAGCCCAGGATCAGGCGTGGAGCAGGCTGGGGCCTACTGGATTTTGGCAGGTGTAGGCAGCAGGAGACTTGCCATCTCCACAGCAGGGGAACAGCTGGCAGTGCTGAACCCCACTAACACTTGAACGAATGTGTTTGGCTCTGTGGAGATGACACTTCTGAACACCAACTGACGCTGTTGGAGCCCAGGATTACGCATGCCGCATGCAGAGGCCAATGGGCAGCGGTTTTTATGGAGGTTGTTGACTACTACTGATTCTAACCATGCTCCACTTAGGCCTCTGGCTCCACTGTCTCTACTATTTACCCTGGCCTCCAACCCCGCCAGCTACATCTCTGAAGTGGCGTCAGCACAATCTACACTTGTTCCTGTGTTACTGGTGCTCAGTCCCGTCAGTTGATCCCCTGATGTTTGTCCGGCAAGTTCGCCAGCTCTGTCCTCATTCCCACTACTGGTTATGGGAATGTGGACAGAGCAGGAGACCTTGCCGGACACACATCAGGGGATAAACTGATGGGACTGAGCCACAGGAACACAGGAACAAGTGTAGATTGTGCTGACGCCACTTCAGAGATGTAGATGGCGGGGTTGGAGGTCAGGGGAAATAGTAGAGACAGTGGAGCCAGAGACCTAAGTTGGGCACGGTTAAAAATCAGTAGTGGTTTGAATGTTGATGGAGCTGGTGACTTTGCCGTCCACACAGCAGGGGATCAGCTGGCGTTACTGAACCCCATTAACACAGGAGCTAGTGTGTTTCTCTGTGCAGACGACACATCTGAGCGACAACTGGCTGTGTTGAAGCACAGGGATTATAGTTCAGGTGGTAGAAAAATGAACACACCAGCAGACCTGGATACAGTTGCCAACCACTAATTTAGTGTGTAAGAGGAATGGCAAAGACTTAGGAGATCCAGGCCTTGTTCATTTTCAGAAAAGTCAGCCGGTCAACATTATCGGAAGATAGTCGCGTGCGACGGTCTGTTAGTACACCACCTGCGGCACTAAAGACACGTTCCGATAATACACTGGCAGCAGGGCAAGCCAGCACCTCCAATGCATACTGGCTAAGCTCTGGCCATGTATCCAGCTTAGAGACCCAAAACTTGAAGGGGGAAGAGCCATCTGGGAGTACAGTGACAGGGCAAGACATGTAGTCTGACACCATCTGACGGAAGCGTTGCCTCCTGCTGACTCGAGGCGTCGCTGATGGTGTAGACAATTGTGGTGGACACACAAAACTTTGCCACATTTGGGCCATAGTGGTCTTGCCTTGTGCTGCGGCGCTGCCTCTGCTCCCTCTTTGTGCAGAGTTTCCTCCACTGCCTCGACGCACAGAGCTGCTTTGTAAAGCACTAGCAACAATGCTGTCGGGTGGAATGGAAAACATTATGGACTGCACCAGTGACTCTTCGTACTCCCGCAGTTTACGCTCCCGGTTCATCGTTGGTATGAGCCTTTGTACGCTGTCCCGGTAGCGAGGATCAAGGAGGGTGTACACCCAATAATCAGCCGAGACGAGAATGTGGGCGATGCGGCGGTCGTTTCTCAGGCACTACAGCATGAAATCAACCATGTGCTGCAGACTCCCAACTGCCAAAGAACCGCTGTCCCCTGTTTGAGGCGTGACCTCGGCCTGCTCTGCATCACCCCACCCTCGCTGTACATACTGAGTAGAGGTTTGTGTACCTCCCTCCTCTGGAGAGATGTCTTCCTCCTCCATCGACTCCTCCTCATCCTCCTCACAAAGTGTCCCCTGCCTAGGCCTTTGTGAGGAAACACGTAGCGCAGACTGTCCAGAAGCAGATGGCATTTGGGACTCCTCATCCTCCACCTCTTCCGAAACCTCATCCCTTAGTGCTTGCAGTGTTTGTTGAAGCAGGCAGATAAGGGGGACAGTCATGCTGACTAGTGCATCATCTGCACTCGCCATCCGCGTGGATTCATCGAAGGCACGCAAAACGAGGCAGATGTCCTTCAGAGAGGCCCACTCAATGGTGCTGAAGTGTGAACGGCGCACAGTGCGACTTGTTTGCGCCTGATGCAGCTGGTACTCCATGACTGCTGCCTGCTGCTCACACAACCGCTCCAACATATGTAACGTTGAATTCCACCGGGTGGGTAGGTCACATATGATGCGATGTTCCGGAAGGCCAAATCGTCGCTGCAGAGCAGCGAGGCGCGATCTTGCCGTGCTGGAACGCCGCAAGTGAGCGCACTCTATGCGGACCTTGTGCAACAGTGCATCAAGATCCGGATAGTCCCTCAGAAAGCTCTGCATGACCAAGTTAAGCACATGTGCCAGACATAGGATGTGTGTGAGGTTGCCTAGGCCAAGAGCTGCCACCAGGTTTCGGCCATTGTCACACACTACCAAGCCCGGCTGGAGATTCGCTGAGAAATTAATTTGAGTACAGCCTGTTGACGTTTGGCCACGGCTGTGCTCATATCGGTCGTAACAGGCTCCTGCTCTGCTGTTTCTGAGGAACTTGAGTAGGAGGAGGAGTCTATGTGTACAGACTGGAGTCCTGCAATCTGTGGCGTTGGAAGAACACGTACAGCGCCACTCTCCAGATCTGTACCCGGCTCCACAACATTGACCCAGTGGGCAGTGAGGGAAAGGTATCGTCCCTGTCCATGGTTACTGGTCCACGCATCGGTGGTCAGGTGGACCTTGCTACTAACGGCGTTTAGTAGCGCATGTTTTATTTTGTCCTCAACATGTTTCTGCAGGGCAGGGACGGCTCGCCTGCTGAAATAAAAGCGGCTGGGCCCGTTGTATTGGGGGACTGCCAATGCCATTAAGTCCCGGAAGGTGTCAGTGTCCACCAGCCTGAATGACAGCATTTCAACTGCCAGAAGTTTGGCAATGCCAGCATTCAGAGACTGTGCTCGGGGATGGTTTGCCGAGTAAGGGCGCCTTTTATCCCATGCCTGTGCTACCAATGGCTGTGATGGATGGGAACGTGCTGCTATGGGTGGAATCTGACAGGGTCTCAGGACAACAGTGGCAGAGGTTCTTCCTTGGCGATCCTGTGAGGAAGCCGAACCAGCAGTGTGTGAGCTGGAGGAAGAGGCCCCAACACGAACTGAAGAGGTGGTAGGTGGTGCTGTACGTTGGCCTACGTCTTCAGGGTGTCTCTGCAACTCCAACTCGTGCTTGGTGCGCACATGTTTCCACATATTTGTGGTATTGAGGTTGCTGACATTTCTCCCTCTTTTGACTATCTGATGACACAGCTTGCATTTGACAAAGCAAATGTCATCTGCAACTGTGTCAAAAAAGGACCACGCACTGCAACTCTTGGGAGCGCCCATTTTGCCTTTGAAATGAGGAATGCTCCTAACGGGTGCCGAAGTGGAGGGTACAGGCAACCAAGTCTTCCCCCTCCCTCTGCCTCCTGTTTTGGCCGGTAGGGGAATCTCTTCCGCCGAGCTGCTCCCACCACCTTCCTGTTCCTCACGCCATGATGGGTCAAGGACATCATCATCTTCCCTCCCCTCTTCAAACAGCTGCTTCTCCGGGGTTGTCTCGCCAGCACCGTACGCACCAGAAAGTGGCAACTGAGTCTCGTCATCATCTGATGCGTACTGAGGTGTGCTGACCATAGGCACTGGCCCACTCGCCTCTTCAGATTCAGAGGGACAAAGAAGTTGCGCATCACTGCATACTCCCTCTTCTTCACATTCAGGAATGCTGCTTGGCTGGCCCCCTCTTTCCAAGCCAACAGATTCCGAGAACAGAAGTAGAGACTGTGATGGCTCCTGTCCATGTCTCTCTGACTGCCTGGGCACTTTGGCAGGTGGTGAAGAGACAGATGGTTGCTCTTCGGTGCTCTGGTCCTGAGAGGCTGTGGAAGTAATTGAAGTCGATGCGTTAGCTGCCATCCATCCGACAACGGCTTCAATTTGTTCCTCCCGCAGCAGTGGGGTACGTTGAGGTCCTACAAAGCTGCGCATAAAGGACTGTTGCCTGCTAAAACTGGGGGGATGCTGATCCACTGGTGCCCGCAGCAGGCCCAGAATCCCCACGTCCTCTACCTGCAGAATCCCCACGTCCTCTCCCTGCAGAATCCCCACGTCCTCTCCCTGCTGAAACTCCACGCCCACGCGCCTTACTCCCTGCCTTCTTCATCTTGCCAGACTGCTTAAGATAGGCAGAAAAGTACAAAGGGGGGCCTTAGTGTGCTTATTGCTGAACAGCTGGTTACAGGTACAAGAAACACTAATTTTATGAAGCGTGTGTGTGGACTACACTTTAATAGGAGCTGATGTGGCCTACACAAGTTCCAAATGTAGTGTTTGGTGAACTTTTTTTGTGGTTTCTTTGTTGGAAATAAACTCAAAGTATGTGAACAAAGAATTGAAACTGATAGTATCACCAACTTTTTGGAGCTATTACAATGCAGGCAGGTAACCTACAATGCAAAAGATGAGGATACTAATCTGGCTGCGCCGGCAGGGCACATGCCAGAAAAAAAGGCTCCTCTACCTACTCCTATATAGTGTTTGCAACCAACCAATGTTGATGGATACGGATGGATGCACACTAATAGGAGAAGAAAAAATGAGCTGCACTCAAAGACAAATATGTGTGAGGCAGTGACGCACGTTGAGCGTCCTACAACCAGACGTAGCTGCAGGACACTCTACTCTGCGTGAGTTGCACTCACACACAGTCAGAGACCTCTCAGACAGCCGTGAACAGTGCAGCTAAGTGGGCACTGGCACTGACAGGCTGCAGAAAGGCTCCGCTGTGTACTCCTATATAGTTTTTGCAACCACCGTATATGGATACGGATGGAAGCACACTAGATTGAAATTATGTAAAAAATGCAGCTCAAAAATTAAAAGATGTATGAGGCAGCAGTGAGGCACGCTGGGCAGCCTACAACCTGACGTGGCTGCAGGACCCACTCCACAGCGTGAGCTGCACTCACACAGCCCTTGCAGACAGCTGTGAACACTGCTGCTAGGGCAAAGAAGGCTACAGTGGTGGTTTATGTAGCCTGGGTAAAGCACTAGATGTTTGATGGAATCGCTATTTCTAACTGTCCCTCACAGTCTTCTACAGCAGCGTGTCCCTAACTGAATTCACAGCAGAGTGAACCAGAAATGGCGGCTGCGGTGGCTTTTATAGTGCATCATGACATCATTTTGGCAGCCAATCACAGCCATGCCAATAGTTAACATGCCTACATGCCTAACAGGATGTGCCCACACTTCGGAGGATTCCCATTGGCTTAATCAAAGCAAGCAGGCTCATAGCATGATGGGAACTTCCGATTCCGATTCCGGTATCCGATATGACAAAAGTATCGGAAGTCAGTATCGGAATTCCGATACCGCTAATATCGGCCGATACCCGATACTTGCGGTATCGGAATGCTCAACACTAGTGCCCATATATTATACCCAGCTTGTATTTACACACACTCTGTAAATCGTTAAGTGAGCTCTTCTCACTTCACTAAAGCCCCCGTCTCACATAGCGAGATCGCTGAAGCGTCATCGATTTTGTGACGCAACAGCGACCTTGCCAGCGATCTCACTACATGTAGCACGCAGCAGCGACCAGCCCCCCCCCCCCCGCTGGATATCGCTGATCGTGCTCGAATGTCCTGGGCCATTTTTTCATCGTTGGTGTCCCGCTGGCCAGCGCGCATCACTGTGTTTGACCCGACGAGAGACCTAGTTGGTGACACAGAACTCAGAGACACAGGCTGGAATCGTTCAGAAAAGCTGCTGTGTGACAAGGTACCAACGACCGCCGAGGATCGCTGGATGGTTGCTGCGTCGCTGAAGAGATCTGCCTGTTTGGCAGCTTACTAGTGACCATTTAGCGACGCACCAGCGATCCTTACAGGTCGTATCGTTGTCGGAATCGTTGGTGCGTCGCTAAGTGAAACGGGACCCTAATGCCATGCACATGTATGCTAATTATAGTTTAAGCAAACACTGAAGCTCAGCAGGGAGCAAATTGCTTATTTTTTTTGGGGGGGGTGAGGGGTGAAGTCATGTTGATTTTCCGTAGCTTTTGTGCTACCAGTCAGGTGGAATCATACTTTTTTCCATAGCTATAAGATGAAAGTGACTGGGGGCTTCTTTTTGTGGGTTGATTTGAAGTTTTTATTGATTACATTTTGGGGTACATAAGATTTTTTCATCGCTTTCATTCTAAGTCTAGAATCACATTTATCCTGTGTTCTGTGCTTAGCACATAGCTTGAGATTTTCAACAAATATGATTCAGCTGAAACCAATGACTGAACCATTCATGAAAAGTCAGATAAAGTCGCTTTGGACTCTGGCCTCTGTTCCAGAGGTGTTCCATCTACCACATACACACTTTTATCCTAAAATAAAAAATTGAAAAATAAACTGCAAAAAATGCATAAAGGTAATAATAATAAGGGTATTTAGTAAACAATTTTGATCAAAAGAATGTACAAGCCATCCCGCACGTGCACATACACGCTTTTCAGCACAAGACGTGGAGTGTGATTACAAGGGTAATTTATCGCCTCTCAGTCAATCTTGCACTCGACCTCTGTTATAAGCTGCAAAGTGAACATAAATCACACCCCAAAACAGTCCACATATCCCCGAATGCAAAGCACGCCCTGACTATTCTTTAAACACACAGGCTGATGAGTCCCTGAAATATATATTACTGTCCAACAGTCAAAGGCCACAGACTTTCTAAAATGCTATGGAGTCTTTAGAGCATACAAGGACCAAACTTATTAATGTGTTAAGTTTTCATATAAAAATACACTGCTTACAAGAAATAGTAAAAAAAAAACAGAACAAAAAAGTGATACACAAATAAAAAAAAGTTAAAATAAAAATGGAAAACTAACAGAAATACCTAAACATTTCTGTCTAAAGTTATTTTTTTGTTTCCTTGAGAATAGAAGTAAATACCAGAGAAATTGGTTAGCCAATAAAGGTATCACACCTTGAATACTTTTCTCAAATTTTTTGAGGGGACATAAATATTTACATCTATTTTTCTGGCTAATACGGTAACACAATTTTATTTTGTATTGTACATCTTGAGAATAGAAGAAAGGGTTTATGGATCACATCACGCAGAAGCTGACCCCCACATGTGAACGCCAACACCTTTGCATTGTTTAGCCCATCTTTCATATGTCTAGTCTTGGGCAAATATTTCCAGGATGTTCTAGATTGTATTATTGTAATCACACGTCTGGACCGTGGACTAGTTAGGGGCAGACACACTGCATATTAAATAGTGAGTTCCCCTCACTATAGTTAATAGGATATGTTCAGCCTGGTCACAAAAGACCATCAGAATTAATAAATTCAAGAATTAATTTTATTAGATTTTTTTATTTACTTTGCAGTATAAGTCATGAGACATCTTTATTCCTAGAGTCACTACAATTTCAATGATACCAGATTTATATGTACCGTATATTTTTTTATCTTTTGCTACTTTAAAGCCCCATTACACATAATGATGTCCCAGCGATCCCACCAGCGATCTGACATGGATGGGATCGCTGGGACATCGTTAGGCTGATCACTGGTGAGCTATCACAAAGACAGCCCCTCCAGCGATCAGGACCAGCGAGCAAGCTGGTTTCCAATGTAAACATTGGGTATCTAAGAGCTGCGCGGCTCTTGGATACCCACTGATTACCTTGGAAACAAGTGTGCATGCTGGTTTCCAAGGTAAACAGCGGGTAACTAAGAGCCGCGTGGCTCTTAGATACCCGCTGTTTACATTGGAAACCAGCGTCGCTGATCGCTGGTCTTTCGCTGCCACACGAAGCGATGCGCGCTGGCCAGCGGGAGACGAACGATCAAAAAACATCCCAGGATGATGGAGCGCGATCAGCGATACCCGGCAGGGAGGCCGGTCGCTGATCCATGTCACACACAGCGATATCGCTGGCGAGATTGCTGTGGCGTCACAAAATCAGCGATCTCGCTGGCGACATCGCTGTGTGTGACGGGACCTTTACACACTAAAAACATGACGCTGTAGTCACTGTCATTGTGTGGCGGTATTTGTTTCTTGCATGTGTTATTATTCGGTCACTATGTGGTGATAATATGTGATCTCGTCATGGTGTGTTGGTTTTTGTTCCTTGAATTTGGTCATTTTCAGTCACTATGTGGTGTTAATATGTGGTCTGGTCACAGTGTGATGGTATTTTCCCTTGTATGTGGCATTGTTTGGTCACTATGTGGTCTGGTAATGGTGTGACAGTTTTTGTCCCTTGTATGTGGTATTATTCAGTCACTATGTGATGGAAATATGTGGTCTGGTCATGGTGTGGCAGTATATGTTACTTGCATGTGGTATGATTTGGTCACTATGTGGTGGTAATATGTGATATGGACATAGTGTGACTGAATATGTGGGCACTATAATATGTACAACTGTATATATTGCTACTACATGTAACTTTATATGCATGGCTGTATTACTGTATGTTTATTCCATTTAAAATGTATTTTGTTTAAGAAATGAATGGAAGTTTTTTTTACAATATATCTTTTTTATGTTCCAATTATTTTTTTTTTACTTCTGATCTGACTTACTAATATGGTTATTAATGACAATATATTATGTAAAAAATACATATAATGATATGCCCTAACAGGCAAAAGACAGCTCTAGGGACCTTTGGAATGTCCCACATAGATTCAATAGTGATGCCAGCCCTGGTGATCATATCTCCATAACCAAAGATCATGGTACAAGAGGGTAGCTTCTTGCAAAGTATTGCAATCAGATTTGATTACAACACCAAATAATTTAACTGAAGAGCAAGAAATGGTAGTGCAACTATATACAATATCTGTCCATTTACTTATATTCACTTGGACATATTATTATTACAAGGTGCTCTTACTTACTAAAGTCTTTTATGTATTATGGTAATGTGGGAATACATTAGCCAGCATATTGTGATGGCAAGCCCACTTGAAATAATCATAAGAGTAATCTACTTAGAAAGTCATTTACATGTGTATGGCCGTCATAGCATCCTAGAATGCTGATTCAGACCTAAACGGAATTTGTGAGCAGGTTTTTATTATGTAATCTGAAGAACGCAGGAGGTAGGGGTTAAGGCCCCGTCACACTTAGCGATGCACCAGCGATCCCGACAATGATATGACCCGGTCAGGATCGCTGGTACATCGCTAAGTGGTTGCTAGTGAGCTGCCAAACAGGCAGATCTCACCAGCGACATAGCAGCGGTCGGCGGTCGCTACTTACCTATCAGACGAGGCGATGAAGACGTCCTCCCGCCCGCGTCCACGCGTCGCTCGTCTCCACAGCAGGAAGCCCAACAGGAAGCTGACAACGAGAAATGGCCCAGGCCGTTCTCGCGAGATCAGCGATAATCAGCGGGGGAGCCGGTCAGAGGTAAGTATCACACATAGCGATATCGCTAGCGATATCGCTGCTGCGTCCCAAAACCAGTGACGTTATAGTGATATTGCTAGCGATATTGCTTAGTGTGACGGGGCCTTAAGCGATCTCGCTAGCGAGATCACTGATTTTGTGACACATCAGCGATCTCGCCAGCGAGATCGCTGTGTGTGACAGGGATCAGCGACCGGCCCCCCTGCCAGTTATTGCTGATCGTGCTCGAGCGGCCTGGGCCGTTTTTCGATCACAGGTCTCCCGCTGCCCAGCTCGCATTGCTGCGTGTGACAGGTAGAGACCAGTGATCAGCGACGCTGGTTGCTAATGTGAACATCGGATATCCAGGAGACTCAGCTCCTGAATACCCGCTGTTTACCTTGGAAACCGGCGTACACGCTGGTTTCCAAGGTAAACGTCGGGAATCCAGGAGTCGCACGGCTCCTAGATATCCGATGTTTACTTTGGAAACAAGCATGTACGTCGGTTTCCATGGTAAACTGCGGGTATCCAGGAGTCACGTGGCTCCTGGATACCCGACGTTTACATTAGAAACCAGTGTCCAGCGTCACTGGTCCGGATCACTGGGGCTGTCTATGTGACAGCTCACCAACGATCAGCCTAATGATGTCCCAGCGAACCCCTCATGTCGGATCGTTGGTGGGATCGCTGGGACATCGTTTAGTGTGATGGGGCCTTTAGATGTTCTAACCCGTACCTCCTGCGGTCTTCAGATTACATAATAAAAACCTGCTGACAAATTCCGTTTAGGTCTGAATGAGCATTAGCTTCTAGGATGCTATGACAGCCATACACATGTTAATGAATTTCTAAGTAGATTACTCTTATGATTATTTCAAGTGGGCTTGCCATCACAATATGCTGGCTAATGTATTCCCACGTTACTATAATAATTAAGCCAATAATTAAGCCATGCTTCTCTTATCAAGCTCTGTCCTGTTGTTTACCTGCAAAAATTGTTTTAGCACCACGAGCTTATCATTGTATGAAAAATATGGACTGATTTTTATCAATGTTCAATCATTGTGTCAGTTTTTACCATCAGAGTTTTTCCTTTTTTTCTACTTGGCACCAGAAGGCTTCTCAAGCTTCTCCTATCAGATAAACATGGAAATTGGCCAGCTCTAGGATGCATCTAGGATAGCATCCAAAGGTTCTTGCATTTTTGAAGGATCCATAAACTTGCACTGGTGAGTTTGATTTATGACTTTGTATTACAAGCTGACACATCTCTGTTTTTTTACTTTTGAAGTTCACTCACTCCACAAATGTTTAAGGTCCCGTTACGTTTAGCGATGCACCAGCGATCCCGACAATGATACGACCCGGTCAGGATCGCTGGTGCATCGCTAAATGGTCGCTAGTGACTGCCAAACAGGCAGATCTCACCAGCGATGCAGCAGCGGTCGGCGGTCAATACTTACCTGTCACACGCAGCGAGGGTGACGTCTTCTGCCCGCGTCTATGGAGTCGCTCGTCGGCGCCAGCAGGAAGCCGACAACGAGAAATGGACCATCCCATTCTCGCGCGATCAGCGATATCCAGCGGGGAGCCGGGTCGGAGGTAAGTGTCACATGTAGCGAGATCGCTACCGATATCGCTGTTGCGTCACAAAATCGGTGACGCTTTAGCGATATCGCTAGCGATCTCGCTATGTGTGAAGGGGGCTTTAGTCATGTAAACATTGGGTGTGAGTTCCATCCATAGACAAATTTTGTATGAGAAACCCAGACATTTGTAAAACCCTTATAGATTTGCAACAGCTGCAGAGACAAAAGTTGGAAACCACTAGTCTACATGATAGTGTTTTGGGATCATCACACAATAGACATTTATCACATACCAAAAGTTGTGTTCTTTTTTGGCACAATATAAGAAGACAAAAAATAATATCCAAAAAAATAAATACATTTAGTGAAAAAATGTCTGAACAATGTATTTCCAGATGCAATGATCCATCTACAAAAACAAATGAAACATTATTTGTCTGAGGTCTCACACATTAATTTACATTTAATGAATTACAGTATGAGAACAGAGTGAAATCTTTTTAATTAGAATGGAATGGGGAACCACTACTTATTCCTTCCTTGTAATCGCTTAGATTATCCTTCGGGGAAAAATTCACTTTGATTTTTTTTTCTGTAATTAGAAAAGCTGTAAAATGCCCAAGCCATAAATTCCAACTTTCCAGAATAAACGAACACAAGGAAACAATTTGTTATCATCACCCCTAGAATGAAGCAGTGAACAAAGCATTTTATCTGATAAGAAACATTGCTTTTTATTTTATTACATTACATAGAAATGTGGCTGAGAATTATTGCTCAAAAGATTTAATGTTGTCTTAAATTGTCAGGCTCTCAGTTCTCAATGATGATAGTGGACAAAATTGGGCCTTAGTGGCAGAGTAAGAAAAAAAACAAATGTTATATATATATTAAATTAGGAGACTACTAGACTATTTCTCTCAGAATCATTCCAAGATGACCAGATTCAAGTACAGTGTCATAGTCTCATCAGTTAGGTCTGAGTCACACGCCAGTTATTTGCACACCTATGATAGTCTATGGGGCTGTTCACATGTCCTTGACTATTTCCAGGCTGCGTGATCAAAGCAAAATATTCGAGATTGATCTGAATGTTGGATAAAACTCGACTAGGCAAGTCTAAAGGTACTGTCACACTTAGCGATGCACCAGCGATCCTGACCAGCGATATGATGCGGTCAGGATCGCTGGTGCATCGCTAAGTGGTGCCTAGTGAGCTGCCACACAGGCAGATCTCACCAGCGACATCGCTGGGGACGGAGGTCGCTACTTACCTGTCAGACGAGGTGTCCTCCCGCCCGCGTCCACGCGTCGCTCGTCTCCATAGCAGGAAGCTGACGACGAGAAACAGTCCAGGACGTTCTCGCGCGATCAGCGATAACCAGTGGGGGAGCGGTCGGAGGTAAGTATCAGACATAGCGATATCGCTTAGTGTGACAGGCCCTTAAGAGTCTGTGACAAAAGCAGACAGCACTTAGATGCCATTTGAGTGATGGCCATTTTTTACAGACTGTTAGGCCACGTTGACATGTTCAGTATTTGGTGAGTTTTTTACCTCAGTATTTGTAAGATAAAACCAGGAGTGGGACAATCAGAGGAAAAGTTTAGGATAAACCCGTCACCACTTCTGTATTTATCACTCACTTATGGTTTTGGCTTACAAATACTGAGGTAAAATACTGACCAAATACTGAATGTGTGACCATGGCCTTACATAGAAGAAGGTGGAGAAACTTTTTTCATATGCAAGACAGACTTATGTAGATCAGACCAAACTCGGATGAGATTCAACTGACACTGATGAAAATCTGATGAAACGCAATGAACTCAGTCCCTTTTTTACGTACATGAAAATAACCTGACATCTGAATGAGACCTTATTGTTTATTTTATCTAATTTTGATGGCAAAGAACTGAAGATGTTCAACCTAATGCCATGAAAAAATAGACTAACTTAATAGAATATTCTCTTAATTACTAAGCTATAACTGTTACATTAAAAGCATCAGTAAATAATTAGCTGAAATCCTAAAACAACTACATGAGACGTTGGTCTGTGAATTTATCTTTAACGTTATGTCTGTTATTTTCTAAATAGAAACCACTATACTATGAAATGATACTTTTACTATTGCAGAAATGGACCATAGCCTCCATTTTATGTGCGGGTTTTATTAGTTTGTGCAATCAGGCTGTATGCGCTTATGACCCCTAGATAACGACAGGAATCAGATGTCATTGCATTTTTATTTTCTTACTGAACATAATTATTTCATCATATAATTTGAAAACGGAATTCAGTATAAAATAATGCAGAAATGGGACCAAAGATTTAGACAATAAGTTAGTAAAATAACAGCCAATAGATATTAGAAATGGCCCTATACAGTCAATCTGTGCGCTCAGTACCAGAAATTATTGACTCTATGTAACTGGGTAACACTGAGCCAAACAGTATGTATATATTCAATTTTACACAAAAAATAGATTTATGACAGCAGTAATAGATAGTACAAAGCTGATATTTTGGACAAGTATAATCAAAAAGTAGGACTTACTGTCACCTGAATCATCCTGTTTGCATATGCTCCTCTTCAAAAGTACATAATTGACAGGAAGGCCCACTTGGAGATGGATGTTCCATATGTTGTTCCAGCACCAGTGCCAGAATATTGTATTATTAGCTTGACTGAAAGTCCAAGGTAAATCCAGTAGGTCCAAAAAGTAAATCCACATCAAAGATGGTTCACTTGCCAGAACTAGAAATTGTCATGTTCCGGCCAGTAATGGAGCCATCAAACAGTTGGAACAGGGAGAAGGTTCCTAGTATGTGACGTCACAGACTGTTTAGCAGTGGCCTCTGGTGGCTGATATCTATTACTGTTCCTATGCATTTCAGAAGTGCTCAACTTCCTTCACAGAGAGTATATAGACTCACATGAACCCTTCTCTAAGTAGCCATCCTTATGCCTTTGTGGATGCAAGTAACCCACTCAATACCAAGTGTAGATTTTGTTGAGCTTCTTGTTGGAAAAGGCAAAAATCAATTTTTGAACTAAGCCAGGATATTTTGAGCTACAACCGTAAAGACATAAGAAACTCAAGGTTAAGCAGTGATAAAGTTTTTACATCAAAAGCGATGGCAGGTGGGCTTATAAATTCATATCCTTACAGATAGCAGATGTTGAGGTGTTTGTACCCTTCTCAGAGTCATTTCTATTCTTTGGTTTGGAGGTGAATACAGAATAGTGTAGCGCTTCAGGAACATTATATTTCACTAGATTATGGCCCGATGCTATCGCATCGGGAGGATGCGATAGCATCACACCTCTTGCCATGTTAACCCTCAACACACACACTCATCTCACCTTTCACCATCTCCACATACGACCCCTTCTCTCACTCCGTCTCTCATACTCACACCGTCATCGCCACTGCCCCACGATCCCCGACATCTTCCGCCGGCGCCATCCTGGATCCAGACGTTGTCCACGCCGGCGACATGTTCTTGTGGCGACGCCATCTTCAGTATCGCAAAATCCCGCGATACTCAAGATGGCGTCACCGGAAGAACATGTCGCCGGCGTGGACGACGTCGGGATCCAAAATGGCGTCTGCAAAATCTCGACATGTTCTTGCGGCGATGCCTTCTTGAGTATCGCGGGATTTCGCCGATCCAAAATAGCGTCGCCGCAGGAACATGTCGCCGGCGTGGATGCCGTCGGGATCCAAAATGGCGTCGGCGAAATCTCGCGAGATTTCGCCGACGCCATTTTGGATCCCGATGTCCTCCACGCCGGCGACATGTTCTTGCGGCGACACTATCTTGAGTATCGCGGGATTTCGCCGATCCAAAATGGTGCCGGCGGAAGATGATGTCGGGGATCGTGGATCAGCGGCGATGACGGCGTCAGTATGAGAGACGGAGTGAGAGAAAGGGTCGTATGTGGAGTGAAAGAGTGAGTGGATGTAAGTGGAGATGGTGAGAGGAGTGTGTGTGTTGAGGAGGAGTGGTGTGTTGAGGGTTAACATGGGAAGAGGTGTGCGGTAACGTCACCGGTTACAACTGGACGGAAGTTGTTACAACCGGAAGCTGCTTAGGGCATTTATTATTATAGATGTTGGCATACCAGAGGGGACATTCTTCCTCAGGACTAAGCGTGTGAACTAAAGCATACAACCAGAGGAGATAACTGCTCCAAAAAGCTGGTGCTACTTGACAAACTAGAAAGATCAAAGCAAACAAGTAATGTAAAGCACAGCGATATCTGCTATTTGCCTACATGTGAATTTATAAGCCCATCTGCAATCTATTTTGATGTAAACACCTTAGCCCTGCTTAACCTTAAGAGTAATAGCTAAAGTCTTCCTGGCTTATTTCCAAAATAGATCAATTTTTGCTTTTTCCAACAAGCAGATGAACTGAATGATCAGTATCTACACTTAGCATTGAGAGAACTAAATCGCTTGTATCCATGCATGCATAAGGACGTTGAGACAGCTACCATAATAAGACAGTGCAGTCAACAGAAGTTTCAAAATAACTGCAGTGCAAAAATATTTTGACTCATCCATATACACTATGTGCACAATTATTAGGCAATTTGTATTTTTGATGATAAATATTATTATTACTTAACAACTACAATGCTGTCAGTCAATCCCAAAGGCTAATAAACCTAAATATTTAAGAAAGTAAATGTTTTGCCTTTCTTAGGAGAAAATGCGTATGTTCATAATTATTGGCCAACAGTTAGTGTGTAGAATTATTATGCAACTAAATGAGAAACGTAAAATTTTCCATCTCAATTGTTTATTTTCATCTGTGAAAGTGAGAGCAATAACCAAACAATTCAAAATGTACAAAATACATTTGACATTTCCCCCCAAAATTGACTATTACTATTACTGACCAAAATAGCCACTCATCATTTCAAGAACAGTCAAAAGCCTTCCATCCATGGAGTCTGTCTCTTTCTTAATCTGAAGACAATCGACTTTTTGGAAACCTCAACTACAGCTTCCTGTTCATATACATGTACTGTATATGAACAGGAAGCTAGACAACAAGTGGAGTGCTATGATGGCACATTATTATCCTACACAAAAATCATCGATTCCTTGAAAAATGTAGACTTTTTTTCTGTACAGATGCATGAAAAAAATTTCTTCTAAGACTGGTAGTTGCTCATCTTTAAAAATACCAGCGACTGAGTCAAAGTGGATGTCTGTGGCCATTACTGATCCTGCCATGGGCCCATCCATCTGGTGGCCATTACTGATCCAGCCATTGGCCCATCCATCTGGTCCATCAAGAGTCACTCATCTCATCAGTCTATAAATCCTTTAAAGAATCTGTCTTTAGATATTTCTTTCCTCAATTTTAATGTTTCAGCTTCTGTGTCTTGCTCAGTAGTGGTCGGTTTCAGCCTCGCTTACCTCGGTCATGTCTCTGAACGCTGAACACCTTGCACTACTGGGCTCTCCAGGGAGGTTGCAGCTCTGGAGGATAATGGGTAAATTTTGACTTTTCAGGGTTGGTTAAATCTTTTTTTACCCATTGTCTATTAGGAAAACAAGCTGCCTAATAATTGGGAACACCTTGATAAAGGGTCCTGTATAGGCCTCAACCTCCTCATTACACAAAAACAGATCAGCTGATATGTTTCATCAAATGGGCATTCAAGTTTATACAGCCTGGATTTAGAAAATCTGCATAAAAATGATGAAATGGTCGACATACTCACTTTCCTGATAATTGTGCATAAAGTGTACTGTAAATATATTATAACTGAAGAATTAAATAAGTACAGTAAGTCAGTGGAAAATTGATATTAAGAAGCATTGATCAGCCTTAAAAAAAAATTTGACTGCTAGGTTTTTAAAAATAGAAAATAACCCCTTCACGTCATATGACGTGTATTTACGTCATATGTTGTGTCCCCCTAATTGATGTGGGCTCCATCGCTGAGCCCGCATCTTTCCTCACAAATGACAGCATAACTGACTTAATTTTACACGCGTCAACAAGGAAGCACATCAGAAATCCCATTTATTGGTGCCCCATCACATCATCGAGGACACCGAAGGGTTGTCATGACAGCTGATGGTCTGCAGAAGACCCCATGCCAGTTATTACGATACTCCTGTGGCCGGCGTTCATAAGAGATCTAAATTTTTCATATATATAGCGGCGCTGACAGAATATCTGTTGAAATAGAAGCAACAGGGCATACGGCTGCTGTATAAACAGATATAGAGGTTATTGATGTACCAGGAAAGATTTTAAATGGATTCTGTCAGGTAATTCTATCAGGACAGCTTGAGGAGGCTGGTCATCACTGTGCCCACTCAGCTAGATTGATAGATCTTATATTAATTTTTATTAAGAATAAACAATATGCTGTGGCTAAAACCAATTAAAGCCGAAATCTATAAGACACTGACATCCCTTAAGTTACAGAAATACAATCAAGTCTACAAAATACTCCAATATGAGAATAAAAAATCAGAAAAGTATATATTGGTGCATATACTGCACATCCAAAAAAGATATAATGACATACAATATCCAAACAAAGTGCTATCAGTCAAAATATAAAGTGTGTATAATGCTGACCAAAAAAGCGCAGTGACATCTGTACCATATTGATGTTGGATAATCAATAACAAATATATTGTAGTATAGGCAATGGCATGACAGACAGTAATATCAAGGTATTAAACTCGTATACCCACATGTACACTAAACTAATCAAAAGATTATATATATAAATACACAGTGCCTTGCAAAAGTATTCGGCCCCCTGGAAATGTTCAACCTTTTCCCACATATCATGCTTCAAACATAAAGATACCAAATGTAAATTTTTGGTGAAGAATCAACAACAAGTGGGACACAATTGTGAAGTTGAACGAAATTTATTGGTTATTTTACATTTTTGTGGAAATGAAAAACTGAAAAGTGAGGCGTGCAATATTATTCGGCCCCTTTACTTTCAGTGCACCAAACTCACTCCAGAAGTTCATTGTGGATCTCTGAATGATCCAATGTTGCCCTAAATTACTAATGATGATAAATATAATCCACCTGTGTGTAATCAAGTCTCCATATAAATGCACCTGCTCTGTGATAGTCTCAGGGTTCTGTTTGAAGCACAGAGAGCATGATGAAGACCAAGGAACACAACAGGCAGGTCCTTGATACTGTTGTGGAGAAGTTTAAAGCCGGATTTGGATATAAAATGATTTCCAAAACTTTAAACATCCCATGGATCACACTGCAAGCGATCATATTGAAATGGAAGGAGATTCATACCACTGCAAATCTACCAAGACCCGGCCGTCCCTCTAAACTTTCATCTCAAACAATGAGAAGACTGATCGGAGATGCAGCCAAGAGGCCCATGATCACTCTGGATGAACTGCAGAGATCTACAGCTAAGGTGGGACAGTCTGTCCATAGGACAACAATCAGTCGTACACTGCACAAATCTGGCCTTTATGGAAGGGTGGCAAGAAGAAAGCCATTTCTCAAAGAGATCCATAAAAAGTGTTGTTTAAAGTTTGCAACAAGCCACCTGGGAGACACACCAAACATGTGGAAGAAGGTGCTCTGGTCAGATAAAACCAAAATTGAACTTTTTGGCAACAATGCCAAATGATATGTTTGGCGTAAAGGCAACACAGTTCAACACCCTGAACACACCATCCCCATTGTCAAACATGGTGGTGGCAGCATCCTGGTTTGGGCCTGCTTTTCTTCAGCAGGGACAGGGAAGATGGTTAAAATTGATGGGAAGATGGATGGAGCCAAATACAGGACCATTCTTGAAGAAAACCTGTTGGAGTCTGCAAAAAACCTGAGACTGGGACGGAGATTTGTCTTCCAATAAGACAATGATCCCAAACATAAAGCAAAATCTACAATGGAATGGTTCACAAATAAAAGTATCCAGGTGTTAGAATGGCCAAGTCAAAGTCCAGACCTGAATCCAATCGAGGATCTGTGGAAAGAGCTGAAAACTGCTGTTCACAAACGATCTCCATTAAACCTCACTGAGCTCGAGCTGTTTGCCAAGGAAGAATGGCCAAGAATTTCAGTCTCTCAATGTACAAAACTGATAGAGACATACCCCAAGCGACTTACAGCTGTAATTGCAGCAAAAGGTGGCGCAGCAAAGTATTAAGTTAAAGGGGCCACTTTTCAGTTTTTGAATTTCCACAAAAATTTAAAATAACCAATAAATTTCGTTCAACTTCACAATTGTGTCCCACTTGTTGTTGATTCTTCACCAAAAATTTGCATTTGGTATCTTTATGTTTGAAGCATGATATGTGGGAAAAGGTTGAAAAGTTCCAGGGGGCCAAATACTTTCACTAGGCTCTGTATATATACTGCTCAAAAAAATAAAGGGAACACTATTCCATTTGCAACAGGCTGTTTGTTTTCCCTTTATGTCTTTGAGCAGTGTATACAGTCATGGCCAAAAGTATTGACACCCCTGCAATTCTGTCAGATAATACTCAGTTTCTTCCTGAAAATGATTGCAAACACAAATTCTTTGGTATTATTATCTTCATTTAATTTGTCTTAAATGAAAAAACACAAAAAGAATTGTCCTAAAGCCAAATTGGATATAATTCCACACCAAACATAAAAAAGAGGGTGGACAAAAGTATTGGCACTGTGCGAAAAATCATGTGATGCTTCTCTAATTTGTGTAATTAACAGCACCTGTAACTTACCTGTGGCACCTAACAGGTGTTGGCAATAACTAAATCACACTTCCAGCCAGTTGACATGGATTAAAGTTGACTCAACCTCTGTCCTGTGTCCTTGTGTGTACCACATTGAGCATGGAGAAAAGAAAGAAGACCAAAGAACTGTCTGAGGACTTGAGAAACCAAATTGTGAGGAAGCATGAGCAATCTCAAGGCTACAAGTTCATCTCCAAAGACCTGAATGTTCCTGTGTCTACCGTGCGCAGTGTCATCAAGAAGTTTAAAGCCCATGGCACTGTGGCTAACCTCCCTAGATGTGGAAGGAAAAGAAAAATTGACAAGAGATTTCAACGCAAGATTGTGCGGATGTTGGATAAAGAACCTCCACTAACATCCAAACAAGTTCAAGCTGCCCTGCAGTCCGAGGGTACAACGGTGTCAACCCGTACTATCCGTCGGCATCTGAATGAAAAGAGACTGTATGGTAGGAGACCCAGGAAGACTCCACTTCTTACCCCGAGACATAAAAAAGCCAGGCTGGAGTTTGCCAAAACTTACCTGAAAAAGCCTAAAACATTTTGGAAGAATGTTCTTTGGTCAGATGAGACAAAAGTAGAGCTTTTAGGGCAAAAGCATCAACATAGAGTTTACAGGAGAAAAAAGAGGCATTCAAAGAAAAGTACACGGTCCCTACAGTCAAACATGGCGGAGGTTCCCTGATGTTTTGGGGTTGCTTTGCTGCCTCTGGCACTGGACTGCTTGACCGTGTGCATGGCATTATGAAGTCTGAAGACTACCAACAAATTTTGCAGCATAATGTAGGGCCCAGTGTGAGAAATCTGGGTCTCCCTCAGAGGTCATGGGTCTTCCAGCAGGACAATGACCCAAAACACACTTCAAAAAGCACTAGAAAATGGTTTGAGAGAAAGCACTGGAGACTTCTAAGGTGGCCAGCAATGAGTCCAGACCTGAATCCCATAGAACACCTGTGGAGAGATCTAAAAATGGCACTTTGGAGAAGGCACCCTTCAAATATCAGGGACCTGGAGTAGTTTGCCAAAGAAGAATGGTCTAAAATTCCAGCAGAGCATTGTAAGAAACTCATTGATGGTTACCGGACGCGGTTGTTGGCAGTTATTTTGGCTAAAGGTTGTGCAACCAAGTATTAGGCTGAGGGTGCCAATACTTTTGTCCGGACCATTTTTGGAGTTTTGTGTGAAATTATCAATGTTTTGCTTTTTGCTTCATTCTCTTTTGTGTTTTTTCATTTAAGACAAATTAAATGAAGATAATAATACCAAAGAATTTGTGTTTGCAATCATTTTCAGGAAGAAACTGAATATTATCTGACAGAATTTCAGGGGTGTCAATACTTTTGGCCATGACTGTATATATATATGACATAAATAACCCAAACCCTAATTATGGCATCTGAGTAACCTGAGAAATAATATGAATGTCAGTGAGTTTATTGTATGTTCAAACTATTTCACAACCCTTTTTTGCTTTACCTAAAATCGAGGCAGAGTTGTGTTTGGTATTGCCCTTCATAGTACTTGATGAGACTATGGATGTAGCAGAGCTGAGTTTGTTGTTTACACATTGTGTCTCTATGTATGTGCTATGTGTATATATGTGTCTGTATGTATAAATGTGCTCTGTGTATACATTTGTCTGCATGTATGTGTATGCATGTACTCTGTGTATTCATGTGTGTATATGTATGTGCTCTGTGTACGCATGTGTATGTTGTTGTGAGTTCATTTTTTCCTTCACCATTGAGGTCTGATGACCTCCCTCCTCTAGTGAAGGAAGGTAGTGAGACTGATTACCAAACACCTGGGCAGCTAGATGATGACTGGGTGGCTGGAATTGAGGACTGGATATAAGGCTGCCGACGCCCTTCTTCCTGGCTGGTGATTTTCCTGCTGGATTCTTGGAGACCAGTCTGATTCCTGCGTCTCAAAGCTAAGTTTTTCTGCTCTCCTTTGTACCCTTCAGTTTTGTTTTGCCTTGTTTTTTAGGAGTTCTGCCATCCCCGGCCGATATGTTGATCTTTTGCTCTGTCTTCAGAATATACCTGAGTGCTGATATAGTCTTTTGAAGCCTAGCGACTTCAGGGCCTGTTTTTCCTATCAGTCGGTTGGCTCATTTTGATAGGGTTTTTGCGGATGGCAGACAGCAGCTTTCCTATCCTGTCCTATGTAGTTAGCTTGGGCCCCATCATTTGCTCAACCTATCTTTCTATCTGTGTTAGTGTTTTCATCTTGCTTCACCGTCATTATATGTTGGGGGCTGCCTGTTGCTTTGGGGTCTGCTCTGGGGCAGTTTAGTTTTTCCCCTTTCTGTCTTTAGGCTATGTAGTTCTCCGGCTGTGATCGAGGGGTCTAGGGCACCGTAGGAACCCCCCACGGCTACTGCTAGTTGTTGTGGATAGGTTCAGGGGTCTGCAATCCGATAGCTGCCAACCTCTCTGGTTTTTCTGGACTTAGCTGGTATTTTGTTTTTTCCTCCTTCGGTGACTCATCATAACAGTATGTGCTCAGTGTATGCATATGTATGTACGTGCTCTGTATATGCATTTATATGGATAGATGTGCTCTGGGTATGCATTTATTTGTATGTATGTGCCCAGTGTATGCACATATATCTATATGTATGTAGGTGCTCTGTATACATGTGTCTGTATGTACCGTATTTTTCGGACTATAAGACGCACCCCATATTTTCAGAAGGAAGGTGAGGAAAAAAAATTAATGTATCAAAAGTGGGTCCATCTTACAGTCCTGAATTCAGTTTACCCAGGGGGATCAGCAGCGCTGGTGGCAGCAGGAGTTGGGCGATTCTTCCAGTGGTCCAACGCTGTAGGGCGATGATCTCGCTCCCGTCTCAGCTTGGTGCGGCAGGTTTGGTGGTGCTCGGTGATGTGCGGGGCTCTGTCGATATTTTCTGAAAGCCCAGAGCACCCACACTTCTATTGCCTCGTTGCTGTGGCCTCCGAGAAAATGGCAACCCATGCCGAGATCTCAATCTGCGCAAGCGCCGCCTCTGGCGGTCATTTTCCCGGAGGCCAGATTGATTCTCTAGGCGCAGATTGAGATCTTGGCAACGAGATCTTAAGATCTCTGAGCCAAGATTTTAATCTGTGCATGCGCTGCCTCTGGTGGTCCTTTTTCCAGGAAACCACAGCATTGAGGCAAGAGAAGTGCAGGGTACGGGGCTTTAAGAAATAGTCGCTGGAGCCACCAGCACCACCGAGCACAGCCGCACCATCATCGCCCTGAAGTGTCAGACCAGGACCACCGAAGAATCGCGAGAATCCTGCTGCCACCACGCTAAGTGTAAGTACCATACATTCTGACTATAAGACGCACCCCCGCTTTCCCCAAAATTTTTTTGGGAAAAAGTGCATCTTATAGTCCAAAAAATACGGTATGTGCATTGTGTATACATGTGTGTATGGGGCTCTATTTTTACATATATGTGTCTGCGTATATCTGCTTGTTGTATACATGCGTGTGTGCTGTGTGTATACATATGTGTGTGTAACATGTAGTGTTTTTGTCACATATTGTTTTTGTAGCATCCACATTTATAAAAACTGGCAGTGAAGAGAGTTCACAGGTGTAAACAAGTTTGCAATCATCCAACGAGTGAGCAAAAACAGCTTATTCATCGAGTAATTGGATTGTTTATGCCAGAACAAAAATCATTGTCCTCAGCAGCACATTGCATGGTGTAAACTGCTGATGTGCTACTGATAATATGATATTGTAATGGGGACAGATTGATCTATTAGTGATCGTTTTGTCCCCATCATTCTCTGCCAGCATGTGTAAAGAGGCTGGTAAACAAGCGCCAAACTACTTGAATATTGTCAGTAGCGCTCATTTACCGATCTGAAGGCAGCTCATGGAAATGAAACCTAAATGTTTGTGGGTGAAGGTGCAATATGTTTGCATTTAGGGCCCTCTTTTAAATTGTTGCCTAGGGCCTCACTCTGCCTGAAACCAGCCCTGACTGAAGTGACTAGTTTTCATATTCTCATTTCATATTTACGTTAGGTTTTTGATGAAATGACACAATGCTTAGTGAGTTCATTTCTTCATTCATGCTTGCTGTGGTTTGGACACAATTATTCACCTGACTAGTTCCATTTAACTATTTCTGGACTGCCCATGGTCTTTAAACGTATAGGTGGTCAGCATATTTCCCTGCGGTAATGTTGTGCCAGAGTTGTCAGAGATCATTTATTACCAACTCAACTATCCCAATCGCTGCATACACAGCTCTAAACAAGAGTGTGAACACAAGGTGCCAGGAGAGATTGGAAACTTCTGGGTCCTAATAGAGCCTGATTAGGTCTGCTATGTAGCCAGGAGGCTGAATTTGTCTTGCAATTGTGGTTATTTTAGTTGTGTGAAATAGTGTTAAGTGTTTCCCCCCTTCCTGATTTTCTATTCTTTTGCATGTTTGTCACACTTAAATGTTTCAATCAGGTCACCAGACTCACAGAGTCACCATGTCCAGTTCACCAGAGCTAGTAAAGTTGCGATATTATGCTCAGAGCATGACCGGCAACTTACCCTGTCAGTGCAGAGCTGACAGTTTGCATAGCAAAGGGATCCTGCTGCATCCTCATGCTATACAAGCGATCAGCCTGAAAAAACGATAGTCCCATAGTGAGACAAAGTAAAAAAAAAAGTTAAAAAAAAGTTTTTAAAAAATGTGAAATAATTTTAAAGATATTAAATAAAAAATAATAAATAAATCAAGAGATATTGCATTTATTTATTTTGCTCATTTATATAGCACCATTCATACCACAGCGTTTTCCAGACGTTATTGGCACTGTCCCCAATGGGGAAACGAATGTGAACTTCACCATCTCTGCCTCCGCTTCCATTCATTACAGATTGCTCCGGCCATGGAATCCGCTGGACCCCAGAGGCCTCCGACTATGGAACTGTGCCAAGAGGTGACCCGTTTAAGAGATCAACAGGACAAGATCACGATGTATCTACGTAACCTGTCCACCCGCATGGATTCTCTGCTGAACCCGGCTGCTCCAGATTCATCTACCAGCATCTAGGTACCCGCAGTCACGGCAAGCAAGGGTGTTATGAATGGGTCACGAGGAGGATGGCAGGAACAGGCTAAGCCACCAGAAGACCAGAGAGGTTGGTAACTAAGCGGATTGCAGAACCCTGATCCTATCCACACAACTAGCAGTAGCCGTGGAGCGTACCTACGATGCCCTAGACGCCTCGGCACAGCCGGAGAGATGACTAAGCCTAAAGCTAGAAAGGTGAAATCTAAACTGCCCCGGAGCAGAACCCAAAAGGAATAGATAGCCAAACATATATTGTCGGTGAGACAAGATGAAACACAAACACAGGCAGAAAAATAGACTGAGCAAACAATGGGGCCCAAACTGACTAGACAGGACAGGAAAGGAAAGACACTGTCTGCAATCACGCAAAAACCCTGAAAAATCCAACATGTCTGATGTACAAAAAAACACTGAAGTCACACGACTTTGTCCCCACTATATCAGCACTCCGGTATGAACTGGGAGCAAAGCAAAAGAGACCAATATAACAGGGGACTGAACAAACTGACACAGGCTGTAACATATGGAGCGGTGGTCCAGCACAGCCCCAAGAGGAGCAAGCTGAACTCGCACAACAAGCAGAGAGAGACAAAACCAGATCAGAAGCAAAGGATTAGCAAATGAACCACTTAGCTGAACTATGCAGGATCAGGGCAGGAGACATCAGACCTCTGAATGCACAGGAAAGCAATCACCAGCAGGGATTGCTGGAAGACTGCAGACTTAAATACTCCAATCAGTAACCCCAGATCTCCAATCGTCATCATCATCATCAGGTGGCAGACCTCTTTCAATCTGGCCAGCTCGACTACCTCCCTTAACCACCGGAGGGAGCAGGGGGAGCTTCGGCTCAGAAGTCTGAGCCAGAGAATTCACAACAATACCCCCGCTTGAGGAGGGGTCACCGAACCCTCATCCACGCCACCAGGCCGATCAGGATGGGCCCGGTGAAAGGCATGAATCAATCTCTTGGCATGGTTGTCAGCAGCAGAGACCCAAGAATTATCCTCCTGGCCACAACCCTTCCACTTGACCAAGTACTGAAGTCTCCGTCTAGCCAGACGAGAATCCAATATCTTCTCTACCTCATACTCCAAATTACCCTCAACCAGTACAGGGTCAGGGGGCGTCACCATGGGAACCACTGGCTCCACAAACCTTTTCAACAAAGGTTTATGAAAAACGTTATGAATCTTAAACGTAACTGGAAGAGCCAAACGGAAAGAAACGGGGTTAAGGATTTCCAAAATCTTATAACGTCCAATAAACCTTGGCTTGAATTTTGGAGATGCAACCTTCGTTGGAATATTTTTTGAGGACAACCAAACCATATCACCCACTTTAAACCGGGGACCAATGGTCCTATACCAGTTGGAAAACCGTTGAGCCTTTTCCTGAGTGTGGGACAACTTATCCACTACTTGGTCCCAAATCTGCTGCATTCTCTCTACCACAGAATCCACACCTGGGCAGGCAGAATCTTCCACCTGCCCTAAAGAAAATTGAGGATGAAACCCAAAGTTACAAAAGAAAGGAGACATCAAAGTGGCAGAACTAGCCCTATTGCTTAGTGCAAATTCGGCCAATTTCAAAAATGAGACTCAATCATCCTGATCAGCAGATATGAAACATCTCAAATAGGACTCCAAAGTCTGGTTTGTTCTCTCAGTCTGCCCATTGGTCTGACGATGAAATGCAGAGGAGAAAGACAACTGAATTCCCAGTTTGGAACAAAAAGCTCTCCAAAATCTGGAAACAAACTGGACTCCTCTGTCTGACACAATGTTCTCAGGAATCCCGTGCAGACGAACCACTTGTTGTAAAAACACGGGCACCAACTCAGAAGAAGATGGCAACTTTGGGACTGGTACAAGATGGACCAGCTTAGAAAATCTATCACAGATCACACAAATAACAGTCATTCTCTGAGAGACAGGGAGATCAGAGATAAAATCCATTGAGATATGGGTCCACGGCCTCCTGGGCACTGGCAGGGGCATCAACAAACCACTAGCACGAGAACAGGGCTTGGACGGAGAACAAGTCCAACAGGACTGCACAAAATTCCTGACATCACGAGATAAGGCAGGCCACCAAAAAGACTGACTCATCAAATCTCTGGTACCAAAGATACCTGGATGACCAGCCAACGCGGAGCAATGAATTTCAGACATTACTCTTTTCCTCCACTGGTCAGGGACATACAATTTTCCCATAGGGCATCGTTCAGGTTTATCCTCCTGAAATTCCTCCAGGGCATGTCTCAAATCAGGAGAGATGGCAGAAAGAACTACACCCTCATTTAAAATGGTAGTAGGCTCGGTCACATCAAGAGAATCTTCAAAGAAACTCCTGGAAAGGGCATCCGCCTTAACATTCTTAGTGCCCGGAAGAAAGGAGACCACAAAATTAAAACGTGTGAAAAACAAGGCCCCACCTAGCCTGTCTAGGATTCAAGCATTTGGCTGATTCAAGATAAATAAAATTCTTGTGGTCGGTGAGGACCACAACTTGATGTCTAGCTCCCTCAAAACAACGTCTCCACTCTTCAAATTCCCATCTCATGGCCAACAATTCCCGATTCCCCATGTCATAGTTACATTCAGATGGGGAACATTTTTCGAGAAAAGAAGGCACAGGGATTCATCTTAGAAGTTACCGGATCTCTTTGGGAGAAAACGGCTCCTGCACCAATCTCAGAAGCATCTATCTCCACCTGAAATGGGAGTGAGACATCAGGCTGCCGTAGAACCGGAGAAGTGAATCTCCGCTTAAGCTCCTGAAATGCCTGTGGAGACTAATTCAGCACATCAGCGCCCTTTTTGGTCAAATCAGTCAGTGGTTTAACATTACCAGAAAGCTTACTTATAAATTTACGGTAGAAATTAGCAAAACCCAAAAGCTTCTGGAGAGCCTCCAAAGAAGTGGGCTGAACCCAATCATAAATGGCCTGTACCTTGGCCGGGTCCATTTCAATAGCAGATGGGGACAAAATGAATCCCAAAAACGAAATCCTCTGTACACCAAAGAGACACTTCGATCCATTAACATACAGAGTATTTTCCCTCAAAATCCGAAACACAGTCCAGACATGTTCCACATGAGAATCCCAATCACTCGAAAAGATCAAAATATCATCCTGATAAATGATCAAAAACTTATCCACAAAGTCCCGGAAAATATCCTTCATAAAAGATTAGAAGACGGAAGGGGCATTAGTGAGCCCAAAAGGCATCACCAGGTACTCAAAATGTCCCTCTGGGGTATTAAACGCCATCTTCCATTCATCCCCGTGCTTGATGCGAATAAGATTATACGTCCCCCTGAGGTCAAGTTTGGTAAACCAACAGGCACTTTTAACTCTGGAAAATAAATCAGAAATCAGGGGGTAATGGGTACTGATATTTAACAGTGATTTTGCTAAGGGAACGATAGTTAATACATGGCCTTAATGAGTCATCCTTCTTGGCCACAAAAAAAACAGCACCTAAAGGTGAAGAGGATGGTCTGATATGATCCTTCTCCACGACTCCTTGATATAAGATCGCATAGCATCATGTTCAGGTACCGCTAAGTTGAAAAGCCGACCCTTGGGAAATTTACACCCGGGCATTAACTCAATTGCACAGCCATAACTCCTATGAGGAGGCAAAGACGCAGACTTATTCTCACTAAATACATCAGAAAAATCAGCCAAATAGTCAGGAATATCATGAGACTGGAGAGAGGTGAAGAAAACAGGAGTGTCACTAAGAACACATTGACAACCCCAACTCACCTCAGACACAGATTTCCATTCCAAAAGAGGATTATGGGTTTGCAACCAAGGAACACCCAGAACAATAGTATCATGCAAATTGTGCAACACCCAAAATTTACAATTCTCTTGGTGGTCCGGGGCGACCTGCATTATCACCTGGGTCCAAAACTGGGATTTATTCTCTGCCAAAGGAGTAGCATCAATACCCCTCAAAGTGATAGGCATCCGCAGGGGTATCATGGGAAAACCACAACGTTTAGCAAAGTCAAAATCCATCAGATTCAGAGCTGCTCCTGAATCAACAAAAGCCTTAGCAGAAAATGTAGACAAGGAGCAGATCAAGGTAATCGCCAAAAGGAACTTAGGCTGTACACTGCCCATGCAAATCCGTGAGCAAAATGCTTTTCTCGTTTAGGGCAGACAGAAATAGTATGAGAGGCGTCCCCCAAAAAAACACAACTTATTACGCCTTTTAAACTCCCGACGTTGTGCCCTAGACAAAACCCTATCGCATTGCATGGGTTCAGAAGTTCGTTCGAAAGGTGGCACCGCCTCTCATGTAGTTTTACGTTCACGTAAACACCGATCAATTTGAATGGCCAATGACGTAGAGTCGTCAAGACCAGAGGGGAAATCCCACCATAACATCTTTTACGGTTTCTCCCAGACCCTTCCAAAAGAGAGCTGCTAGGGCATCATCATTCTATTTAGTAAGGACCGCCCACTTTTGGAATTTTTGACAATATAACTCTGCAGAATCCTGACCCTGGTTCAATGCCAATAGGTTTTCTCAGCTTGATCAATAGCATTAGGTTCATCATACAACAACCCCAGGGCTTGAAAAAACACATCCACATTAGCCAGAATAGGATCTCCGGGTGTCAAAGAAAAAGCCCAATCCTGGGGATCACAGCGCAGCAGGGAGATGACAATTTTAACCTGCTGCACAGAGCTCCCTGATGAGTTAGGTTTCAAAGCAAAAAATAGTTTACAATTATTCTTAAAATTACAAAAATTTAGACCGATCCCCAAAAAACACATCAGGAGTAGGGATTTTTGGTTCAACAGCAGATGATTGAGCGAGATAGGCAGAAATTCCCCGCACTTCAGCAGCGAGCTGCTCAACACGATCGGACAATTGCTTAGTCTCCATTTAGACAAAAACTCCTCCTAGGGCCCCAGAGAAAAAGAGGAAAAAATATACAAAAAAAGAAAAAAATTCTGACACTTTTGTTTCCCTTTTTTTTTTTTTTTTTTTTTTACAATTCTCTCCTTCTTTGAGTACCCTAGAGTCTACAGTAGGGCTGGTCATTCTGTTATGAATGGGTCACCGAGGAGGATGGCAGGAGCAGGCTAAGCCACCAGAAAACCAGAGAGGTTGGTAACTAAGCGGATTGCAGACCCCTGATCCTATCCACACAACTAGCAGTAGCCGTGGAGCGTACCTACGATGCCCTAGATGCCTCAGCACAGCCGGAGAGCTAACTAAGCCTAAAGCAAGAAAGGTGAAATCTAAACTGCCCCGGAGCTGACCCCAAAAGGAATAGATAGCCCCCAAATATATATTGTCGGTGAGACAAGATGAAACACAAACGCAGGCAGAAAAATAGACTGAGCAAACAATGGGGCCCAAACTGACTAGACAGGACAGGAAAGGAAATCACGCAAAATCCCTGAAAAATCCAACATGTCTGATGTACAAAAAAACACTGAAGTCACACGACTTTGCCCCCACTATATCAGCACTCCGGTATGAACTGGAAGCAAAGCAAAAGAGACCAATATAACAGGGGACTGAACAAACTGACACAGGCTGTAACATATGGAGCGGTGGTCCAACATAGCCCCCAGAGGAGCAAGTTGAACCCGCACAGCAAGCAGAGAGAGACAAAATCAGATCAGAAGCAAAGGATTAGCAAATGAACCACTTAGCTGAACAATGCAGGATCAAGGCAGGAGACATCAGACCTCTGAATGCACAGGAAAGAAATCACCAGCAGGGATTGCAGGAAGACTGCTGACTTAAATACTCCAATCAGTAACCCCTGATCTCCAATCATCATCATCATCATCAGGTGGCAGACCTCTTTCAATCTGGCCAGCTCCACTATCTCCAGTAACCACCGGAGGATGCAGGGAGAGTTTCGGCTCAGAAGTCTGAGCCAGGAAATGCACAACACAATGGCCCTCGCCTGGCGGCTCCTATCTGCTTCCACGGTGATCCCACTCAGTGTCGGGGTTTTCTCAATCAGTGTACCCTGCACTTTGAAATCTTGGGGCACATGTTTGCTTCTGACAGTGCCAAAGTGGGCTTCATTATGTCACATCTATCAGGAGAGGCTCTCACCTGGCTAAACCCGTTATGGGAGAGAGGAGACCCGCTGGTTAATGATCTTCAATCTTTCCTAAAGACTTTTCGCTGGACCTTCGATGAACCTGGCCGGGTCACGTCGACCGCTTCTGCCCTGCTTCATTTATGCCAAGGAACCCTCACGGTGGCTCAGTAAGCTGTTCAGTTCTGCACCCTCTCGTCTGAGTTATCCTGGAACAATGAGGCCTTGATGGCTACCTTCTGGGAGGGCCTATCTGGAAAAATCAAGGATGAGCTGGCGGGATGGGACAGGCCTACCACCTTGGATGATCTGATATCCTTTGAAACCCGGATTGACCTGTGCTTTCAGGAGCGTTCCATGGAGATCAAGCGAGACAGGAGGTCCTACCACCCGGACTCTAGTTCTTCCAAAATGACTACCTCACCTAATTCTCCCAAAGTTATGGAGGTTGACCGAGTAAGTTTGGCCAGCCGCCACCAGGAGGTGCATCGCAAGGAAGGAAGCTGTCTATATTGTGGTAGTTCCGAACACCTGATACGCTCCTGTCCAAAGAAGTTGGGAAACTCCAGTGCCTAGGCTCGGTAGGAGAGGCCACCCTAGGTAAAGAATATTCCTCTCCTTCAATGCACATCTCGGTCTCCATGTCCTGCGGGGCAATAACATTTTCTGGACTCTGTCTGTTGGATTCCGGAGCCGCCAGGAAATTTATCCAGCAGACGCTTACCAGTCCAGTCTCTTCCCAATCCGTTGTGGGTGACTGCTGTTGATGGCAAGCCACTGACCGAACCCATCCAGTTCCAGACTGAGCCAGTGGAACTCCGGGTAGGTCTAATGCATTCTGAAAGAATCCGTTTATAGGTGTACCCTGGTTTGTTTCACCCTTTGCTTTTAGGTTTACCATGGTTCCAGAAACAACCAGTCCTTAATTGGAGAACAGGCGAGATTCTGCGTTGGGGAGATTCCTTCTCGGACCAATGCTTAATCCGGATTGAACCAGTTTCACCCCCTGTCCAACCTGCTACCTTGCCTGGGTTACCATCCGCTTACTGGTCCTTCTCGGATGTCTTTGGGAACAAGGAGGCTGCGAGACTTCCTCCCCACAGGTCGTATGACTGTCCAATAGATCATCTTCCTGGAACATCTCCCTGTGGGAGAATCTACCCTCTTTCCCAGGCAGAGACTCAAGCTATGATGGTCTACATCCAGGAGAATTTGGCCAGAGGATTTATCCTAAAATCATCATCATCATCAGCAGGGGCAGGATTTTTCTTCATGAAGAAAAAGGACGGATCCTGGCGGCCCTGTATTGATTACCGGGGACTAAACCAGATCACGGTAAAAAACAGGTACCCCTTGCCTCTAATTTCAGAACTGTTCGACAGCCTCCGAGGGGCCAAAATCTTCACCAAGCTGGATCTCAGAGGTGCCTACAATTTGATCCGAATCCGGGAAGGAGACGAATAGAAAACAGCCTTCAACACTTCAACCAGGTCACTACGAGTACCTGGTAATGCCATTTGGCCTAAGCAATGCACCCGCTGTTTTCCAAGAGTTCATCAATGACATTTTCAGGGATCTGCTCTATAACTGTGTTGTTGTCTACCTGGACAACATTCTGATTTTTTTCCACTAACTTGGCCACGCACCGGAGGCAAGTACGCCTAGTCTTACAAAGGCTCAGAGAAAATAGACTGTATACCAAGTTTGAGAAATGCCTCTTTGAACAATCCTCTTTGCCTTTCCTCGGTTACATTGTTTCCTCCACAGGATTGAAAATGGATCCAGAGAATTTATCGGCTGTACTCAGGTGGCCTCGTCCGTCTGGGCTGAATGCCATACAGCGATTCCTGGGCTTCGCCAACTACTACAGACAATTCATTCCTAACTTTTCCACCCGAGTGGTGCCCATCTCAGCCCTGACCCGGAAAGGTATAAATCTCAAGGATTGGCCTCCTGATGCACAGGAGGCTTTTGTTTCGCTCAAGAAGACCTTTGTTGTCACACCTGTGCTCCATCATCCTAACTCTAATGAGCAATTTTTTCTTGAGGTCGATGCTTACTCCATAGGTGCGGGAGCAGTACTTACCCAGAAATCGTCCACTGGTAGAATGAACTGGTGGTTTTTTTCCAAGGTTTCTTCTTCCGCAGAGAGGAATTATTCCGTTGGAGATCGGGAATTGCTGGCTATCAAATTGGCTCTGCAGGAGTGGAGGCATCTTCTTGAGGGAGCTCTCCATCAGGTAGTTATATACACGGATCACAAAAACCTTGCTTACCTTCAAACCGCGCAGAGGCTGAATCCCCGTCAAGCCTGCTGGGCTTTGTTTTTTGCTCGATTTAATTTTGTTCTTCATTTTCGTCCAGCTGACAAAAATGTCAAGGCAGATGCACTTTCCAGAGCCTTTTTGCCTCCTGATCATGAGGAACCTCAGCATATCATTGAACCCTCAAGGTTAGTCGCTGTCGCTTCAGCTGATCTTACCCGGCTTCCCCCTGGGAAAACTTTTGTGTCGGCTCCTGAACGTACTCGTGTCCTTCGGTGGGGTCACGCTTCCAAGTTGGCTGGTCACGCTTGTCAGAGGAAGACTCTGCAACTCATCACCCAATACTACTGGTGGCCTGCTATGGCTAAGGATATCCAGGAGTACATTGCAGCCTGTCCTTCCTGTGCCCTTAACAAGACTGTCAAACATCTTCCTGCTGGTAGGCTTCAGCCTCTGCCAATTCCATCCACTCCCTGGCAGCACATCACGATGGACTTCATCACAGATCTTCCAATCTCATCTGGCTGTTCTGTGGTGTGGGTAGTAGTGGACCGTTTTTCTAAGAGGGCTCACTTCATTCCGCTACCCGGTCTTCCTACTGCTCCTGAACTGGCGGATCTGTTCATCCAACACATCTTCCGTCTCCATGGTTTCCCTCTCCACATCGTGTCCAACAGAGGAGTCCAGTTCACCTCAAAATTCTGGAGAGCAGTTTGTAAACTGGTAAGAATTGAATTGGATTTTTCCTCGGCATACCATCCCCAATCCAATGGTCAAGTGGAGAGGACTAATCAGATCCTGGCTGGATTCCTGCGTCACTTTGTCAACGCGCATCACGACGACTGGGTAGACTTACTGTCCTGGGCTGAATTTTCCTACAACAATCAAGTAAGTGAATCTTCTGGAAAGTCTCCCTTTCTGATTGTCTTTGGACTGCAACCCAGAATACCTCTTCCCATCTCCAGATCATCTGGCGTTCCGGCTGCCAATACTTTCTCTCAAGATTCTTCTAAGGTTTGGAGGGACACCAAAACTGCTCTGGAGAAAGCCTCCCAGTGCAAGAAGAGGCACGTGGACAAGAGACGTTTGGATGCGCCTACCTTTCGCCCCGGAGACAAGGTATGGCTCTCCTCCAAGTATATCTATCTGAAGTTGCCATCGTACAAATTGGGCTCCCGGTTCATTGGACCATTTGAAGTCTTAAAACAAATAAATCCAGTCTCTTATAAGCTGAAGTTGCCTTCTTTTTAACATGTGCCTAACTCCTTTCATGTTTCTCTCCTCAAACCAGTAGTTCTGAGCACCTTCTTTAAGGATCCGGGTACCACTCCTGACCCTGTCTCGGAGGATGATGTTTTTGAGGTAAAATATATCCTGGCCATTAAGAAAGTTAGGGGTAAGACCTGTTACCTGGTGGACTGGAAGGGCTTTGGTCCTGAGGAGAGATCTTGGGAGCCTAGGGAGAACATCCAGGCTCCTCTTCTTCTTAAAAGATTTCACACAGGCTTGAAAAAGAGGGGGCGTAAAGCGAGGGATACTGTTACACCCAGTCCCTGTCGTGGCTCTGCCGCTGCTCCTCGTTCAGGGCACTCACTTCGTGCCTTGCACGCTGTGCCTGTGCAGCAGCCGGCTCCCTGTGTGTCCCATCCTGCTTCTCAGTGTTCAGTTCTCTTCCCTTCCCCACCTCCTGGCGTCCTGTCGGCAGGTCTTGAGCCAGAGCTATTAGGGCACACGCGCACGCCCTCCTGGCTTCTTAAAGGGACAGCGTGCATTTTTCAAAATAAGCAATTATCCAATGGCAGCGCACTGGCTATTTCTGGCCTCTCCTCCATAGGGAGAGCGCCGGAGCAACGAGTATCAATCATTGCTACATCCAGTTCTGTTGCTAACCTGTCTGCGCTGCGTAGCAGTCTCTGTTCATTTTCTTATGCTGTCTGTCTCCACAGAAATATCTGAATCCTGATAACCCTGGTTATACCTGCAATCATCTGGGCAAAAGCCATCCCGTTCCACCAACAGCCATTCGAGTCCGAGAACTGAGTCAAGGTTACTGGAGCCAGCTACACACCATCTACCCGGATCCAGGACCCATCTCATTACGAACTCTGCTGTCATTTCTGCTATCCCTTTTGGTCCCGCTGGGACAGCTGCCATGTGTCCGGGGTCTAACTGGAGGTAGCACCTGTGTCCTCCGGGAATTCCATTTCTGGTCCTGTCTGAGGGGCTTTACTACGGGTACCCGGGGTGCACTAGCTACGCCCCCTTTGGAGCCCCCGGACCGTGGTCCCGATGTTCCACTTTAAAAATAAAAAACGAATGTGAACTTCACCATCTCTGCCTCCACTTCCATTCGTTACAGTAGGGTATTGGCGCACTCACGAAAAAATGGACTAATTTTTTTTAAAAAAATTTTAGTGGTAAAAGTGTAATTTATTCTTTCTTCACTGCTCAAAGGCATAAAATTCTGTGAGGCACATGTGGTGTCAATATGATCACTGCACCCCTAGATGAATTCAATGGTGAATGTAGTTTGTAAAATGAGTTCACATATGAGAGGTTTCTGCTGTTCTGGCACCCTCAAACAATTCCAACAAAATCTGAACTCCAATATGGCGCCTCTTCCCTTCTGAGCTTTGAACTGTGCCTCAAAAGAAGTATTCCCCCAGATATGGGGTATCGTCATGCTCAGGAGAAACTGCACAACAAATTGTATGGCAGAATTTCTCCTGTTACCCTTATGAAAATGCAAAATTTGAGGCTAAATACATATTTGTGGGGAAAATGTGATTTTTTTTTTTATTTTCACGACTCAACGTTATAAATTTCTGTGAAGCACTTGAAGGTTCAATATGCTCACCACATATATAGATCAGTTTGATCAAGGGTCTAGTTTCCATAAGGTCTGAGGGGCACATTCCTTAGTTGATATAGAAGGCATCTGTTTGAACTAGCGGTGGACACCGGACTCAGCGCTTCCTAGCTGACCCAGGGGATAAAACACAATCTGATATCTTTTCAATTGGACAAAAGGCACACTGAGGAAGGTCTAATGTAGGCCAAAACATTAGTGAATTTTTGTTGTTGGATTTAAATCATTTATTTAATCTCATCTACTCCGAGTGCCTAGTTTTCTTATGTATCATGGCCAGGAAAGTGTCTGGGCATTTCAACCGTTCTTACATTGTGAAGCATGCCCTCCAAATTTTGCAAACACAGAACGGTCTGCCTAAGCACAGTCTGATTTGCGATGTCGCAAATTGATGGAATTCAATGTTGTATATGCTGGTACATTTATATGAGTAGTGTAAAGTAAAGACTGATAATGCAGCAGGCAATCTGGAGATTGGGTTGCTTTGAAATCCCCCATCGGCAGCTGGCAATGGATACATATCACCTACTAAATCCCTTTGAAGAGGCTACTAAAATCATCAGTAGGGAGGACTGTGGCATGTCATACTTATACATTCTCATACATACTTATACTCATACTTATCTAGGATAAAACACTCACAAGCATGTAACAAGGGATGAGGAAGAACAACAACTTCCATATGTTAATCATCACCTTTATGCTGTTGAAGGCCGTTAAAGTCAATGTTACATACAACAGGATGTGGAGGAGGAGAGGCAGCAGCAGGTGGATATGGAGAGGTACATTGAGTTATCCTAGGCACAGGATGATACTGACATTCAAAATGTCATTGATGATGATAATGATGACATAGGCCATGCTACAGAAAGTGAAACAATGAGGCCCTGAATTGTGCTGGAGAGCATGTTAAGCTGCATGCTCGATTGCTTGTAGGATTATAGACTTGTTATGCATGAAGCAAAGGAATGACTATTGGGTAGCTATCCTTTGGACCTTTGCCATAATTAGTGCATTACCAGGATAAGCTGTGTTCCCTGGTCAGTGAAGCTTTTGTTAAGCAGGCCAGGTGGACTTCTGAGTCATTAGATTGGACCAATGGCAAGAACTGGCCTGGTTTGCCATGGGCATACTGTCATTTCAAGTCTCCATTATCATTTCAAACAGGATATTTAGAGTGGCAGCCCCTCCAACCAGGCATCTCCTGCCTGTTTATCATGTTTTTCCTATACTGTAATGCTGTTGCCAGTAGTGGCCACACACAGTCAGACAGCACCTTACTTATCCCATTCTATTCTATACTGCGTAGCTGCTGCCACTGCAATTGCCTATGGAGAGCCAACTCATGCCATTTTACTGTGTTTTATAGCTATACTGTACTGCTGGGGCTGCCAGAGCTTGCCACACACAGCTGGACTTCTCATTTCCTGCCCATCATATTCTGCACTGTGCGGTTGCTGCTGCTGCCACATCCACTGCCACTGCTTATAGACAGCCACACACATCCGCTGTCTGTACATTATGCTCTATAGCTATACTGTTCAGGATAGATAAATCTAAAACTGCTCCCACCAAAACAATAATTTTTGCTTGGCTTTTTAAGAAGCAATTGATTCTTTAGGTTCTAAACAGCAAAATTGGTCCTACTCCCAAAAAACTGACAGTTTGGTAAAAAGTATAGATGACTGAATCTTTTGCAATTATTTTTTTTAATTCTTTATATGCAGCTTATCAATTCTCTATGAATTTCCATTACTGCCATGCTTTTAAGTGCCCATAAAAGATGTGTAACACTCTGAGGTCTCCTAGGACTGTATTGAACACCTTTCGAACTCTTTAACACAAACATAGGCTGAGAAAATGTCATTGACATCACCATATACAGTGCTATGCAAATTAATTGGGACAAAGCATTTTTTAAGTAAAATCGTAAGTTGGTTACCAGTCAGTGATTCAAACCAGTTTTAACTGCTTTGAATAGGCACTCACACCTGTTCGAAGCAGTTAAAACTGGTTTGAATCACTGACTGGTAACCAACTTACGATTTTAAAATGCTTTATCCCAAATAATTTGCACAGCACATATATTTTTTTTTATTTTAAATGGTGAAAAAAAATCCAAAGTTCCTAAAAGAAAAAAACAAAAATGTCGCCATTTCCCAAGATCCGTAGTGTCTCCATTTTTTGTGATCCAGGGCTGGGTGATTATATTTTGGTGCAGATGCGATCTTTTGATCACCCGTTATTGCATTTTAATGCAATGTTATAGTGCTCAAAAAAACATAAGTCTGCCATTTAGACTTTTGTTTATAGTTACGCTGTTTACCTGATGCAGACCCCGAGTTATCATGCCAACCCATCGGCGACCCTCGGTCATGTGACATGGGCGCCAATGGGCGAGATTTGTGACGCACTTCCAGCACGAGCAAGTTAAATACCACTGTCAGATTGACAGCAGCATTTAACATGTTAACAGCCGCCGGTGGATTGCGATTGCACCTGCGGCTGTTAGGGGCACATGTCAGCTTTTCAAATCAGCTGACATGTGCCTGAAAAGTTGCAGGCATTTCGCCGGAGCCCCCAGCAAACAGGGGAGCTCACCTTAGGCGTAACTATACATATAAGGTGGGAAAGGGGTTAATGGTTCAAAAGTATCCATTTATGAGGTTAAATCTTTCCTTTGTGGTGTTTACACATAGGCATTGCATGCAGAATTAGCTGCAGCTTTTTCACAAGGGTGGCATGCTAAAATTATCCCTGTTTGGGGAGTATCAAAAAGTTTATTCTTTGCTAATTTTTTATAAGCCATTCAAAAATAATTTCTGTTTTGGATCAGCAGACAACACATTTGCTGTTTAGATATACACTAGATGCAGCTATGGCAAGTTCTTAACAAACAATACAAAAATTAACCCTATTTTGAAGTTCAGCAGATATTTGCTATTTGCAAAATAAAGACAGTACCGTAATCTCAAGCCATGCCAAAATTATCTCTCTACTAATGGAGCAGCAACAAGTGAAGAAGCAATGGCTTCACAAACATAAGTGGAATATCTATGTTTTGGGATCTGCAATTGGTTTTCTATCCACAAAATGCAAAAATAATTATAACGGCTTATCAATCTGTCCAAAATTTTAATAAATTTATTCTTTAATTTAGCGAACAGGAACATAAATAGGCTAGGGAAGAAGCAATGACTTGCAGTGAAAAGATTACTCCCATTTTTGGAGCAGCTCACTTTTTGTGTACCCTGAAAATGATATACTGCCCAGAAGCAGCACAGTATAGCAGTATAGCTACTAAACAACATGCTGGACAAACTTAGGAGATGTGTGTGGATGTCTAGCGGCAATGGCAGCAGAAGTGGAAGCAACAGGTAGAAAATGATGGGACAGGAAAATAGATGTCTGACAGTCAAGGGTAATCACTGGCAGCCCAAGAATCAGCACAGTACAATTTACATAAGGGGCAAGGAGTAGATGCCCGGCTGGGTGTTGGCCCTTGTAACTGATGGCAAGAGAGCTTGGGGCATTGTCCAAAGAAACGTTCAACCTAACCTAGCTAATCAACTGTTGAGTCTCCACTTGCTGAAATACATCTGTGCAGCAGAAGATAAAACATCTGATCCATCTGTCAAATATACGGTCATCACTGCTGATGCCTCAGCCACTTATTGTAGCACAAAAAGGGGCGCATTGGCTCTGCTGGGAGCAAATAAGGACATCCTGGTCAGGAGTTTGATCAGCAGTCGTCTCTTTGTGGAAGTTTTATTGAGCAGGGAACACGGCTTATTTGGTAATATCAATTTTTACTTAGTTATGTCTTTTGCAAAAAATATTGCAGGATAGGCATCTTCCAGAGAGGCTGAGCTCAAGCCATAATTTCTTAAAAATAAACCGGCTTCAATATGTGACACAACTGTTACTGCACCACAAACAACTTGACCAGGTGGAAGTAGAGTTGGACCACAAGTGGATGTTTGGGAGCTTATGCCTTTTTCCTTGACATACAATCAGGGTTGGATATTTGGAGGTGCAATAGAGAAGGAGGAAGAGTATTAGTAATATGATGAACAGTAGATGATGGTGATAATGACACTGACCAGGTGTTACTTGAGAATTCGGTCTGGCTGACGTAAAGATAAGTGTGAGGTGAAGGGGGAACAACCTGAGACTTGCTCTGATTGCTGGCTGGCTTGCTTTCCCAAATGAGCAAGTGATGTCATGTGCTTATGAGGTTCTGTGGGTTTGCAAATTAAGAGGCAGAACAGAAACAGGTGCCCCTGATGGAATTGAAATTCTGCTATGTAAAATATTAAATGCTATGGTGGTAGGAGAAGTGGACTGAGCAGAACACTGAAGTCTTCGCTGTCAGAGGTAACATCATCCTGCTGTAACTGAGACAAATGATATGACATATACAGTGCCTTGGAAAAGTATTTAGACCACGTGAACTTTTCCACATTTCCCATTACAATCAAACTAAAATGTATTTTGTTGTAATTTTATATGAAATACAAACACAAAGTAACAAGTATTTGTGACATGTAAAGGAAACAATATACAGTATTCTAATTATTTTAAAAATATATATCTGAAAATTGTTACTGCATTTTTACTCAAATCCTCCCACCCCTTCAAAGTCAATACTTTGTAAGAACATTTTTAGGTGCAATTACTGCTGCATGTTTTTTTGGGTATGTTTCTACAAGCTTTGGATGGAGAGCAACTGTGAACAGCAATTTTCAAGTTTTGCCACGGATTAGCAATGAGATTTAGGTCTGGCCTTTGACGGGCCAATCAAACAGATGAATATGCTTAGATTTAAACCATTTAAATGCCGCTCTGACAATATATTTTGGGTCGTTGTCCTGCTGGAATGTGAACCTGCAGCCCATTCTTAAATCTTTTGCAGCGTCTAACAGGTTTTCCTCCAGGATTGCCCTGAATTTAGCTCTATCCATCTTCCCATTATCTCTGACCAGCTTCCCTGAATCTGCTGAAAAAAGTATCCCCACAGCATGATGCTTCCACCACCATGTTTGATGACTGGTTGATGTTTTCAAGGTGATGTGCAGTGTTACTTTTCAGCCACACATAACATCTTTTTAGTTGACCAAATACTTATTTTCCACCATAATTTGCAAAATAAATCTTACCAAATCAGACAAGGTGATTTTCTGGATTTGTTTTCTCATTTTGTCTCTCATAATTGTGGTCTACCTATGATGTCAATTACAGGCCTCTCTCATCTTTTTAAATGGGAGAACTTGCACAATTGGTGGCTGACTAAATACTTTTTTTTCCCCACTGTATGTAACTTTAAAAAAAAAAAAAAAAAAAACATGTACACTTTGTGAGGTAGAAAGTTGCATTTACGTTTCTGGAATTTTGGGAATTTTCTTTTGTCTTTTAAAAAAAAAACCTTTACAAACAGAATTGCAAATCAAATGCAAAATTAAGTGCCTCATGATCTGTCCATGTCACAAGCCAGGAAGCACACTTTCTCGGACAGACAAGCCTTTGTTTCAGAATTTTAACTTCAGCAAAAGAAATAAGAATTAGTAAACAAACTGCCCTCCTTGCTTGTAGTGCACCAAGAATGAAAAAATAATTAGTGTTATTAAATTGCTTTACTGCAGTATATTACAAAACAATTAATTTACAGTCACACAGACTCTTTAGGTCTTGCACCTCCCCTATCATTTGAATATATGTATTATTCACAGACTGAGACTACTACTCCACTCCAATTTTCTAAGTTATTTAGCTGTGCCGAAGTAAACTACACTCTGATTGACACTATTCTTCCCTATTTCTAATGATGAGCTTTGCGCTCTGACATCCTATCCATAGGTTCTAAAACACTAAAATGGATGTTGTTTTCATTGTCTCATCTTTTGTACTGGCTGTATTTGGCTGCACTAGACCATGTGATGTAATAGTTGCATTACATTATGAAGAAGAAGAACTCTCTAACTGATGCCATTTTTGGCAATGTGTGAAATGGTGTCAGGTATTTTTTTTAGTGATCCATATGAATTGATTCCCAAATTGTTCAAATTTGCTGTGACCTGCAAATTTCATGAAATTCTATTTGGAAATGATTATCAGCGGATTGATTTAATAATCTCTAGTAAAAAGCCATTATTTCTTCATTTTGCAATCAGCAAACCTGTTGCTGATACCAAAATTATAGGAATATAGAGAGTGGATGGCAGCTCTGGCCATAGTGGTTAGGCCGGGATCACACACAGCAAGATACGGCCAAGTCTCGCAGGTTAAAACCAAGCTCTGGCGCCGGCACTCCGGAGCGGAGCGTGCAGCCACACAACAATACATGGAGCTGCACGCTCCGCTCCGGAGTGTCGGTGCCAGAGCTTGGTTTTAACATGCGAGACTCGGCCGTATCTCGCTGTAGTGTGACTCCGGCCTTAGTCTGTTAAATGCCAATGTCAAGCTATAATATCGGCATTTACAACACGCAGTCCAGAGGTACGATTTTTAACCACCTAGTGGTGCCCCCGTGATGAGATGACAAGGTACCAGTGGGTTACCATTACAGCTGGGGGTCTGCTGACCCTGACAAGATGCCATTTCTATGATAGCCAACCTCTGGATGGCGTTCATATGAGACTGTGATTTTCACTATACACAACAATAATAAAATTGCTGTATAAAGCACAAGCGATCAGCCAAATGCAGGTTCCTGTCCCCTAAAGGGACTACAGAACAGAGTAAAAAGTAAAAAAATTAAAAAAAAATCTAAAAAAAACAAAAAAAAACAAACAACCACAATTTCAAACTAAATAAATGCGAAATAAAAAATACATATACAGTATGTGGTATTTCCACATCCATAAAAATTGTATCTATCAAAATATAGAATTAATTAACCTGATTGGTATATGGCGTAGCAAGAAAAAAAACCTCAAAACGCCAGAATTTTTATTTTTTTTTTGGCTGCCTCAACACTGCAGAGAAATTCAGTAAAAAGCGATCTAAACATTGTATCTACCCCAAATGGTATCAACAAAATTATCAGCTCACGGCGCAAAAAACCAAGGTGACGCAATTGTAATACTTTTTTTTTTTTTTTTTTTTTTAAATCTCCCAATTTTTTTTACCACTTAAAAAAAGCTAAGCACATGATAAAATAATGTCATTCAAAGGTACACTGCATTCCTCTGTATCCACTGCATGTTGTACCATTGGGATTGTTTTCTTATGGGCAATAGTAATTTCCACACTCTCTTTGAATTTCTAGACAGCCCAGTGATTGCATCTCTTCATTTACTGGTAACAAGTGAATATTTTGCTTTTTTTTTCATCCAAGAAAGACATTCCACAAATACCCTATTCCAAGCCTGATGAAGGGTACATTACCGAAACGTTGCCATACTTCATTCTGCGGATTAATAACTTATTTTGGATATGCGGGTAGAAAGTTAAAACCAGTAAAAAAATCAGTTTTGTGCCTATTCTTGGTGTACTGGTCCTTATACAATATTAATTTTCCGACGACGTAGAGAGTAATGTGATCTGATTCCATTGGAATAAGCACCCATTGTATTCTTTGCGACATAAATTGGTGGTTGATTAACCCACTTTTTTTCTACATGTCCACAGAGAAAAATACTTATACCTCTGGATGAAATGGAGAGAAGAAATAAAAGTATAAAAACAGAAAATTGTTCAGTAATGAAGGGTTAAAGGCTTAGTTAGCAATACTTAAGTTTTGGTGCAAGTACAATTTTTTTTTAAATTTATGTTGAGGCTGGTGAACTCAAATTTCAGAAGATCATCTTCAGTCTTCAGTCCTACATTAGATAATGTACTACTAACTATCATAGTTGTGTACAGAAGTGCACATATCCTCATGCATAAATTACTCCACAGTAGCAATTGAAGAGCTTAAACAGTGGTTTGGTCATGGACAGATTATAAAAATATATTAAAAATTTAGTCCAGAGCAGTAGCGTAGCTACCGGGGGGGGCAGAGGGGGCGGTCGGACCCCGAGCTCTGAGGGGGCCCACCGGAGCTACTCTACTGTAACTGTATCGGCGTGCACAGCACACCCATACAGCTACATTCTGCGGCAGAGCAGGGAGAATCGATCTCCCTACTCTGCCGCCCAGCCGCTATGGGCCCCTGAGAAGGTGGGGGGCCCCGGTGCCAGCAGTGCGCCCCCCACCTCACAGCCAGCAATGTCGTCCTGGGCTATTCTGTGCGCATAGGACCTGTGATGAGGTCACGGGAGGGGCGGAGTCAGGGGGTCACATGATCAGGGGCTTCAACGGCTGCAGGGCTCTGCTGTACTGGTTGTCATGGTGCTGGATGAGGTGAAATAAGTTTCTGTGTGGGCTCAGGAGGGGTTTACAGGGTGGATTTAGCAGAGCTGTGTGTGTATGAGGTGTACAGAGCGGAGCCGTGTGTGTAGAAGGTGTACGGTGCAGAGATATGCATGTATGAGGTGTACAGAGGAGCGGAACCACGTGTGTATGGGGTGAGCGGAGCCGTTTGTGTACAGAGCGGAGCCAAGTGTGTATGGGTCGGGGTGTACAGAGCAGAGCCGTGTGTGTACGGGGTGTGCGGAGCAGAGCCGTGTGTGTGCGGGGTGTGCGGAGCAGAGCCGTGTGTGTGCGGGGTGTACGGAGTACGGAGTGGAGCCGTGTGTGCAATGTGTACGGATTGGAGACGTATGTGTACGAGGAGTATGGTGCGGAGCCGTGTGTGTACTGGGTGTGCGGAGCAGAGCCGTGTGTGTACAAGGTGTACGGAGCAGAACCCGGATGTGTACAGCGTGTACAGAGCAGAGCCGCGTGTGTACGGGGTGTAGGGAGCAGAGCCACGTGTGTACAAGGTGTACGGAGCAGAGCCGCATGTGTACAAGTGCACGGAGCGGAGCCAGGTGTGTACAAGGTCTACGGAGCGGAGCCGCGTTTGTACAGTGTGTACATAGCAGAGGCGCATGTGTACAGCGTGTACGTAGCAAAGGCGCGTGTGTACAGCATGTACGTAGCAGAGGTACGTGTGTACAAGGTGTACGGAACAGAGCCGCGTGTGTACAAGGTGTGAGGAACAGAGCCGCATGTGTGCAAGGTGTACGGAACAGAGCTGCGTGAGTACAATGTGTACGGAGCAAAGTAGTGTGTAAAGAGGGTGTGGAGCAGAGCCGTGTGTGTATAGGGGGTATCAGGTGCAGTAATAAGGACACATACAGCAGCAGCGGCTCAGTATTGGGGTATCAAGTGCAGTAATAGGGACACATACGGCAGCAGAGGCTCAGTATTGGGGTATCAAGTGCAGTGATAGGGACACATACGGCAACAGCGGCACAGTATTGGAGTATCAGGTGCAGTAATAAGGACACATACGGCAGCAGCGGCTCAGTATTGGGGAACCAAGTGCAGTAATAGGGACATATACGGCAGCAGTGGCTCAGTATTGGGGTATCAGGTGCAGTAATAGGGACACATACGGCAGCAGAGGCTCAGTATTGGGGTATCAAGTGCAGTAATAGGGACACATACGGCAGCAGCGGCTCAGTATTGGGGTATCAGGTGCAGTAATAAGGACACATACGGCAACAGTGGCTCAGTATTGGGGTATCAAGTGCAGTAATAGGGATGTATACGGCAGCAGTGGCTCAGTATTGGGGTATCAGGTGCAGTAATAGGGAAACATATGGCAGCAGCGGCTCAGTATTGGGGTATCAAGTGCAGTAATAGGGACACATAAGGCAGCAGCGGCTCAGTATTGGGGTATCAGGTGCAGTAATAAGGACACATACGGCAACAGTGGCTCAGTATTGGGGTATCAAGTGCAGTAATAGGGACGTATACGGCAGCAGTGGCTCAGTATTGGGGTATCAGGTGCAGTAATAGGGAAACATATGGCAGCAGCGGCTCAGTATTGGGGTATCAAGTGCAGTAATAGGGACACATACGGCAGCAGCGGCACAGTATTGGAGTATCAGGTGCAGTAATAAGGACACATACGGCAGCAGCGGCTCAGTATTGGGGTATCAAGTGCAGTAATAGGGATGTATACGGCAGCAGTGGCTCAGTATTGGGGTATCAGGTGCAGTAATAGGGACACATACGGCAGCAGAGGCTCATTATTGGGGTATCAAGTGCAGTAATAGGGACACATACGGCAGCAGCGGCACAGTATTGGAGTATCAGGTGAAGTAATAGGGACACATATGGCAGCAGAGGCTCAGTATTGGGGTATCAAGTGCAGTAATAGGGACACATACGGCAGCAGCGGCTCAGCATTGGGGTATCAGGTGCAGTAATAGGGACACATACGGCAGCAGCGGCTCAGCATTGGGGTATCAGGTGCAGTAATAGGGACACATATGGCAGCAGAGGCTCAGTATTGGGGTATCAAGTGCAGTAATAGGGACACATACAGCAGCTCAGCATTGGGGTATCAGGTGCAGTAATAGGGACACATACTGCAGCAGCGGCTCAGCATTGGGATATCAGGTGCAGTAATAAGAACACATACAGCAGTAGCGGCTCAGCATTGGGGTATCAGGTGCAGTAATAGGGACACATACGGCAGCAGCGGCTCAACATTGGGGTATCAGGTGCAGTAATAGGGACACATACGGCAGCAGCGGCTCAGCATTGGGGTATCAGGTGCAGTAATAGGGACACATACGGCAGCAGCGGCTCAGCATTGGGGTATCAGCAGGATGAGTGGTTTGTGCAGGTTGGAGATAGATGTGATGGGGCTGGAATATGAGAAGTGAAATGTGTCATTGTTGTATTCTCTGTAGCAGAATCGTGGCTGGAGGAGTTGTCATGTCGGTCTGGGCCAGATGGAAAAGACGTGAAAAGTGACCGATTCCATCAGAAAGAACGTCAGTGGTAAGACACCAACTATACCTGTGCAGTAATCACATATGTTTTGTAGGACTGGTATTTACCACTCACCATATTGCGGTAATATCCATGTTGGTCTTTATATAGGGATTATTTTCAGTAACAGCGCAGTCATCTCCTACATCCACTATTAGGGTGCGTCACCAAGTTGTAATCACAGTTACCTAGTTATGGGCCCACTCAGAAGTTTCGCCCCCCCTGAACCGAAACCCTAGCTACGACTCTGGTCCAGAGGACAATGAAGAAGAAAGGATCTGAGCCACAATGCAGGACACAGTTATTGTTCTGAAATTTGCATTGACATTAAAATACAAAGGATGAATCTGAAGTAAGAATTACTGATCTGTGTCCAATTTTGTTGTTTGTTTCAGTTTAGTTGAACCTTTAATAGCAGTAACACATTAATTATCTGTGAATATGTGCTTTTCACATTGAAAGCAGGATAAAATGAAATTTTCATCAATGCTGAGCTTGATCATACGAACATCACAATTATGTTTTTAACCTTGTACTTTTCAAAAGAGAAATGAAAATAAAAAAATTTCACATACAAGAGAACACTCATTAGGAAGGCCAGAAGATTTTCCCCCTAACATTGTTTTCTTATGCTTTGAACACTGTGGATTAAAGAGCTTGTCGAGAATATGATGATGATGTTAAAATCACTAAGTGAGGTACGTTACTTCAATTACAGGACTATTTCCTCTTCTTTATGCTGAAGATAGTTCTTAATGACAGTAACTAGATGTTTGGGGTCAATCAGACTCCTCCCTCGTGGTACTGCTTTATGGATAAGTATCTGCCTGCATTTCTCAGCACTGAAGACACAAACGATCTTGACCAAATGCCCAACTCCATTTGATGAAACTTGCAAGGAGCCTCCATCATTCTTCATTGTTGCCTGCAGATAATCATTATTGTACCATTTTCCATCATTAAAACCAACAAATTGCCTATTGTTACATACAAATATTTGAAATTTTGACTCCTCAGTCAAGAGCACCTGCTATCATTTTTACTCCCCAAGGCATATGGTTTTATGCATACTTGAGATACTTGTCATTGTTTCCATTTCAAAGGTATAAATTTTTGGTTGCAATTCTTTGATAACGATCACTTCTAGCCAGACATCTCTGAACAGTAGCTGCTTGTAGCTGGGTCCCACCGATTGCTGCCAGTTCTGAGCCGATGGCACTCCTGGACATCATCTGATAACAAAGGGAAGTAAGCATGATGTGTCTTTCATCTCCTGCACCAAATTTCCTTGACCATAACTTTATATACAACCAGCAATGCTGAGAAATACAGGCAGATACTTATCCATTATGCCATACCATCAAGGAGGCATCTGGCAAACTACAAATTAATTTTGGATCAGGACAGCAACCCCAAACATACAGCCAATGTTGTTACAAACTATTTTCATCATAAGGAAGAAGTAGTAGTCTTGGAAATGATGATATAGCCCCTGTAAGCGTGTGGACTATACTGTCGCATTCCTGCTACTGAAGACACCAATTTCGCCATGTGAATTGTGTCATGCATTTTTGTGTATACAAACATGGTCAAAATTGTTGGTACCTCTCGTGTAATGACAAAAAAAAACCACATTGGTCACAGAAATAACTTGAATCTGACAAAAGTATTAATAAATAAAAAATCTATGAAACTGAACAAGTGAAAGTGAGACGTTGCTTTTCAACCATGCTTCCACAGAATTAAAAAAAAATAAAACTCATGAAATAGGCTTGGACAGAAATGATGGTACCCCTGAAAATAATGTGACAAAACGGACATGTTAAATCAAGGTGTGTCCACTAATTAGCATTACAGGTGTCTCCAATCTTGGAATCAGTAACTGGGCCTGTGTAGAGAGCTACAGATACTCACTGTGCTGTTTGGTGACATGGTGTGTATCACACTCAACATGGACCAGAGGAAGCGAGGGAAAAAGTTGTCTCAGGAGATTAGAAAGAAAATAATAGACAAATATGTTAAAGGTAAAAGTTATAAGACCATCTCCAAGCAGCTTGATGTTCCTGTGACTATAGTTGCACATATTATTCAGAAATTTAAGATCCATTGGACAGTAGCCAACCTCCCTGGACATGGCCGCAGGAGGAAAATTCATGACAAATCAAAGAGACGGATAATACGAATGGTAACAAAAGAGCCCAAATAACTTCTAAACAGATTAAAGGTGAACTTCAAGCTCAAGGTACATCAGTGTCAGATTGCACCATCCATCGTTGTTTGACCCAAAGTGGACTTCATGGGAGACGACCAAGCAGGACACCATTGTTGAAAAAAAATCAATAAAAAAGCCAGACTGGAATTTGCCAAACTACATGTTGACAAGCCACAAAGCTTCTGAGAGAATGTCCTAGGTACAGATGAGACAAAAATGGAACTTTTTTGGCATGGCACATCAGCTCTATGTTCACAGATGGAAAAATGAAGCATATCAAGAAAAGAACACTGTCACTATTGTGAAACATGGAGGAAGCTCTGTTATGTTCTGGGGCTGCTTTGCTGCATCTGGCACTGGGTGTTTAGAATCTGTGCAGGGTACAATGAATTCTCAAGACTGTCGAGGGGTTCTAGAGAAAAATGTGCTGCCCAGTGTCAGAAAGCTTGGTCTCAGTCGCAGGTCATGGGTCTTGCAACAGGATAATGACTCAAAACACACAGCCAAAAACACCCAAGAATGGCTAAGAGGAAAACATTGGACTATTCTGAAGTGGCCTTCTATGAGCCCTGACCTAAATCCTATTTAGCATCTTTGGAAAGATCTGAAACATGCCGTCTGGAAAAGGCAACCTTCAAACACGAGACAACGGGCGCAGTTTGCTCTTGAGGAGTGGGCCAAAATACCTGTCGAGAGGTGCAGAAGTCTCATTGACAGTTACAGAAACAGTTTGATTACAGTGATTGCCTCAAAAGGTTGTGCAACAAAATATTAAGTTATGGGTACCGTCATTTCTGTCCAGGCCTTTTTCATGAGTTTTATTTTTTTTAAATTCTGTGGAAGCATGGTTGAAAAGCAAGGTCTGACTTTCATTTGTTCATTTTCATATATTTTTTATTACTTTTGTCAGATTCAAGTTATTTCTGTGACCATTGTGGGTTTTTCTGTCATTAAACGAGGGGTACCAACAATTTTGACCATATACTGTGTGTGTGTATATATATATATATATATATATATATATATATATATATATATATATACACACACACACACGCACTATACTATATATATAGTATCATGTGAAGTGTAAACTATGTCATGTAGTTTTGAAATGTATTCGATAATCATGTGATATAATGTGAATTGTCATGTATGATGACATGGTAATGTATAGATAATGTAAAGGTTATTATGAATAATGTGAGTAGTGTCTAGTGCAGCTTAAGTATAGGGTAAGGAATAGATTAGGATTTAGGACAGAAGATAGCGACTGTAGGTAGATGATGCAGTGTAAGATACAGTTAATATTTGGAACTAGCTCATAGTGGGAGAGGAAAGTGCCAATAAAAAGGACACTGCTTACTGTTTTGAAAAGAGTTCGTTAGCTGGAGTGATAAGGTCAAGTTTAAAGGTGCAGTGGGCTGATAGTGGAAGTGAGTGCATATTGTTCTGGGCAGTACAAGGCCTTAAAAAAAATTCCCTGCGGACATTAATGCAACATCCAGAGGTCAATGTTCTATACAAGTGCTATGGCAAGCACCTCAACCCTTTTTATGAAGAGGAAGATGGACGTGTAACCGCGTGTGGGAAAGGTAATGGATCTCAATTGTACTGCAGAACTGGACTGGGAATACCTAAGGCTGACAGGATCAATGAATGCAGGGATAGTCCAGGAAGAACAGATAAAAAAGCTGGAAATTTACTGTACTGAGGAAACAAGAAATGGAGAGTGTTGTGCCTGATCCTGCGTGTTACAAGCACTTGAACTGTCGAGTAAATGTCTGTGGGTTGAAACGAACTGGATGTCTCCTGGTTTGTGTGTGGTGGGTCCTAAAGTTAAAGACCTGGAGATGGATGAGGCCTGTGATCTGCAAGTGAGTCTAAAGCCCCCGTCACACATAGTGATCTCACTAGCGAGATCGCTGCTGAGTCACAAGTTTTGTGATGCAACAGCGATCTCACCAGTGAGATCGCTGTGTGTGACACTGACCACCGACCGGCCCCCCTGCCGGTTATTGCTGATCGTCCTGGAATGGCCAGGTCATTTTTTTGATCGCTGGTCTCCCGCTGGCCAGCACGCATCGCTGCGTGTGACAGGCGGGAGACCAGTGATCAGCGCGCTGGTAACTAAGGTAAACGTCGCATTTCTAAGATGTGTACCTTAGTTACCAGCACGCTGGTGCAGGCAGCTGGTAACCAAGGTACACATTGGGTTTCTAAGTGCCGCGCGCTGCTTAGAAACCCAATGTGTACCTTGGTTACCAGCTCCCTGCACCAGCGCGCTGGTATCTAAGGAACACAGTGGGTAACTAAGCGACGTGCATCGCTTGTTACTCTCCTGTCGCTGGTGCTGATCGCTGGTGAAGCTGCCTGTTTGGCAGCTCACAAGCGGTCATGTAGCGACACACCAGCGATCATGTAGCAACACACCAGCGATTCTGACAAGGTAATATCGTTGTCGGGATCGCTGGTGCTTCGCTATGTGTGACGCGGCCCTAACGCACATTGGGACTGGGACACAATTTTTCTGTAAAGTGCTAGGGCAACATTAAGCACTAGTTAGTGCGCGACTACTGCCCTTTGTCATGGCAACTTACACCCCCACAGATTACTGATCTCAACACCATTAGGTATGTATGGGTTTACACAAAGAGACAGAAGGATTTGCACAAGTCTATATCCACAGAAAAACCATGGTTAGTTTCCCAAGATGCTTGAAATAATCTCCCTGCCAAAATCCTTCAAAACCGTGTGAAAGTGTACCTACGAAAATTGATGCTGTTTTGAATGCAGAGGGCGGTCACACCAAACATTTACTTGACTTGGAATTCTTTTTTGTTCACTTACTTTACATATCGTTTATTAATTAAAATAAACTATTAACACTTCTATTTGTGACAGCATTCTTACTCTGCAGCATTTTTCCCACATCGGTCTACAGGACCAGTTTTAGATCAGTGGGGCCGTGGGCAAAAGTTTTAATTTGGATCCTAAATGCTAACATAATGCACCTCACACAAACATTTCGATTCCATTTACATGTGCTGAGTCAGACTGTTAAGCAAGCGCAATCGACAATATCGAAGTCATTCTGCGTTTGTTTCTCAGCCTCTTCACTCAGAATGACAAAGAATGATGGGCACAGAACGATAACTGGTAGATCAATCTTATACAGTAGAAAAACCTCGGCACACAAATTTTGATGAATTCAATGTTAATTACTCCAAAAATGAAAAAATGGACCAAAGACTATGTCATACAGATAATCAATAATCAATCAACGTTTTGGCCATGGGGCCTTTATCAAGATTTTATCTGAAATAAATCCAAAAAAATAAAAATCATAATGTAAAATTTATGCCATATAATGTTCTACTTAATAAGACTAAAGCAATTCTGATAAAATTATTTCAATACATATATACTGATACAGAGATGGTACCTCAGATTACCACCACAGAGATAAACAATAATCATCTCATAAAAAATCATATCCATCTTATATAAAACCTTATATAAAACACTGATTTGGTGCCATACAAAAAACAAAAAAATATTCTAATACCTGTATGAATTATGGTCCTAAGACGTCAAGACAGGAATCCATCATATGCTCATTTCACACGGATGAATGTGGGTTACCTTTTACCAAAAAGATACATACATGAATGTCTATATACTGAAAGATAGAGAACACCACGCGCTCCAGCTTGAGCGACCGCTTTAAAGGAGACAAGGAAAGGGCAAAGAAATCAGTCTACGCATACCACCAATAAGAACATCCAAAAGACGTGCCGACAAGGGCCAGTGACCGTGAGGTGTGCTCCGCAAATGCCCTGCAGATACCGGCTTCCTTATATGCCAGTAATGAAAGACACTTCCGGGGTGTCGGCGTGTATCAAAACCGACTGTGCATGCGCCGTCGAAGGCTGACGGAAACACCCGAGGTGCAAAAGCGTCGTGAAGCCGAAGATAGCTGGGAAGTTACGAAGTCCATTTAAAGCCACTGCCTGTGCTCAGGAAGATAAGGTGTGCAGACACCATCACCGATTCATGAAGAGAAAGACTCATTTATCGCGGGTGTTTTTAGTTTGCAACTGAAAAGAAAAAAGATAAGAAAAAGAGATTATTAGTGAAAGTGTAATCCCTAATCACTCCAATAAAAAAAATTTTGTCAAAGGAAAAAAGTAAAAAATAAAAAACTATCGATCAGATTATTCTTTTATCGCAAGAAGAATCAAACTAACATCATACATTGTACCAAAGCACACATTAGCAGTATACCATGAATAAGGTTGAATTCACATTAGGTAATATCCAACAATGATAAAAATGCTGTGAAAACAGAAATAAAGGAAAAATCCAGATATGGGTGACAAAACCTAACAACATACATTGAGATCCTTTCATAGGGAAAAGGAATTATCCTACACCTTTAAACTAACCAATAATATCAAACTCTCTGGTCAACCCCAGTGGTGCTAGGGTCTGTAGAGCAGGGGTCCCCAACCACCGGTCTACGGCCCAGAACCGGGCCATTGCAGTTCTGTTGCTGGTCTGCAGAGCCACTGCTCAGAATGCTGGACACATGGGGAGCCGGCGGCTGTAGCACTGTAGTGACAGCTGCAACCGCCGGCTTCCAGAAGACATCGATATTCACCCTCAGTTCCTGCATCCCTATCGGGCATGGAAGCTTCATCCAGTGCTAAGCGGTCACGTAGTACCGCTCATTAATGTCATGAAAATGGGCGCGACTCCACTCTCATAGGCGTGGCGTCCATATTCATGACTTTAATGAGCAGTAGAACGTGACAGGAAGAAGCTGAGGCGCCAGGATAGGGATTGCAGGGAAGCTCAGTGACAGTGTGAAGGTAAGTATGATGGGGAGGAAGGGGGAGCCCAGCCATGCATACAAGGGTGGGAGCAGAGCCATGCATACAAGGGTGGGAGCGGAGCCCTGCATACAAGGGTGGGAGCGGAGCCCTGCATACAAGGGTGGGAGCAGAGCCATGCATACAAGGGTGGGAGCAGAGCCATGCATACAAGGGTGGGAGCAGAGCCATGTATACAACAGTGGGAGCAGAGCCATGTATACAAGAGTGGGAGCAGAGCCATGTAACAAGAGTGGGAGCAGAGCCATGTATACAAGGGTGGGAGCAGAGCCATGTATACAAGCGTGGGAGCGGAGCCATGCAAACAAGGGTGGGAGCGGAGCCATGTATACAAGGGTGGGAGAAGAGCCATGCATACAAAGGTGGGAGTGAGAGCCATGTATACCAGGGTGGGAGCAGAGCCATGTATACCAGGGTGGGAGCAGAGCCATGTATACAAGGGTAGGAGCGGAGCCATGCATACAAGGGTGGGAGCGGAGCCATGTATACAAGAGTGGGAGCGGAGCCATGTATACAAGGGTGGGAGCAGAGCCATGTATACAAGGGTAGGAGTGGAGCCATGCATACAACGGTGGGAGCAGAGCCATGCATACAAGGGTGTCACTGTCTCCCATCACCTCTAGATGGGACCGTCTTGTTGCAGGAAAACAAGCCCAGTGCTCCCACTAATACAGGGAAACAAGCCCGGTGCTCCCACTCATTCAAAACCTATGGTGAGTTGAGTCACATTCACATTATAAATGTTATAATTAAATGATAAGTATGCACTACTAAACTACAACCCTGTCCATAGCCCCGCCCCTTATGACCAAAGCCTCACCCCTGCCACACCTTCATCCCCGCCCTGTTGGGCCATGGAAGAATGGTCTTGCCTGAAGCCAGTCCCTGGTGTAAAAAAGGTTGGGGACCACTGCTGTAGAGTGTGGATCCAATAGGATTCACGCTCCTTTAATCTTTTTACCCTATCACCTCCTCTCCTAGCCAATAAACTTGATCAATAACTTGATACTTCAATTGAGTGACAGAATGGCCACAAGACTTAAAGTGGGCTAGAATGGGCAATAATGTCTGCCCACACCTAATTGTAGGTTTGTGTTGTGAGATGCGGTCGCGGATATGTTGGGTAGTCTCCCCAACATATCCGAGACCGCATGGGCACTTAATAAAGTACACTACAAAAGAGGAATTGCATGTAAAATATCCATTAATTGGATAGCGACGGCCCGTGCGGGGATGTGTGAAGAAATCCCCTTCTGTAATGTTAGAACATTGTAAACACCCCAGACACGGAAATGTACCCCTGCGGGAAATGGCTAGTATTTTTTGAATACGTTCTTTCTTATTAGAGCCAACATCAGCCCTAACCAAAAAATTTTTGTTATTATTCGGTCTCTTGTAACACATAATGGGTTTTGAAAGAAACTCTGGAATAGTGGGATATGAATTTTTAAGTAGATCCCAATGTTTCAGGATACACTGATTTATTAAATTATTAAAAGGATGGAATGTGCTAACGAAAGCCACTCTGTTTTTATTATCCCTATGGAGGGACGGATTCCTAAATTCTTTAAGTGTCTGTATCGGATAACCTCTACTTTGGAACCGTGCCTCCATTTCCTGATGTAGTTCCCTAGTAGTGAGATTTGAAACAATCCTATCTATCCTCACATGTTGTGATCTTGGTAACGCCCGTTTTGTGTGTTTTGGATGACTGCTCCCAAAGTGAAGTAAACTATTCTTATCAGTTGATTTGATATACAAATCAATTTCAATTGAACCATCTGGTTTAACTGTCACAAGAGTATCAAGGAAATTAATAGAGTGACAATCATGGTGAAGGGAGAAGGTGAGACCCGCAATAGATGTATTTAAATCATTAAAAAAAAACAAAAAAAGTGTCCTCGCCCCCATCCATACCAAAAAAAGTCATCAATATAACGTTTCCAATACATTGCATGTCATATAAATAAAAGATGATTGTACACAAAAGAGTCCTCAAAATGCGCTATAAATATATTGGCATGGGGGGTGCCACATTTGAACCCATAGCCGTTCTTTTATTCTGTATATAGAACTGATCTTCAAAAAGAAAAAAATTATTTGTCAGGATTAACCCTCCATCAGGAACAATGGATCTGACAGGCGCAGCTCTTCTACTTTCATTTCTCCCTTCTCACCAGATTTTCAGGAAACCCCCTCCCTCTAGATAGTCTCCTGGCTCTAGCTGCTGTGTGAAACCTGATACCACAGTTGGTCTGCAGAGCTTCAGGAAGGAAGATATAGCTGTGCTGGCTTCTTAGGCTCATTGGTCCCAAACACATCACACTTTATAAGGTTGGTATGTAATGTTTTTAGTCATTACTATTGTTTATTTAGCTTGTTTTATGAATGGATAGAGAAAGGTTTGTGGATATTTCATATAAATAAGGCAGATTTTCTTACAAATGAAAGTGTACTTCTCAGGAGTTTTGAAATTTGTGTATATCAAAGTTATTACTTTTATGTTGAGTAAATGGGTTTGTTTGGCACCTGATAATGTGTAGTCTCTTTTATTACATCCCTATGAAGGTCTCTGATCACTTTTAGATCACTGAAATTGAGAAAATTAGATATTCTAGGCATTTTTCTAGCCTGCGCTTGACAGGCACATTGTTCCATTACGAGTTAGTGCGAATATTGTTCCTGACGGAGGGTTTTGTAAAGTCCCTACAGAACTCGATCTGATCACCAGTAAAGTTAGTACTCTTAGATAGAAATGTGACCATAGACTCAATATCATCTCGGTGTACAATGCTCGTATACAAGCTGTTCACATCAAGTGTGATCAGTCTACTACCCATCGGACCAATTGATCTGATGCTCTGTAAAAAATCTGAGGTGTCTTTTATATAAGATTTAATAAGAGGAACGTACGGGGTGAGTATTTTCTCTAATGTAATAGATAGCGGAGACAGGACTGAGTTAGTGGAGGCCACTCTAGGCCGTCCAGGTGGTTTTGATAAATCCTTATGGATTTTTTGGGAAAGTGATTAAAAATTCACCAAGCTTTAAATCAATAGTGCCTAACTGGCAATAAAAATTGACAAGATTTTTAATCTTTCTCGCTATCTCAAAGGTTGGATTATAGGAGATAGGCGGATATAAGTATCAGTGTGACACAGTTGTGATAAAATGTCCGTAACATAATAGGAGCGATCCATTACAACTATAGCCCCTCCTATGTCGGCTGGCTTTTTAATTAACTTTTTATTTTCTTTTAGACTATTCAAACACCTTTTCTCCTCTACCGTAAGATTATTTTTAATCCGTACTGAATCTCTATTCACAGTTTTTATAGTTTCAGCAATATCCCGATGGACTAGATCAATAAATGTTTCCACCGGATGGTAAATGCATGGAGGTGAAAAATTACTTACAGACCGTAAATTCAAAGATTGCAATGAAAACTTCGACGATTTATCAACAAGGTCCACCTTATTACCCGATGTTCCATCAGAGAAAAGTAGCTTTAGATGTAACGTCCTATAGAACCTATGCAGGTCCTGATCCAATCGAAATGTATTAAACGCCGATGTAGGGCAAAAAGTTAAACCCTTCTGTAATAAAGTCATTTCTGAGGGGGAAAGGCATTCTGATGAGATGTTATATGCAATGTTCTCTTGTGAATGCCTACCTGAGACCGCGTGGTCATCCTCTGTTGATCTGTTACTCCGCCGTTTCCCCCTCCACGTCTTCCTCCTAAAAAAGGAGTAGTGGATGAACGTGAAGCTCCATCACTGTCTGAGCTGGTAGATACAGAACTGTACCCCCGTCGAAAAGAACGAGTATTCCTGTAAGTATTGGAAAGACGCCATCTGTAAACTTGATTATTATGGTAGTCATCCATGCCCCGGAGAAACTTACTCTTCTTCCTAATTTGTAAACTATTATGAAATTTAAAAATGGTTTGATCCAATTTAGTTTTTAAAGTATTGTAATCTTCAGTCGGAATAGTATTAACCAATTGTTGTTCTGTCGCTGAAATTTTAGCATTCAAATCGGTGATCTCCTTTTGTAAAAAAATCAATATTTAATATAATTATGTCCATAGAACACTTATTCAAAATAGATTCAAACCTTGAACAAAATTCAGTGTTATCCTGAAATAAAGTAGGTCTCAGTGAAACTCTCAATCCTCGTGGAATACGACTGACCCTATGGTATTCTGCCAACGTTGTGCAATGGAGATCAAGAGCTGTCAGTCTCCTCGAATCCTTTTCCAAATTTCTTGTACGTAGTGCCTCAGAAGGAGTATATAAAAAATCACCTGAAGTTTTAACTTTAGAGAGAATGTTGGAAGATTCTTTCCTGATTAAATGAAAATGTTGAAAAAGACATTTATACTGCAGGGGCTACACTCGAAAAAAGATCAATACTGTAGAGGACGGGGTGCTCACTGCCAATATAGGTGCTTAGAGGTAAAAAAAAACATATACTGTATATACACTCACTGGCCACTTTATTAGGTACACCATGCTAGTAACGGGTTGGACCCCCTTTTGCCTTCAGAACTGCCTCAATTCTTCGTGGCAGAGATTCAACAAGGTGCTGGAAGCATTCCTCAGAGATTTTGGACCATATTGACATGATGGCATCACACAGTTGGCGCAGATTTGTCGGCTGCACATCCCTGATGCGAATCTCCCGTTCCACCACATCCCAAAGATGCTCTATTGGATTGAGATCTGGTGACTGAGGAGGCCATTTGAGTACAGTGAACTCATTGTCATGTTCAAGAAACCAATCTGAGATGATTCGAGCTTTATGACATGGCGCATTATCCTGCTGAAAGTAGCCATCAGATGTTGGGTACATTGTGGTCATAAAGGGATGGACATGGTCAGCAACAATACTCAGGTAGGCTGTGGCGTTGCAACGATGCTCAATTGGTACCAAGGGGCCCAAAGAGTGCCAAGAAAAAATTCCCCACACCATGACACCACCACCACCAGCCTGAACCGTTGATACAAGGCTGGATGGATCCATGCTTTCATGTTGTTTACGCCAAATTCTGACCCTACCATCCGAATGTCGCAGCAGAAATCGAGACTCATCAGACCAGGCAACGTTTTTCCAATCTTCTACTGTCCAATTTCGATGAGCTTGTGCAAATTGTAGCCTCAGTTTCCTGTTCTTAGCTGAGAGGAGTGGTACCCAGTGTGGTCTTCTGCTGCTGTAGCCCATCTGCCTCAAAGTTCGACGCACTGTGCGTTCAGAGATGCTCTTCTGCCTACCTTGGTTGTAACGGGTGGCAATTTGAGTCACTGTTGCCTTTCTATCAGCTCGAACCAGTATGCCCATTCTCCTCTGACCTCTGGCATCAACAAGGCATTTCCGCCCACAGAACTGCCGCTCACTGGATTTTTTTTCTTTTTCGGACCATTCTCTGTAAACCCTAGAGATGGTTGTGCGTGAAAATCCCAGTAGATCAGCAGTTTCTGAAATACTCAGACCAGCCCTTCTGGCACCAACAATCATGCCACGTTCAAAGGCACTCAAATCACCTTTCTTCCCCATACTGATGCTCGGTTTGAACTGCAGGAGATTGTCTTGACCATGTCTACATGCCTAAATGCACTGAGTTGCCGCCATGTGATTGGCTGATTAGAAATTAAGTCTTAACACACAGTTGGACAGGTGTACCTAATAAAGTGGCCAGTGAGTGTATATATATATATATATATATATATATATATATACAGTGGGGAAAAAAAGTATTTAGTCAGTCAGCAATAGTGCAAGTTCCACCACTTAAAAAGATGAGAGGCGTCTGTAATTTACATCATAGGTAGACCTCAACTATGGGAGACAAACTGAGAAAAAAAAATCCAGAAAATCACATTGTCTGTTTTTTTTCATTTTATTTGCATATTATGGTGGAAAATAAGTATTTGGTCAGAAACAAGCAATCAAGATTTCTGGCTCTCACAGACCTGTAACTTCTTCTTTAAGAGTCTCCTCTTTCCTCCACTCATTACCTGTAGTAATGGCACCTGTTTAAACTTGTTATCAGTATAAAAAGACACCTGTGCACACCCTCAAACAGTCTGACTCCAAACTCCACTATGGTGAAGACCAAAGAGCTGTCTAAGGACACCGGAAACAAAATTGTAGCCCTGCACCAGGCTGGGAAGACTGAATCTGCAATAGCCAACCAGCTTGGAGTGAAGAAATCAACTGTGGGAGCAATAATTAGAAAATGGAAGACATACAAGACCACTGATAATCTCCCTCGATCTGGTGCTCCACACAAAATCCCACCCCGTGGGGTCAGAATGATCACAAGAACGGTGAGCACAAATCCCAGAACCACGCGGGGGGACCTAGTGAATGAACTGCAGAGAGCTGGGACCAATGTAACAAGGCCTACCATAAGTAACACACTACGCCACCATGGACTCAGATCCTGCAGTGCCAGACGTGTCCCACTGCTTAAGCCTGTACATGTCCGGGCCCGTCTGAAGCTTGCTAGAGAGCATTTGGATGATCCAGAGGAGTTTTGGGAGAATGTCCTATGGTCTGATGAAACCAAACTGGAACTGTTTGGTAGAAACACAACTTGTCGTGTTTGGAGGAAAAAGAATACTGAGTTGCATCCATCAAACACCATACCTACTGTAAAGCATGGTGGTGGAAACATCATGCTTTGGGGCTGTCTCTGCAAAGGGGCCAGGACGACTGATCCGGGTACATGAAAGAATGAATGGGGCCATGTATCGTGAGATTTTGAGTGCAAACCTCCTTCCATCAGCAAGGGCATTGATGATGAAACGTGGCTGGGTCTTTCAACATGACAATGATCCAAAGCACACCGCCAGGGCAACGAAGGAGTCGCTTCGTGAGAAGCATTTCAAGGTCCTGGAGTGGCCTAGCCAGTCTCCAGATCTCAACCCTATAGAAAACCTTTGGAGGGAGTTGAAAGTCCGTGTTGCCAAGCGAAAAGCCAAAAACATCACTGCTCTAGAGGAGATCTGCATGGAGGAATGGGCCAACATACCAACAACAGTGTGTGGCAACCTTGTGAAGACTTACAGAAAACGTTTGACCTCTGTCATTGCCAACAAAGGATATATCACAAAGTATTGAGATGAAATTTTGTTTCTGACCAAATACTTATTTTCCACCATAATATGCAAATAAAATGAAAAAAAAAACAGACAATGTGATTTTCTGGATTTTTTTTTCTCAGTTTGTCTCCCATAGTTGAGGTCTACCTATGATGTAAATTACAGACGCCTCTCATCTTTTTAAGTGGTGGAACTTGCACTATTGCTGACTGACTAAATACTTTTTTTCCCCACTGTATATGCTTTAGTCTTATTAAGTAGAACATTACAGTTAGGTCCATATATATTTGGACAGAGACAACATTTTTCTAAGTTTGGTTCTAGACATTACCACAATGAATTTTAAACAAAACAATTCAGATGCAGTTGAAGTTCAGACTTTCAGCTTTCATTTGAGGGTATCCACACTAAAATTAGATGAAGGGTTTAGGAGTTTCAGCTCCTTAACATGTGCCACCCTGTTTATAAAGGGACCAAAAGTAATTGGACTGATTAAACATTTGGAAATAAAATGTTCATTTCTAGTACTTGGTTGAAAACCCTTTGCTGGCAATGACTGCCTGAAGTCTTGAACTCATGGACATCACCAGATGCTGTTTCCTCCTTTTTGATGCTCTGCCAGGTCTTCACAGCGGTGGTTTTCAGTTGCTGTTTGTTTGTGGGCCTTTCTGTCTGAAGTTTAGTCTTTAACAAGTGAAATGCATGCTCAATTGGGTTGAGATCAGGTGACTGACTTGGCCATTCAAGAATATTCCACTTCTTTGCTTTAATAAACTCTTGGGTTGCTTTGGCTTTATGTTTTGGGTCATTGTCCAAATATATATGGACCTCACGGTATATATAGATATCTCATATATGTCTGTGCTCTATGTATATAGTATAGTATATAGTGTAGATAGATAGGTAGAATACTTACCAGTTGCGGGTAGAAGAAAGGTAATTCCGGCAGCCAAATAGGAAAGGGTTCTTTACAGTTAGAACAGTCAGACCGTGGCATGCTGACCACCAGCGGTAGTAATGGCAGACACTAACAACTTTTACAAAGGGCTGGATGATTTTGTCAGTGCAAATAATATTCTGGGTTATTATTAATTTACTGACAAAATGTATGATTGGTGGAGAAAGGTTGAACTTGATGGACTGAGGTCTTTTCTCAAACTATCTATATCAAGGTTAGATTTCAGAAAGGCAGATTTTACAGGACTCAAAGAGAATCGGAGGGATGCAATGGCTGGATATTCTTAAGGACAAAAATGGCCAGGAAGGATGGGAAATCTTGAAAAATGAGATTCTCAAAGCACAATCATTAACAATTCCGAAAAGAGGGAATAATAGGAAGCATTTAAAGAAACTATTTAAGGAAACTAGGATGGATGAACACACAACTTAAACACATGCTAAAAAGGAAGACATAAATCTTTATCAAATGGAAAGAGGGAGGCATATCTAAAGATATAATGCTGTCTGCAGAACCTGCAAGGCACAAATCAGATTATCTAAAGCTGACAATGAATTTAAGCCCCCATTACACACTGCGATATCGCTAGCAATATCGCTGTAAAGTCACCGATTTTGTGACGTTGCAGCGATATTGCTAGCGATATCGCTGTATGTGATACTTACCTCCGACCGGCTCCCCCACTGATTACTGCTGATCGCGGGAGAAGCTCCTGGACCATTCCTCGTTGGCGACTTCCTGGGGCGCTTCCTGTGGCGCCGACGAGCGACGCGTGGAGCCGGGCGGGAGGATGCAGGATCGCCGCGTCTGACAGGTAAGTAGCTACCCCGGTCCCCAGCGATGTCGCTGGTGAGATCTGCCTGTTTGGGAGCTCACTAGCGACCACCTAGCGATGCACCAGCGATCCTGACCGCGTCATATCGCTGGTCAGGATTGCTGGTGCATCGCTAGGTGTAACGGTACCCTAAGGCTTGCAAGAGACATCAAAAGCAATAAAAAGGATTTTGGGGATATGTCAAAAGTAAAGGAAAAGTCAAAGATGCTATAGAATTTTTACAGGATGAAAATGATGAAATGGTAAGAAAGGATGCTGAGAAGGTCGAACTTTTAAATTCCTATTTTGCATCTGTTTTCTCTCAGAAAGGAAATGTAACATCAACTGATCTTCACTGCCCTATTAAAGGAATATAAGAATCCACACTATCCATAAACAGAGAGATGGTGAGGGAATACTTAGCTAACATAGGTGAATTCCAGTCTCCAGGTCCAGATGAATTACACCCCAGAGTACTGAAGGAGATAGCAGAAGAAATTTTTGAACCACTCTCCATAATCTTTGAAAATTCGTGGAGAACAGGAGAAGTCCCCAAAGACTGGAGAAGAGCAAATGTTGTTCCTATCTTCAAAAAGGGGAAGAAGGTGGACCCAGGGAACTATAGGCTGGTGAGTCTGACTTCTATACCCGGAAAGATCTTTGAACAAATTGTTAAACAACATGTATATACAGTGGGGCAAACAAGTATTTAGTCAGTCAGCAATAGTGCAAGTTCCACCACTTAAAAAGATGAGAGGCGTCTGTAATTTACATCATAGGTAGACCTCAACTATGGGAGACAAACTGAGAAAAAAAAATCCAGAAAATCACATTGTCTGTTTTTTTTTCATTTTATTTGCATATTATGGTGGAAAATAAGTATTTGGTCAGAAACAAGCAATCAAGATTTCTGGCTCTCACAGACCTGTAACTTCTTCTTTAAGAGTCTCCTCTTTCCTCCACTCATTACCTGTAGTAATGGCACCTGTTTAAACTTGTTATCAGTATAAAAAGACACCTGTGCACACCCTCAGTCTGACTCCAAACTCCACTATGGTGAAGACCAAAGAGCTGTCAAAGGACACCAGAAACAAAATTGTAGCCCTGCACCAGGCTGGGAAGACTGAATCTGCAATAGCCAACCAGCTTGGAGTGAAGAAATCAACTGTGGGAGCAATAATTAGAAAATGGAAGACATACAAGACCACTGATAATCTCCCTCGATCTGGTGCTCCACGCAAAATCCCACCCTGTGGGGTCAGAATGATCACAAGAACGGTGAGCACAAATCCCAGAACCACGCGGGGGGACCTAGTGAATGAACTGCAGAGAGCTGGGACCAATGTAACAAGGCCTACCATAAGTAACACACTACGCCACCATGGACTCAGATCCTGCAGTGCCAGACGTGTCCCACTGCTTAAGCCTGTACATGTCCAGGCCCGTCTGAAGTTTGCTAGAGAGCATTTGGATGATCCAGAGGAGTTTTGGGAGAATGTCCTATGGTCTGATGAAACCAAACTGGAAGTGTTTGGTAGAAACACAACTTGTCGTGTTTGGAGGAAAAAGAATACTGAGTTGCATCCATCAAACACCATACCTACTGTAAAGCATGGTGGTGGAAACATCATGCTTTGGGGCTGTTTCTCTGCAAAGGGGCCAGGACGACTGATCCGGGTACATGAAAGAATGAATGGGGCCATGTATCGTGAGATTTTGAGTGCAAACCTCCTTCCATCAGCAAGGGCATTGATGATGAAACGTGGCTGGGTCTTTCAACATGACAATGATCCAAAGCACACACCAGGGCAACGAAGGAGTGGCTTCGTAAGAAGCATTTCAAGGTCCTGGAGTGGCCTAGCCAGTCTCCAGATCTCAACCCTATAGAAAACCTTTGGAGGGAGTTGAAAGTCCGTGTTGCCAAGCGAAAAGCCAAAAACATCACTGCTCTAGAGGAGATCTGCATGGAGGAATGGGCCAACATACCAACAACAGTGTGTGGCAACCTTGTGAAGACTTACAGAAAACGTTTGACCTCTGTCATTGCCAACAAAGGATATATCACAAAGTATTGAGATGAAATTTTGTTTCTGACCAAATACTTATTTTCCACCATAATATGCAAATAAAATGAAAAAAAAAACAGACAATGTGATTTTCTGGATTTTTTTTTCTCAGTTTGTCTCCCATAGTTGAGGTCTACCTATGATGTAAATTACAGACGCCTCTCATCTTTTTAAGTGGTGGAACTTGCACTATTGCTGACTGACTAAATACTTTTTTGCCCCACTGTAAGTACCTGGATAAGAATGAAGTGATTAACCAGAGTCAGCATGGGTTTGTAACTAATAAGCCATGTCAGACAAACTTAATTTCCTTCCATGACAGAATCACTGACTGGGTGGATCAGGGAAATTCAGTAGATATAGTATATCTTGACTTCAGCAAAGCACTTGACAAAGTATCTCATACTATTCTTATGAAAAAATGACTACGTATGGAATGGACAAGGCAATGGTTAGTTGGATTCATAACTGGCTTAGTGATCGGACCCAAAAAGTGGTTGTAAATGGCTGCACATCCAGTTGGAAGAATGTCTCAAGTGGGGTACCACAGGGCTTTGTCCTGGGCTCTTTATTGTTCAACCTCTTTATCAATGAATTAGATGAAAAAATGTAGGGTAAATGGATTAAATTTGCTGATGACACAAAGCTAGGAGGGATAGCTAATAGTAGAGAAGAGAGAGAGGATTCAGAAAGATATAAATAAACTGGAGCAGTGGGCATCAACTAACAGAATGGTTTTTAACAGGGAAAATTGCAAAGTACTACAAATGGGCAATAAAAGTGAAAAAGCATACATAGAATGGGAGGAATAGGGCTAAGCAACAGCACATGTGAAAATGACTTGGGTATACTAACAGATTACAGACTAAACATGAGTGAACAGTGTGACGCAGCAGCAAAAAAGGCAAATACAATTATGGGATGTATTAACAGAAGCATACAGTCTAGATCACGTGAAGTCATTATTGCCCTCTACTCCTCTTTGGTCAGACCTCATATAGAATACTGTTTCCAGTTTTGGGCACCATATTTTAGAAACGGCATTCAACAAACTGGAACAAGTTCAGAGAAGAGCGACCAGAATGGTGTCCGGTCTGCAAACCATGCTCTATTAGGAACGGTTACAGGATTTTGGAATGTTTAGCTTGCAAAAAGAAAGACAGAGAGGAGACTTAATAGCTGTCTACAAATATCTTAAGGGCTGTCACATTGTAGAAGGATCATCTTTATTCTCATTTGCACAAGGAAAGACTAGAAGCAATGGGATGAAACTGAATGGGAGGAGACACAGATTAAATATTAGAAAAAAACCTTTTGACAGATAGGGTGATCAATGAGTGGAACAGGCTGCCATGAGAGGTGATGAGTTATCCTTCAATGGAAACCTTCAAACAGAGACTGGACAGACATCTGGTTGGGAAGATTTAGTTAATCCTGAAAGCAGAGGGTTGGACCTGATGACCCAGGAGTTCCCTGCCAACTCTACCATTCTATGATTCTATGAACGGCTGGAAAAAGCAGAGAGCTATATTCAGGTTTCTCCAACAATCACATAGACTATAAATAGAGCAATCATGTTTTCAGTCATCCTTACACCACCTCTGAGGATTTCTGGGGGTTTCAGTGGACAGAGACTCTGTGTGATCAGCAAGAAATTGCCTGTAGATAGGAGATAACTTGTTATCTTTAGAAATAACCTGATAACACTACGGTACTATAAGGTTTATGTCATTTAGTCATTTATTTAATAAACTTTTTTAATTTTAATACTAAGTGTTCTGAAAGGGAACTCATCAGACAGTTCTATAACCATGAATTATCTGACAGGTTCCCCAACACTGCTTATTGTGTATGGAATTTTAATGTAACCTATTAAATGTTGGGGACTCCTGGCCTGCAATGTCTGTCATTTGTTCTGCACTAAGGAGTATAAAACAATAATTGTGAAATAGTAGTGGGATAGCAGTAAATGTATCTTTAAGCAACTATTTAGATGTTGTGCCTACCTGCAGAAAGCTTTATTACTCTGCCTTGAAGAAAAATAACACTTTGGGGCATAATAAATGGAAATAGATATTGGCTGGCCCAGCAGGATATTTGCTTGTCTGCTGAACACAAAATATCTATTACAAGGCAAATAGACTAATGTTCTGCTCTTCTCTAAACCACATCTTTTTTCTCAGGAGATAAACAGTGAAATGCACATCACTCTTATTTTAGGCTAATATCAGAAATGCACTTTCAGTAGATAAAAAACATCGGAGAAAACTAATATGGGTATTTATAAGGACATAAATTAAAATACAAACACATTATATATATACACTGCTCAAAAAAAATAAAGGGAACACTTTAACAACAGAATACAACCCAAGTAAATCAAACTTCTGTGAAATCAAACTGTCCACTTAGGAAGCAACACTGATTGAAAATCAATTTCACATGCTGTTGTGCAAATGGAATAGACAACAGATGGAAATTATTGGCAATTATCAAGACACCCTCAATAAAGGAGTGGTTCTGCAGGTGGGGACCACAGATCACATCTCAGTACCAATGCTTTCTGGCTGATGTTTTGGTCACTTTTGAATGTTGGTTGTGCTTTCACACTCGTGGTAGAATGAGACGGACTCTACAACCCACACAAGTGGCTCAGGTAGTGCAGCTCATCCAGAATGGCACATCAATGCTAGCTGTGGCAAGAAGGTTTGCTGTGTCTGTCAACGTAGTGTCCAGAGGCTGGAGGCACTACCAGGAAACAGGCCAGTACACCAGGAGATGTGGAGGGGGCTGTAGGAGAGAAACAACCCAGCAGCAGGATTGCTACCTCTGCCTTTGTGCAAGGAGGAACAGGAGGAGCACTGACAGAGCCCTGCAAAATGACCTCCAGCAGGCCACAAATGTGCATGTGTCTGCACAAATGGTTAGAAACCGACTCCATGAGGATGGTCTGAGGGCCCGACGTCCACAGATGGGAGTTGTGCTCACAACCCAACACCATGCAGGACACTTAGCATTTGCCACAGAACACCAGGATTGGCAAATTCACCACTGGAGCCCTGTGCTCTTCACAGATGAAAGCAGGTTCACACTGAGCACATGTGACAGACGTGACAGAGTCTGGAGAAGCTGTAGAGAGCGATCTGCTGCCTGCAACATCCTTCAGCATGACCGGTTTGGCAGTGGGTAGTAATGGTGTGTGGTGGCATTTCTTTGGAGGGCTGCACAGCCCTCCATGTACTCGCCAGAGGTAGCCTGACTACCATTAGGTACCGAGATGAGAACCTCAGACCCCTTGTGAGATCATATGCTGGTGCGGTTGGCCCTGGGTTCCTTCTAATGCTTGACAATGCCAGACCTCATGTGGCTGGAGTTTATCAGCAGTTCCTGCAAGATGAAGGCATTGAAGCTATGGACTGTCCCACCCATTCTCCAGACCTGAATCCAATTGGAGACATCTGGGACATCATGTCTCGCTCCATCCACCAACATCACGTTGCACCACAGACTGTCCAGGTCTGGGAGGAGATCCCTCAGGAGACCTCTGCCGCCTCATCAGGAGCATGCCCAGCAGTTGTACTGTAGGGAGGTTATACAGGCACGTGAAGGCCACACACAATACTGAGCCTCATTTTGACTTGTTTTAAGGACATTACATTCCACTTTAATTTTGCGTGTGACTCCAAATCCAGGCCCCCATTGGTTAATAAATTTGATTTCCATTGATGATTTTTGTGTGATTTTGTTGTCAGCACATTCAACTTTGTATAGAACAAAGTATTCAATGAGAATATTTCATTCATTCAGATCTAGGATGTGTTATTTGAGTGTTCCCTTTATTTTTTTGAGCAGTATATATATATATACTTTATATACACACACATATATACAAACAACGGTATATGCAGCTATGTTTCACAATTTTCTGTGCAAATGGTCTCTTCAGAGAGCAAGAGCCCTGGAACTCTACTACCACCTATAGGAAGTAGCAATCCTAACAGTCAATGCCAACCCTTTAACGAGCCTTGTCAAAAGACTGAGGATAAAAGCCAAAACCAGAATCTCACTTTGGTTTTGGCTTTTATCTTGTCACATGACAAGGCTCGTTAAAGGGTCGACATTGACTTTTAGGATTGCTACTTCCTATAGGTGGCACTAGAGTTCTCGTCCTCTTCCTCTCTAAAGAGACAATTTGCATATTTCCCAGAGGAGCATTGTGGCTTTAAGTCCCCCTTATCTCGGCATGCTTAACATGTCACTCTCTGCAAGGAGAAACATTACCTATTGGATCACAAATTTCCATGAGTGGAAATGCTGTGGTTTTAATTGGAAGAATTTTGTGGTACATGTGACTGTTGATCGCTAATTCTTCGTGAGGTAAAATAACAAAAACAGCAATTACATTTTTTATTTTTTTAAAACAGCAATCAATGTTGGGTATAACTGGCGTGTTATCTATATTCTGCAGTTCAATGTCATCAGGGCATAACCACATTTATAGGGGGTTTTCATGTTTTGTTACTTTTGGAGAAAAGATGACTTACAAAAAAAAACCATTTACTTGTTTTTTGTGGGACAAGCTTTAGTTTTTATTGGTGGCACTATTTGTTACATAATACTTTTTGATCACAGGTTATTTTAATGTAAAAAAGCATTAAATCTGCAATTGTTTTTAAATTGTATTTTTGCACAGTTCACCTTGCAGTGTATCCGATATGTTAATGTTACTTAAAAAAATTTGAGGATCCGTTTTTTTCAAAACCTGGCGGATTGTGACTGATTGTAAAAAACGGAAGTGTGAAAGAGGCCTAATGAGGTCAATAAAAATACATTAATACCCAATTTCCACCTTTTCTTTATGTTTTACTATGCCGCTGTCACTGCTGACAATGGCATATGAGGGGTTAAAGTGCTGCCTTTAAAACAATGGCCAGTCTCAGTATTTGCAACAAAAGCCTGGCTGTGTTTAACAGCCACTCCTGCTGTGGCTAGCATGGGCACAACTCCTGTGCCAGTGCCGTTCATTAGACGTAACTGTATGCCTGATGGTGGGAAATTACCTCCAATCTGGTCGTTCAGTTTTGCCCATTTGCCAGACGAGGCTAAGAGCGCTTGCTTAACTAGAGTGAATGGTGCCTTTACTGAATTACACATGCGCACTGAAAGTCACACCTGCAGTATTAGTGCATGCATGCTCACCTTCCACGCTGCCAACTGGAGTGGCCACTCGCTACTCTGATACAGCCATACTTTCCTGTGACTTACTTCAGCCAAATGGATGAGGTGGGCAGGCAGGGTAAGTTTTCTCTAGGCAGAGGTAGGCTTTCTGTACAGTATTACTGATATTCTACCAGAGACAAGTGTCAAAGGCTTGTGCAAGATATTTTTTTATAGGTTTGCAGAAAATGCAAACAAACTCAGCTATAGTCACATTCCCCAGCACTGCCTCTCTGCCACCACTCCAATCTTTGATAAAAGACCGCAATGGGTGATGTGGCATGGGCCGTCCACATAGGGTGAGCTGTTGAGACCAGTGAATGGCTGCAGCAGTAAAATGCACTGTAATCATAACATCACTGGTGCAGCCTGCAAGAATCACCAGGAGAAAATTCAGAAAGCTGGCATGAAGCAGAGGTTGGTAAGTAATGCTCAGTTTGCTATTTTAACCTCTTCACAACCTATGGCATATATTTACGTCACTGCCTTTGGTGCGGGCACCAGCACTGAGCCAACATCTTTTACCACACTTGATGTCAAATTTAGTCAACCATCATGTGCCTCTAATAGCTTTGGGTGGATCAGAGTTCCACCTGCGCCTTTTAACAAGTTAAATACCACTGTCAATCACTGACAGCAACATTTTACACGCGCCAGCCGGAAGCGTGTCACATGTACTACCCAACGGTGCCCCTGTCATGTGAACACGGGGCGCCGATGGGTTGACATTACAGCTGCAGAAGATCCCTGTGCCTGTCATTAAAATAATCCTGTGAGCGCTGGTTCCATTGCCCGCATTCATAGAAGATAGAAAATTTTGCAATACATAGCAGGGCTGAAGCTCTGCTATGTATATCACAAGTATTTGGTCTATTGTTGCTTTAAGCCTCGTAAATTAAATTGTGAAAAATAAGTTTAAATATATTTTTAATAATGAAAAAACAAAAAAGTTAACCCCCCCTTTTGAGCCATTGAAAACAAACCAATGAAAAAAAATTCAAATATTTGGTATCACTGAATTCAGAAAATGTTCGATCTATCAAAATATAGAAGGTCAGTGGAAGGCGTAACAAGAAAAAAAACAAAACACCAGAATTACAGGTTTTTGGTTGCAGCAACATTGCAATAGTAAGCAATAACAGGCGATCAAAACATTGCATGTACCCCTAAATGGTATCAACAAAAACATCAGCTCAGGGTGCAAAAAAATAAGCCCTCACACAGCCCTACATCACGAAAAATGTGAACATTACGGGTATCGGAAAATGGCAAAAACTTTTTTCATAAAAACTTCTGATTTTTTTTCACCACTTAAAAAATAAACATACAGGTTTGGTATCTGCGTACTCGTACTGACCTGGGAAATCATATTATCAGGTCAATTTTACCATGGTAAATAAAAAACCTAAAAAAAAATAGTGGAATTGAACTTCTTTTGCAATGTCACTATATTTTGATTTTTTTTCCATTTTCCAATACACTAAATAGTTAAACAAATGGTGCTGTTTAAAATTACAACATGTCCCACAAAAAGCAAGTCTTCATGTAGCCATATTGACGTAAAAATAAAAAGTTCTGGGTCTTGGAAGAAGGGAAGGAAAAAAAAGAAAAATCGCCGCTGGGTAAAGGGGCTAAACAAATGAAAGTCAATTGGCTTTAAATAATTATAAACAGAAAACCCCTTAGGGTACGTTCCCATGGTCAGTAACCAGCAGCGCTTTGGAGGCAGCACATGACCGCTCCGTCCAAAGCACTGCTGGCTTTGGAATGCAGGTGATTCTGCATGTGTTCATTGAACCGTGCGGAATCTTACGAGTCCTATGCAATGCACTGGTGATATTTATCTTGTGGAGACTCGAGTCTCTGCAAGATAAATAGACATGCTGTGGTCTGGAAGGAAGCACCACATGCCAGTCTACGCAGGGATGCCGGAGGCATCCGTGCACGCATAGTGGAGATGGGATTTCATGAAATCCCATCCACTATGCTGTAACATCTGGTCGCTGCGGGTTGGACGCTGCGGATGTATGCAGTGTCCAACCCGCAGCGTTTACTGACCGTGGAAACATACCCTTAAAGTTTTTTCTTTTCTTTGTAGGAGGAGGATACTTGATTTAACCCCTTCAAGACTGCCCTTTTTCATTTTTGCGTTTGTTTCTCAGTCCCCTTATTCCCAGAGCCATAACTTTTTTTATTTTTCTGTCAACATGGCCATGTTAGTGCTTGTGTTTGTGGGACAAATTGTAGTTTTGAACGACACTATTGGTTTTACCATATTGTGTACTCAAAAATGGCAAAAAATTCCAAATGCAGTGAAATTGAAAAAAAGTGCAATTCCACAATGGTTTTTTGGATTTTTCTGTACCATATTCACCTAATGCTAAAACTGACCTGCCATTCTGATTCTCCAGATCATTACGTGTTCATAGACACCAAACAAGTCTAGGAAAAAAATTTGTTAAGAAAAATATTTGCACCATTTTCCGAGACCTGTAGCGTCTCTATTTTTCGTGATTTCGAGTTGGATGAGGGCTTATTTTTTGAGTGCCGAGCTGACGTTTTTATTGATACCATTTTGGTGCAAATATGATCTTTTGATCGCCCGCTATTGCATTTTAATGCAATGTCCTGGTGACCAAAAAAGTAATTCTGGCGTTTTTACATTTTTACTCGCTAAGCCATTTAGCGATCAGGTTAATCTTTTTTTTTATTGATCGGGCGATTCTGAACAAGGCGATGCAAAATGTGTATGTTTGATTTTTTTTCTATTGCTTTACTTTGAATGGGTCAAAAGGGGGTGATTTCAACTTTTATTTTTTTTTATATTTTTAAAAACAATTTTGTTTTTTACTTTTGGCACGCTTCAATAGTCTCCATGGGAGACTAGAAGCTGCCAAAACCCAATCGGCTCTGCTACATACAGGTGATGATCAGATCGTATCTATGCAGCAGAATTACTCACTTACTATGAATGTGTTGATGACCGTGTGGCGCTTATAGCAATCTGGAAGTGACAACCATAGAGGTCTCCAGAAGACCTCTGGTTGTCATGCCAACCCACTGGTGACCTGTGATCATGTGATGGGGTTCACCAGTGGGCGGATTTGCAGCCCGATGGCCGGAAGCGCATGTTAAATGCTGCTGCCAGAGTTTTACAGCAGCATTTAATGAGTTAATAGCAGCGTGTGGATCATGATTCCACCTGCGACTGTTCCAGGTACATGTCAGCTATTCAAAACAGCTGATATGTTCTGGGAAAGATGTATGCTCATTGCTGGAGCCCACATCAAAGGGAGGGAAGCGACCTGCGCAATACTAATATGGCGGAGGTCGTGAAGGGGTAAAGGCGCTCTATAGGACTAATATACAGAAGTTTTATTGCACTTCAATACTGTAAAGTTTAATCTCTCCCCACCTTGCCACATGCTTTACTTTGTGGAAGTGATGCAAAATACTACCTGGTAGTGATAGTGTCAGTGCCACCATATGCGGGGGACCAGTTGCATCAGACAGCTGACACCTAACTGTAATTGTTGGAGTCGGTGATAATTCTGAACAGATAATATTTGTATGCAGCTTTAGTGTTGGTCCCTAGTGTTATTTCTACTGACTGGTGGTCTATAGACATTCCAGTCCCACATCAGGTACGAGAAGACAATACCAGCTCATTTATAGCTCTCCATACCAGACTCTTTCCCACACAGACACGCTACCAGGAATTGAAACATTTTTTAGTCTTCGATCCTAGTATCAGTCACAAAAACTGCAAATTTGGACTTTAAATTCATAATAAAAGAACTAGACCCTATATGGGCAACACGGTGGTTCAGTGGTAAGCATTGGAGCGTTGGAGTCCTGGGTTCAAATCCCACCAAGGACAACATCTGCAAGGAGTTGGTGTTCTCCCCGCATTTGTGTTGATTACCTCCTCACACCAAAGACATACTGATAGGGAAGTTAGATTGGTTGCACCAATGGGAACAGTGCCAATAATGTCTGTAAAGCGCTGCGGAATATGATGGGGCTATATAAGCAATGCACAAAAATAATATTGTATTTATGGCAAACCTTTAACATCATGGCACAACTTCCTTAGCAGTGAAAGGGTTAAGCCACAATTTAGTGATAGATGATATTCCCTGATACATTTTCCTTTCGTTATGAAGCATTGTCTCAGCAACAAATTTCCATTGGACAGAATTGAAAACATTCAGAACATGCCACCAAGACTATGTGCATTGCGGGTCTTTATTTTGAAATTTGTCCCCCCCCCCCCCCGTGTCTCTCGGGACACCACTGAAATGTATTTCTAGTTGCAAATTAATTCATGGCCCAACTCTTCAATAAAGGATGTGGAAAACTAACAGTAAAAAGTGCTAGTAATTTCCACTGTTGTGACTGACAAGATCACGAAAGGCTGAAATTGTTTTCTTGTTGTGCAGGCGATAATAGCAGGAAGGTTCAAATTAAAGTTGTTATTGCCTTTTATAGACAGTGACTGTGGCCAAATACTCAAGCTGTTGTGTTTGCAGTCAATTTTGAGTTGTTTAACCCTTCAACTGATGAAGTAATACCAAAAAATTTTGTGTTAAAAAGTATTCTAAATAAAAACAATAAAATACGCTGAGCACTCTCTCCGTAAGATAATACACAGTTATGTCCTAAAATGTATAACTCAATTTTTGCTCTTCGTTTTAACTACAAATCCAATGCAGGTAACTACTGAATGGGAAAGAATAACTGTTTTAGCTAGAAGTACCCTTGACGATAATAGATGAACATTCCAGGGTCATTCAGAGGGAAGCTCAATCTTCGTAGCCTCTCTGCTCACGGTGTGGAAAATTATTGGGCAATTTGTATGTTTGATAATTCATTTTATTATTGAACAACTACAGTGTTGTCAGTCAGTCCAAATAGTTAATAACCTTGAATGTTTAAGAAAGTAAAAGTGAGGTTTTGGTTTTCTTATGAGAATATTAATGTGTACTAAATTATTGTTCAGTATTATTATGCAAATAAATGAAAAACAAATTTCCCAATTTCAATTGTTTATTTTCATCTGTTAAAGTGAGAATAACCACCAAACACCTCAAGATGTACAAAATACATTTCTGACATTTAAAAAAAGTATCAGTGACCAATTCTTAGCATTAACAGTAATAAGCCTTCCATCCATGGAGTCTGTCCGTTTGTAATAAATGAGTTTTTGGGCAGCACCAACCATAGGCTCCCAGACACTGTTCAGAGAGGGGACTGTTTTTATTCATTGTAAAGCCCTCATTTAAGGGCTCATACTCACTTGCGAGAAACTCGGACGAGTCTCGCACATCAATAGCCAGCACTGCTTCAGGCACTCAGGACCAGAGCGTTCAGCTGCATTGAAATATCTGCAGCTGAACGCTCCGATCCGAGTGCCGGTGGCAGTGCCGGGTATTGACGTGCGAGAGTCATCCAAGTTTCTCGCAAGCGAGTATGAGCCCTAAGAAGGACCCACAAGTTCTCAATAAGGTTTAGGTCAGGTGAGAAAGGGGCCATCATTATTCTTTCCTCTTTAAGGCCTTTCCTGGCTTGGCATGCAATTAGGGCCCTTATTTGCCACTAGGCACTGGACGGCATGTGCCTAGAGCGCCGGGCAGCAGGGGGTGGCACCAAGACAGGAAAGAAATTTATTTTAACCTCCCCTCCTTTACACAATACAGGAAATCTCTTGTCTTTTCAGAGGGGGAGGGAGGGGAGTGGGCGCACCTCCATATTCACCGCTGGATGCAGGGAGCTGACTGGCCCAGGAAGTAGTGGTGCCGCAACGTCCGGTGTCAGAGAGGTCCCTACATCCAAGGTGCTGAAGCGTCTACTCTGTATGCGAGAAGGATGAGATCATCTCTCACTGCAGACATCACAGCAGAGGAGGAGGAGGATTAAGATGACATGGGGGAGGAAACAGGAGCAGGTGAGCGCTCATAGAGCTGAAGATGGGGGCTGGTGACAGGGGAGGCTGTGCTGTATACTAGTGAACAGTGGAGGCTGGAGCTGCTGTATACTGGGGAACAGAGGAGGTTGGTGCTGCTACATACTGGTGACAGGGGAGGCTGGAGCAGCTGTATACTGGGGAACAGGGGAGGCTGATGCTAAATACTGGGGAACAGGGGAGGCTGCTGCTATATACTGGTGACAGGGGAGGCTGGAGCTGCTGTATACTGGGGAACAGGGGAGGCTGCTGCTACATACTGGTGAAAGGGGAGGCTGCTGCTATATAATGTGGAACAGGGGAGGCTGCTGCTATATACTGATGAACATGGGAGGCTGGTGCTGCTGTATACTGGTGAACAGGGGAAGCTGCTGCTATATACTGGTGACAGGGGAAGCTGTGCTGTATACTGGGGAACAGGGGAGGCTGCTGCTATATACTGGTGACAGGGGAGGCTGGAGCTGCTGTATACTGGAGAACAGGGGCGGTTGGTGTTGCTACATACTAGTGAACAGGGGAGTCTGGTGCTATGCAGGCTGGGGATTAGGGGCATATTCTTATAGAATAGATTTTATTGGTACTATAAAGTAAAATCTACTTTAATATGCAAATGAGGGTGTTTCACAACACTCTCAAATTTGTATACAAAAGCTTGTCTTTATTGTCAGAGGTCTGTTAGTAAAAGTGAGTGTTGTCTAAAATCAGCTTGCAAGGCTGGTTTCACACTTGTTTTTTCTCCAAGTCAGACAAAATCAGGTTCTTCAGCCAAATCCTGATCCTTTCAGGATCCATTTTTTTGTCCATTCACGTTAATGGTGTCTGGAAGCAACCTGAAGTAACTGGATTCTACCTAACACCATTAAAGTGAATGGGAAAAAACTGGATCCTGAAAGGATCAGGATTTGGCTGAAAAAACCTAATTTGAAAAAAAAAAACGCAAGTGTGAAATCAACATCGGGGATGAGTGCAGCAGGGCACTCAAAGTGTCAGTGTGGTTGCACACAATGTGGTTGTAGGCTCGCTCTGACACCTGCTACCTGTCTGCTCTTGGCTTCCCTTTGAACACCTTAAGTAAAGAGGAGGGGTGAATGAGCAGACAGCATGTCTCTATATCACTAGGCCTCTCCTCACTGAAGCAATGGTTAGGTCACCCTATTTTAATCTCTTGATGACTTTGAAAAGCTGAAGGTGTAAAAAAAAACGCTCAAAAGACTGAACCTGTGCGCAGCAAGTGCAGACGTTCATTCTTTTAGTGTTTAATTAGTGGTTTTTAAAGCGTTTTACAGAGTAGGTCTGCCTTAGTGGGTGAAGTCAGTAAGGGATGTGACCACGAAAAGTGCCTAGGACAGCATGAAGGCCAAATACGGCCCTGCATGCAATAGATGACTTTGATGCATATGATGGAGCACTGTCCCATATAAAATCATGGTTTCCTTGAATGATGCAGATTTTTTCTGTAAAACTGCTTGAAGAGAATGTCTTCTAAAAACTGGTAGCAGGTTTGCAAATTGATTTTGAATCCATCTTCAACCTAAAAATGTCTAACTAGCTTATCTTTAATAATAATAGCCCTTAACTGTACCCCACCACCAACTTGGTGGTGTCTAAGTCAAAGTGCAGGTCTGTGCCTATTACTGATCTAGCTACCGGCTGACCCATCTGCTTCATCACAAGTTACTTTCATCTCATCTGCCAATAAAACAATTGAAACATTTTTCTTCAGATATTTCTTGCTTCATTGTTGGTCGCGTTTCAGCCCTCCGAGTCCTTACCTCGGCCATGTCTTTGAGCACTGAACCGCTTGTACTTCAGGGCACTACAGGGAGGTTGCAGTTCTGGAATATAACAGCACTGTGGGATGATGGGTTCCTGATCACTTCACGTTTCATTCTTCTCCAATCTTTGGCAGGTAATGTGCGCTTTTGTTTTCTCAACACATTTTGTAATCCTGTTTACTATTTTCAACAATGGTTCTGTGATCACTCCCCAATAATTTATCAATTTCAACAGTGATACATCCCTGTGCAAGATTTGTAGCATTTTTTCCTTTTCAGAGTTGGTTAAATCTCCATTTTGTTGCATTTTTGCCTGAGGAAAACAAGCAGCGTAAATAATTCTGCACACCTTGATAAAGGGTGTTGTATCCTTAGGTCTCACCCTCCCTGATTACACAAACACACATCACCTGATCTGCTTCATCCATTAAGCATTCAAGTTTATTCAGCTTGAAGCTGGAAAATCTGCATAAAAATGATGATATGGTTAAATTACTTGTGACTAAAAATTGTGCACACTGTGTATTTTGGATAATTAGTAAGGGTCCTGAATGTGGGACTCCTCTCTAGTGACACAGAATTCCCTATCAAGTCAACGTGAAAATGAGTTTTCTGTGACTACTTATTTAATCCTAACTGATCATCACCTAGTGCAGGGGGCATGCAACCTATGGCATGTGTGCTATACTTTCCTGGCACTAAGCAGATCAGTAAAATCCCATAAAATCAGTTGAGCGGACAGACACAGGAGCCTAGCACTGGCATATTAAGTAGGTATGTCAAATGAGGGGCGTTGCACAGCAAGTTGATCTGTGCCTGTCTAATTAGCATTTTTCTTATATGCACAGGGACAACATGGAGACCCACACACCATATTTTGGGGGAGGGGTCCTCTGAATATGCTTTATTAATATTTCTATGTACTTAATTCTCAGCCTCTTTTTTGTGCCTTTTAACTGCCAAGTCAAAAATTCAACTATGGCTATAGTGAACCACAAGCTATTATCTATGAGAGAATTTTCTCTGCTTAAACACTACAGTAATATTCTTATTTACAGGTATAAGGTACTGATCTACAGATGCATATTTATATACTAGTGCATTATAGGTTAAAAAAATAAATAAGTGGAAGAGTTATTTATGATGGTCAGTAAATTATGTAAATGAAAATGTCACAATTGTTATTTATTCTTTATTTAACACCAAAAAAGGTAATATAAATGAACTGTTGTAAATGAGTACGGGAAAATGGCGCATATAAAAATTACAGCTTAGCTGGAAAATAAAAATATTTTTCTTATCTGAGAGAGCGCATTAAATTACACACTTTTCATCATCTAACTCTCATTTATTTTCTGTATATTTCATGTCGCTCTTTGTTTTAAAAAAAATAAAAAATGATTTACATTTGTGTTTAAGACTCTGTTCCCATCTGTGTGGATATGTACGTGTGTGTAATGTGTAAAAGCACACGGTGCAGAATGTGTGCATGCGTGCATAATATACATAATACACAAGCAGATATAAAATATGTGTGTGTGTAATGCGTAAATGCTTGCGGAATGTATATCTCATGTATGTGTTTACACAGAAGGACATAACGGAAGGAGGGGAGGCCTGATTAATATCTTACACAGGAGTCGATTGCCGTCAGTGCCTCTGGGTGTTTGGGCGGTGTGGATAAATGGGATGCATTAGTGCTGTGCTAGGAAGATAGAGCTGTCTGGTGTTTGAACTGTGTAGATAGCATTTACTGCAGATATCAACCTTTGCATCCTCTAGAATAAATTAACAAGCTGCAGATATCAAATCCTCAACACTGCTAAATTTATTCTGAGGATCTTCTCTCTAGCATGTGGATAAGATTTTGGAAACTCTTGATTCTGTAATATGCAACAGATTTCTCATCTAAGGGTACCGTTACACCTAGCGATGCACCAGCGATCCCGACCAGCGATATGACGCGGTCAGGATCGCTGGTGCATCGCTAGGTGGTCGCTAGTGAGCTGCCACACAGGCAGATCTCACCAGCGACATCGCTGGGGTCGGGGATCGCTACTTACCTGTCAGACGCGGCGATCCTGCGTCCTCCCGCCCGCGTCCAAGCATCGCTCGTCGGCGCCACAGGAAGCGCAGCAGGAAGTGGCCGACGAGGAATAATCCAGGAGCTTCTCGCGCAATCAGCGATAACCAGCGGGGGAGCCGGTCGGAGGTAAGTATCACATGCAGCGATATCGCTAGCAATATCGCTATAACGTCACAAAATCAGTGACTTTACAGCGATATTGCTAGCGGTATCGCAGTGTGTAACGGGGCTTAAGAAAAAAGAAACACATTGTTTATGATCCATGTGTCCCCTCAGTTCCTCACTTTCATGTCACACAACACAGGAGTACTTCAGGATTTTGTGTACATCACACAAAAAAAGATGAATACTGTTTAATTTTTAAAGAGTATAAACTTACGGTAATTATCAGACTTGATATTAAACTTAGTACAACATTGTCCTAAAAGGCACCAAATTTAACACCTCAGACTTTTTTGGGACAACAATTCAGACCATTTTTTCACCAGCTTTCTATTTGCTCAGATGGCATCAGACTTCTACTGTATTTAGCTTGACAAATCACCCGTATTTGGGTGAACAAGAACAACAGTTTTAAGTATCTTTAGAAAATAGACAAAGCGATCTCGCCTGTGATCTCGTTATGTGACACATAGCGGCGATCGGGCCCCTGCTGCGATGTCGCTGATCGTGCTCGAATGTCCTGGGCTATTTTTTGATCACTGGTGTCCCGCTGGCCAGCATGCATCACTGTGTTTGACAGGGACAATGACGAACGACCTCAATACTACAGGTCTGAGAGACAGGGTCCCAACGACCGTCATATCGTTCGATATAGTTGCTGCGTCGCTGTTGAGATCTGACTGTTTGACATCTCACCAGCGACCTCGTAGCGATGCACCAGCGATCCCTACCAAGTCACATCGTTGTCGGGATCGCTGGTGCGTCGCCAAGTGTGACGGTACCCTGTCTGATGATACAAAAAATATCACATGTTTAGGCATCGCCTCAGGTTATCAATGCACTGTTATATTACATTTTTACAAAGCTCTATTATTTATAAGATTATATATATTTTCAGATTAGTCCTTAGGCAAATAAGCATCATCATAAAGATTGTTCTCAGTCTGAACTATAAATATTGCACAACAATATATATGTACAGGAGCCAAATCTGATTTTGCCCATTTTATTTTTAAACAGGTATCGTGGGGCGCCTATAGTAAGTCTGTTTGATTGACAGCTTTAATTACATATTCTTTCACGTAATTCAGTAAGTGCTGGGGCACTGCTTACACTGTCAAATTATAGTTTATATAAGCAATTTAAAAAAAGAAGAAACTCAATTTTGAAAAGCTTTCCGTGACAATCCAGAACACTTGCATGGAACAATCTAAAACAATAACATAAAACTTTAATATTCTTATCACTTAGTTTAATATCTACTAGAAGATTGGCTCAGGCTACAAAGTGATTTATTCCATATGTAACTTCTGAAAACAACAGTAGCTTGAATGTGATAAACATTAGATGGAAAATGACATTAACGTCCTCTACCCCACACAAAATAGATTGTTCTTCTTATTTATCTTGACAATGGCTTCTAATTCCTTGCAGTAAATCACAAAAGCAAATGCCATGACCTATTAGACTAGAAAGTCAGGTCTCAAAACTGGGAACTTAAGTAATGACCTCTCGCTGTAATACATGTCAGTCGTTTAGTTTGTCAGCATTAGAAACGATTATTAATATACAGTAGAAATATCTGTAAAAACTTTTTCCACATTGTCAGAGAACAGCTGGGAAATCCAGCAGATATCTCCACGCTGTTGTCAAATGCTCAAGAACCAGCAATCTGTTGCCTCCAGTCTTCAAGACAATTATGCAATAGGCTCACGACTGATGGACAAGGCCACGACTGCTTTCACTACTAGGCCGGATATTGGAGAGCTCACAGTGGACATAAAGTATATACACATATGATTCCAATGCATGAAATTTATAAATATACTCTGATACGGTCACAGTCAAGCTTCCCAATAACCCACGAAAAATTAGCTGCCACCACTAATTGTTTATGCAAGCCGATTGGACACCTGGCAAGTAGAATATGGCTTCAGGGATGCAGTTTATAGAGCAAGAGGAACAAAGCTATTGAATTTTAAATATTTAATTTGGAAAAAGTAGGCAGTGTTTAAGAAAATATACAAAATATTTAAAAAAAATGGACAAAACAATAGTGTAATCAATTGCATAAAATAAAAAGAAAAAAGAAGAAGTGTACTAAACTTGATGTCACAGGGTTGGCTTTGGCTTTTATGAAGGGGAGCTCTTTGTTTTTGGGGGTGCAACGGACAGAACTAAAGTAAACTTCATCACCCAGGACTGACAAAAATAATTTAGCATTTGCTTTTATTACCACAAGTTACACCCACACTCATATATCCCCCCTATGGTGACCCAAAACAGGGCTGGTCTTCAGAAAACCATAGGATGTGGCTCAGTCTTTGAAAATTATGAGATCCCCAAAACCTATGATATCTTCACCCTCGGAGGTCCCAGGTGGGAGATATTACTGTCATGTTTCCTATCATAATTTTACCTTTATATAGATAGTAAACATGGCATGGATAGCATCATCTGATAAATGTTTAATTTGAAGGTGTTCTGGCCCAGTGATGTAAGACAATGAGTTACATTCGCCACTTCATCATGACTCTGAAGACATGATTTTCATATCTATCCCGATCATAAAAATCTCAATTCATAATCTCTAAAAAGAGGACAAAGGATTTTAAGTAATCTGCTTGGCTTTCATGTCACGTTTACAGAGCCCCTAATGTGCCTAAACAGTAGAAATCCTCCCACAAGTGACTCCATATTGGAAACTAGACCACCCAAGGAACTTATCTAGATGTATGGTGAGAACTTTGAACCCCCAAGTGTTTCAGTAAAGTTTATAATGTAGAGTTGTGAAAATAAAAAAAATCATTTTTTTCCACAAAAATGATCTTTTAGCCCCCAATTTTTTATTTTCATAAGGGTAAACAGGAGAAATTGGACCCCAAAAGATGTTGGACAATTTGTCCTGAGTACGCTGATACCCCATATGTGGGAGAAAACTACTGTTTGGGCACATGTCGGGGCTCGGAAGGGAAATAGTGATGTTTTGGAATGCAGACTTTGATTAAATGGTTTGAGGGCATCATGTTGCGTTTGCAGAGCCCCTGATGTGCCTAAACAGTAGAAACCCCCCACAAGTGACCCCATTTTGGAAACTAGACCCCATAAGGAACTCATCTAGATGTGTCTAAACAGTGGCAATGCCCAACAAGTACCCCCTTTTTGTAACTAGTCTACTGTTTCCTGGTATGTGAATTTTATAATGAAAATTCGTGAGTTGTGTAGTGTTCGTTAGGTTGTCATACGTCAATTGTGTAAGTCAGAAATGAATTTACTAGTGCATGGAGATGTGATACATTCTGAATCATTCTTTCATACACAGGCCAGTTTTCTTGGGGAAGGAGTCACAATGATAATTGGTTTCCTTGCATATTCCCCTTTTATAACACACTAGGCACCTCTCTTGCGACTTACCTTTTTTACACTTTGATGGACCTCTACAGGGAAATGTTGACCGGGTATGATACGAGCACCTTCAGTCCCGGAAGTACTGGGGCTCGCTCCTTCCTGAAATCCAAATATTAAGGCCTTAATCACTACCTACTAGAACTGGAGGTACAACGTCTGTACATCATGACAGCAGAAAAGCGTTGAGCATTGCCATCTGTACGAAGTGCCCCGTCAGCTTCTTGTACCACACCTTGGACTTTCTCAAAGCACTGTACAGTTGGAGGAGTTGAACAGGGAGATCAATGCCCCCATGTTTTTGTTGTACCCCAGTACACAGTATGGTTTTCAGACCAGTGCAGAGGTACCTCGTACAGTGCTGAGGGCACTGCCATCACCGTGTATGGTGGTCATGAAAAAGACATCCCTCTTGTCCTTGTACTTGACCACCAGCAATCACTACATTGGGCTCTGAAGTTACCCCTTCTGAGCATCTGCCCAATTAGCGTTTTCAGGAGGCCTCTCTGATTTTTGCAGACAGTACCGCAGGCAGCATTACCTTGTGCAGATATTTGAAGAGTGGGATGCTGGTATAAAAGTTATCCACGTAGAGGTGATAACCTTTATCCAGAAGTGGGTGCACCAAATCCCACACAATTTTCCCACTCACTCCCAGGGCAGGGGGGCATTCAGGGGGTTCAATCCAGGTGTCCTTTCGTTCATAAGCTTTAAACATGTGGGTATACCCTGAGGTACTCTCACACAGCTTATAGAGATTAGTTCTGTACCTGGCCCTCATACTGGGCAGGTACTCACAGAATTTGAGCCTCCCCTTGAAATAAATTAAGGACTCATCCACACAGATGTCCCTTTTGGGCATGTACACTTCACCAAACTTTTTGTTGAACTGTTCGATGACCGCCCGAACTTTGAACAGACGGTAAAAGTTGGGGTTATCTCAGGGAGGACACCATGCATTATCATTATAATGCAGGAATTTGTGGATAGACTCAAACCGTGTCTGGGCCATGACCATTCGGAACACTGGAGTGTTGTATAAAACATCAACACTACAATATTGCCGAAGTTCTGGCTTCTTCAGGATCCCCATGTGAAGGACCGGGACCCAAAATTGCATCATTTCAACTGTGTCTACAGGAGACCAGTTAGAAAATGATAAACCGGGGTTTTGTGCCAAAAATTGATGAACATACAAATTAGTTTTGCCCACCATGTTAAAATCCTCAGAGAAAAAGACTTTGAAAAAGTCTAGCTTTGTGAGGCTGGTGGTGTCAAGCTTGATTCCGACTGATTCCTGATTTTGTGGCACAGTGACTCAATTTTCAGGTGGCGAGGTCCACACAGGGTCAGGAATGGGGGGTGCTGGTTCATCTGCTGTCCTGGGACGTCTGTGTGGCGGTTCAGCAGCATCTGAGGAGGAAGAGGAAGAGGAGGACGAATCTGAAAAATAAAGAAATGTGGGATCCTCTCCCTCACCATCAGTGTCGGAGGCAAGGAAAGCATATGCATCCTCAACTGAATAGCGCTTTTGAGACGAACGGGACATTTTTTCAATGTATTTTGCAATTGTGTAGTGCTTGGTGTAAACATTTTTGTTTAAAAAGAAAAAAAAGCTAAAAACAAAAACGCAGCAACCAGGGGAAAAAACTGAAAAGAAAAGTGTAAAACAGCAGGCACGAGCTCTGATGAATAAACTATGTCACTAGTCAAAGCTCGGCAACTGCTGGATGTGCGCAATGGGGGGTGAAAAAGAAAAGTGGATAACAGCAGGCACGAGCTCTGATGAGTGAACTGCGTCACTAATCAAAGCTTGGTGGCTGCTGGATATGCGCACGGAGGTGGCGCAAAGGGGGGGTGAAAAAGAAAAGTGGAAAACAGCGAGCACGAGTGCTGATCTGTGAACTGCATCACCCATCAATGCTTGGCGGCTGCTGGATGTGCGCACAGATGTGGTGAAAAATAATAGTATCTAAAACAGCAGACACGAGGTCTGGTGAGTGAACTGCATCACTAACCAAAGCTTGGCAGCTGCTGGATGTGCACACGGGTGGCACAAAAGGGGGGGAAAGAGAAGTGGATAACAGCAGGCACAAGCTCTGATGAGTGAACTGTCACTAATCAAAGCTCGGCGACTGCTGGATGTGCACATGGGGGTGGTGCAAAGCGGTGAAAAAGAAAAATGGAAAATAGCAAGCATGAATGCTGATCAATTGTTAACAATTTTGAAGAGGGAAGAATAGGAAGCATTTAAGGAAACCAGGATGGATGAACACAGAACTTAAGCATATAAAAAGGAAGAAAGAAATGTTTATAAAATGGAAGGGAGGCATATCTAAAGAAGAATATAATGCTGTCTGCAGAACCTGCAGGGCACAAATCCGATTATCTAAAGCTGACAATGAATTGAGGCTTGCAAGAGACGTCAAAAGCAATAATAAAGGATTTTGGGGATATGTCAAAAGTAAAAGAAAAGTCAAAGATGCGATAGGATTTTTACGGGATGAAAATTATGAAATGGTAAGACAGTATGTTGAGAAGGCCGAACTTTTAAATTCCTATTTTGCATCCGATTTCTCTCAGAAAGGAAATGTAACATCAACTGTTCTTCACTGTCCTATTAAGGGAATAGAAGAATCCAGGATATCTATAAATAGAAAGATAGTGAGGAAACACTTAGCTAACCTAAATGAATACAAGTCTCCAGGTCCAGAGGAATTACACCCCAGAGTACTGAAGGAGGTAGCAGAAGAAATTTTTGAACCCCTCTCCATAATCTTTAAAAATTCTTGGAGAACAGGAGAAGTCCCAGAAGACTGGAGAAGAGCAAATGTTGTTCCTATCTTCAAAAAGGGGAAGAAGGTGGACCCAGGGAACTATAGGCCGGTGAGTCTGACTTCTATACCAGGAAAGATCTTTGAACAAATTATTAAACATGTATGTCAGTACCTGGATAAGAATGAAGTGATTAAACAGAGTCCGCATGGGTTTGTAACTAATAAGTCATGCCAGACTAACTTAATTTCCTTCTATGACGGAATCACTGATTGGGCGGATCAGAGAAATGCTGTAGATATAGTATATCTTGACTTCAGCAAAGCATTTAACAAAGTATCTCACACAATCCTCATTGAAAAAATGACTAGGTATGGAATGGACAAGGCAACTGTTAGGTGGATTCATAACTGGCTTAGTGACCCAAAGAGTGGTCGTAAATGGCTGCACATCCAGTTGGAAGAATGTCTCAAGTGGGGTACTACAGGGCTCTGTCCTGGGCCCTGTATTGTTCAACATCTTTATCAACGATTTAGATGAAGGAATTGAGGGTAAACTGGTGTCACAGGCTTCTTTGGCACCACGAGGCATAGCACAGCGCAGATCCTGTAGAGGGACGGCTCTGCAGAAATCCTCAGCTACTGTGAGGATCTGCAGCGTGGTCACAGAACGGTCATACCGCTGTTGTGCTCTGTTATTAGTGTGATCAATGACACCGATCGCACCCATCAGAGCTGTCCCTTGCGATACTGGCATTGCCAGGCAACAGCCTAGGATCGGAGCTCTCACAGCTCTGATTCTAGGCAGGTCAGATTCAGGGCACAGCCAGGTCACAGCATGGTCAGGTCATCAATCACACCAATCAGCAGGTCCAGGTCATGCCTGGTGTTACCAGGCACCTGTCTAAGATCGGTGCTCTTACAGCTCCGATCCTAGCCAGGTCACAGGCAGGGCACAACACAGTCACACCGCTGCTGTGCCCTGTGATTGTCAATCGCTCCAGTCGGTTCAGGCGATGCCTGGCATTGTCAGGCACCAGCCGGGGATCGGTGCTCCTGGAACATCGATTGTAGGCTGGGACATCAGTGTTTCAGGCAATCTGAAACACTGAGAAATGCTGCTATTGGTTGTTAGGAATTGAACGGACAATCACAGCGATCGTGGTTGCGGGAGGGCGGCATCACCCCCCAGGATGATGGCACCATCTACCCAGAGATAAGATTTTTAATCAGTCGCAGTGTTGCATTAAAAAAATGACGTAATATTCCGTCCATGGTCAAATAGGCCCAGGTCACATGGACTGAATATTACGTCCGATGTCAGAAAGGGGTTAAAGAGCCATAAAACTTTGTAGTTTGAATATTCAAATTTGCATTTTTTTTTTTTTTTTTAAAACAGAAGGGACTTAACTTTAATTCTTATTTTAATTCTTTTTATTTTTTTTCTATCAGGCAATATTCGTGGGAAAGTGAAAAACATCTGTTTTTCACATTTTTTTCATTTCACTTTCTTCAGTCGACCCTTTTTTCATTCTCTGCACATAACATTGGAAGTAGAGTAAAAAGGTGGTGTGCATTCTATCTGGTAATTCGCCATTAATTGCTTTGAATGCATTTCTGGAAGGTGTGTTAGCAGTGCCAGTATTTCAGCCTTTTATTTTTATGAATTGGACTTTGACATTGCATGTTAGAGCACGCTAAGTAACACACACCAGCAGAATATGATAAATATGGAAGCAAATCTGATTAATGCAGATGAATGGAAAATAATTTAAGAGCACTAATAAAGGTTGTGAGGATGTGAAAATTTTTTTTAAACCATGGAAATCAAAAGAAAAATTGCAAGTTTTAAGCACTGAAATTTCGGGTTAGGACTAGAAGTCAGATTATTTTGGACTACAAATTCCTTACAATCATGCTGTGACATCAAATGATCTCGTGGATTAAGAGTATGTAAAGAAATCTCGTAATTTCAGAATGATATGGATTTTGTTGCAGAGTGGATGGAAGCACATGTGCGGTTCTCATCGGAATTAACACAACTCATTTTAAAATGCACTGAAATATATGAAACCAATATAACAGAGGAACTACTCAAAACTAAAGTGGAATTGGAAAAATGAGTGTCTGAAATCCAATCCAATACCATTCTTAAAAAAAATTGGATAAAAAAATGATTGTGGTACAAGATAACATGGGAAAAAAAGGAAAAATTTGTGTGTGACAAACAAGATTTTGATTCTATCAAGATCTTTCAGTGGCGCAATAATAAATACAGACGCAATATATAAAAGAAAAAACATTACAGAAAAATGGATAATTGACCACTGACTCCGGATCAGACTCTAGAGGATGTGTCTCGCTCAATTCAAGCAATGGACGTCCCAGATAATGTGAACTCTGGCAGATGAAACATTCCTTTAGACCAGTGTTTCTCAACTCCAGTCCTGAAGACCCACCAACAGGTCATGTTTTCAGGATTTCTTTCATATTGCATAGGAGATAGAATTAATGCTTGAGCAGGTGATGAAATTATCACCTAAGGGTATCCTGAAAACTTGACCTGTTAGTGGGTTTTGAGGACTGGAGTTGAGAAACATTGCTTTATATGATCCATTAGAAGGGGGCACCAGAGGCAGAAGAGGAAACAGTGGGGGCACCAAATGCAAACAAGTGTCTTGGAGGCGTTGAATGATTCTATACGTTTTGGGTCGCCCAATAAGCATATTGATAATGTAAAATCTTCCATTCCAAATATTTCAGGGAAAGTGTTTCCACGGCATGTCTTTCCGTTCTCTCTTAAGGACTTCACTTTTGTACTACCAATGATTTTAGATTTGATGAATCCGAGATTGACTTATACAAACTAATTTGCATCATATGTTTACATTGAATTCCAACACAGGTAAAAAATATATATGTGTAGTAGAAAAAGCAGTTCACCAATTGGGTTTTAGCATGATTTCTAAGTTCACTGAAGATGATTTCGACATACTCGGCACACAATTTGATTTTCTGTTTTTAATTTTTAAATTCTGACTCTCATGGTTGAAGTGTACCTGCCATAAAAATTATAGACCTCTCCATTCTTTGTAGGTTGGATAGCTTACAAAATTGGCACTGTATCAAATACTTATTTCCCCCACTGTATGTTTTGCGGTAACCAAATTAAATTTGGCAGTTCTGCTCTCAATATTAGTTTTTTACCTGCCAAAGCGAAGATGTGGTTTATGCTGTTATTTGCGATTGTGGGAGATTTTATATAGGTAAAACTTTGTGTCCTTTATTTGGACATTTTAGTGAACATGTACAGTATGTTCATTAGCCTCTGGTAAAGAATCTACAAGACTTATTGCACACGAGAGAGGAGCACCATGGTAATCCTAATTGCATGCTGATCCTAGGCTTGTGGTCTGAACCAGCACCTGTAACGGGTGGAGACCATCACAATTTGCTACTTAGAAAAGAGATCGCCTTCATTTACTACACAGGGGCACTAGCACCCATAGGGTGAAATGACCGACATGATGTAAGCCCATTTCTTTCTTGAATATTTTATTTTGCTTGATATTGATAACAAAATGTTTCAAGTCTGTATACATATTCTTCATGTTATCAAATTATTTTTTTTCTTTGATATTTAGTGTTTGGATTTCCTTTTTATTCCCCCTCCTTTTTCATTTTCTGCACATAAGATTGGGAGTAGAGCATAAAAGGGGCGTGTATTCTATGTTGTAATTGGCAAGAAGCGTAGTTTATGCTAAACAGCTGTCGCTTATTTACCTCTTTATGTCTCTTCTCCTCATGTGACAACTGCAATAAAGTGCTGCTTTTTCACATACCAGTGGTGAGTGCCGCTCTTTAGTTTTTCATGCTTTTCCACTCAAAATTTTATTTTTATTGACCACAAAGGACCACTAAAATAAATTGTAATTTTTATTCCTGTCTCAGTAACAATTTTTACATATCAGAGCTTTTTGCTAATGTGGGAGTAGCTCATAATAAAGATTTTGATTTGCAATGTCTTTTTTTTCTTTACCAATTTTTTTATTATTTATTTTACACTAGCTGAAGAGCCCGGCGCTGCCCGGGCATAGTAACTAACTGTGGTTAGTTATAACAAGTTTTAATTATCCTTCATCCCATAGTCCCGTGCCCATATACCCATCATACGTCCTCCATCCCATGCCCATATACCCATCACACATCCTCCATCCCATACTCGAGTGCCCATATACCCATCACCCATCCTTCATCTCATAGTCCCATGCCCATATACCCATCATACTTATCCACCATCCCATAGTCCCGTTCCCATATACCCGTCATACATATGCTGCATCCCATAGTCCAATGCCCATATACCCATCACACATCCTCCATCCCATAGTCAACTATTATGACCTCATAATGAGCGGCGGGGCTTACAACCTATGATGACATCAGCGTCGCCATGGCAACCATTATGACATCATAATGAGGGGCGGGGCTTGATACACACTTTTCCCCCATTATGTAGATAGGGGCAAAATTGTTTGGTGAATTGGAACGCGTGGGGTTAAAATTTCACCTCACAACATAGCCTAGGACGCTCTCAGGGTCCAGACGTGTGACTGTGCCAAATTTTGAGGCTGTAGCTGCGATGGTGCGGATGCCAATCCCGGACATACACACACTTGAGCTTTATATATTAGATTTATTTCACTTTTTGTGCCCAACATATCATAAAACACACATTCTCTTTCTGTCTCTCTCTCTCTCTCTCTCTCTCTCTATATATATATATATATATATATATATATATAGTCACCATTACAGAAGAAGACATCCAACAGCGGGTCAAGAACATGAAGAGCTGGACAGCCCTGGCCCAGACATGATCCACATCTACTGGCTAAAGAAATTAACAGCAGTACATGAACGCATGGCAAAGCAGAAGAACCAACTACTAGAAGCAGGCCATCATCCGGCCTGGCTATCACAAGGAAGAGCAGTGCTGATCATGAAGGATACTCACAAAAGGAACAGACTGTCAGCCATCATGGCCACCAAGCTACAGTACCATATGAACCAGTGCATGAATCCAGCTCAGGCATTGAGACCAACACCAGAGGCTCTGAGCACCAGCTTCTAGTAGATAGAGCAGTCACTCAAGACTCAAGATCCAGACAGACCACTCTCAGCACAGCCTGGATTGAAAAGAGGAAAGCGCCTATACAGCAAAAAGACAGCCGACAGCACAGCAGGGACAGGGGGATGCAAGCTCCAAGTTCATGAACCCAGATGAACGGAAATATCCATAAAACAGAAATATCCATAAAACAGGAAAAGCCTATGAACCATGCCAGAAACATGGATCTGTGAATGCTTGGCTCTACAGTGTCAACAGGAAATTAAGAACCTTCCTCAAACTCAATGGGGCTATGGAGAACAACATTGGAAGTCAACTCAAGACAACTAGCAAAAGTGACTATCAAATGCGGCATACTACCAAGGTGATGCACTGTCCCCATTGCTGTTCTGCATAGGCTTGAACCCCCTCAGTCAGAGTCTGGCTTTGAATACAAGATCAAGAGTGGAAGCACCATAAGTCACCTCCTCTTCATGGATGACATCAAGTTGTATGTGAAAAACAAATGAGACATCTATTCACTGATCCACCTGACAAGGATCTACAGCAAAGACATCAGGTTGTCCTACGGATTGGAGAAGTGCAGCCGGTTGGTAATAAAGAGAGGAATGGTAGTCAAGACTGATGGAGTGGAATTACCAGCAGGACACATAGCAGATGTACAGACATGCTAGAAGTACCTCGGCATCCCACAGGGATCCGGTAACCATGATTAGGAGGCAAGGAAAGCAGTAACATCCAAATACCATCAAAGGGTAAGACAGGTCCTAAAGAGCCAGCTCAATGGGAAGAATAAAATCTGTGCCATCAATACATATGCCCTGTGAGTTATCAGATACCCTGCTGGCATAGTGTGCTGGCCAAAAGAGATGGAAGTTGCAGATGTGAAAACACGAAAGCTCCTCGCAATGTATGGAGGTCTCCACCCTAAGTCTAGCACCCAAAGATTGTATACCAACAGAAAGAAGGGTGGTCGAGGCTTGATAAGCCTCCAAGCCACGATCACGGATGAAACAAGGGGTATCCAAGAATACATCAGAAAAATGCCACCAAAAGATGAGATGCTGAGAGAAAGCCTAAGGCAGCAACAACAGATCTGGAAGGAAGAACAGGAAAATGAAGTGACATGGCAAGACAAGCCGCTGCATGGGATGTAACATCGATAGATAATGGAATGGCTGACATGGAGAAATCCTAGCAATGGCTAGAGAACTCTGGACTCCAGGACAGCACAAATGCACTAATCATAGCGGCACAAGAGCAAGCACTAAGTACCAGATCCATAGAAGCAGGAATCTACCACACAAGACCCAAGGTGCAGACTATGCAAAGAAAACTCAGAAACCATCCAACACATAGTGGCAGGATGCAAAATGCAAGCAGGAACAGCATATACCAAACGCCACAACCAAATAGTGGAAATTGTATACAGGAACATCTGCACAGCATATGGGCCAAGTCCCCCTAAGTCCAGGTGGGAGAGCCCAGAGAAAGTGGTGGAGAATGAAAGGGCATAATATCCAGACGGATAAGCAGGTGTTGGCTAACCAACCAGACATTGTGATATTAGACAAGGATCAGAAGACAGCAGTGATAATTGTTGTGGCATTGCCAAGTAACAGCAACATCAAAAAGAAGGAATATGAGGCTGGAGAAATACCAGGGCCTCAAAGGAGAACTGGAGATGTGGAAAGTGAAGGTAACAGTGATTCCAGTGGTGATAGGAGCACTTGGAGCAGAGATCCCTAAGTTGGAAGAATGGCTACAACAGATCCCAGGAGCAACATCTGAGCTCTCTGTCCTAAAAAGCACAATGCTGGGAACATCTAAGATCCTGCGCAGAACCCTCAAACTCCCAGGCCTCTGATAGAGGACCCGAGAATGAGAAAGCACAACAAAGACCACCCATAGTGGGGGGTGAGAAGGGATTTTTTGGGTTTGAGAAGGAATATATACACCACGGTGTGGTCTTTCTTGTCCTTTATATATACACACACATATATATATATTTATATATATATGTGTATATATATATATATATATATATATATATATATATATATATATATATATATATATCTAGCTCTGGCAAAAATTAAGAGACCACCACATCAAAACCCTGGCATGGGCAGCCCATTCTCCAGACCTGAACCCAATTGAAAACCTCTGGATTGTAATCAAGAGGATGATGGATAGTCGCAAGCCATCAAAGAACTGTAGACATTTTTGCGCCAGAAGCAGTGTGAAAGACTGGTGGCAAGCATGTCAAAAGGCGTGAAAGCGGTTTTAAAAAATCATGGTTATGCCACAAAATATTGATTTCTGAACTCTTCCTGAGTTAAAACATTAGTATTGCTGTTTCTAAAGGATTATGAACTTGCTTTCTTTGCATTATTTGATGTCTGAAAGGAGTGAGTTTTTTTTTTTTTTAAATTTTGACCATTTCTCCTTTTCAGAAAAAAATAAATTTATTGCTTGGAAATTCAAAGACATGTTGTCAGAAGTTTGTAGACTAAAAGAACAATTTACATTTTACTCAAAAATATACCTATAAAGAGAAAAATCAGACAAACTGAACATTTGGAAGTGGTCTCTTAATTTTTACCAGAGCTGTATATCTATCATCAATCATCACCGATCCTTCACCAAATTTCACAGTGGGTGCAAGACACTGTGGCTTGTATGCCTCTCCAGGTCTCTGTCTAACCATTAGATTAACAGGTGTAGGGCAAAGCTGAAAATTAGAGACTCATCAGAGATTACCTTACTCCAGTCCTCTATGGTCCAATCCTTATGGTCTTTGGCAAACTTCAGCCTGGCTCTCCTCTGCATCTCATTGATGAAAGACTTTTTTCTACCTTTACATGACTTGAGCCCTGCCTCTAGGAGCCTAGGACAACATTGGATCATTCAGAGATCCACAATGAACTTCTGGAGTGAGTTTGCTGCACTGAAAGTAAAGGGGCCGAATAATATTGCACGCCCCACTTTTCGGTTTTTGAATTTCCACAAAAATTTCAAGTACCCAATAAATTTCGTTCAACTTCACAATTGTGTCCCACTTGTTGATTCTTCCCCAAAAATTTACATTTGGTATCTTTATGTTTGAAGCATGATATGTGGGAAAAGGTTGAAAATTTCCAGGGGGCCGAATACTTTCGCAAGGCACTATTATACATATATATACACACACACACCCCTATATACATACACACACATTAATATTCTCATACATTAGATGATTCAGGAGCAATTTGGTGAATTACAGCTTTTTTCTAGCATTAATGGAGCACCATGTCACAAGATAAAGATGATAACTAAGTGGCTAAGCGAACAGCGAACATAGCATTGAAATTTTGGGTCCATCATCAAGAATCTCTCCAGGTGTCAAACCTATTGAGAACGTGTTGTAACTCATCAAATATTGGGTAGACAAACAAAACAGAAATGGTAATACAATCCAAGCACTGATTAAAGGGTATATCCGTGCCTTTATAATATAAAAAAAATTACCTAAGTACTAACAGGCAGGTAATTGCAACTTAACTGCCTGTTGTGTCTAGCGCCATTCTTTTCCAGCGCAGAGCGATAACAGACCACTCCTGCCGGGGATTCAGAAGCCTCTGCGGACATCACGTCTACAGGAAGGTGGTTTCTTTTCTGCTCCACTGTCGACGGGGCGGGACTTCCGACATCATTCTGATTGATAGGCGGATCACTGCTGTCTAACTAGCAGAGTTGGCTGTCACTCAGAATGATGTCAGAAGTCCTTCCCCATCACATTAGCTGAATCCCCAGGCAGAACCGCTTTGTGCCAGAGAACAGCACTGTGCACAACAACAAGCAGATAAGTTGCTATTACCTGCCTGTTAGAGCTTAGGTACATTCTTGTCCTGGATATACCCTTTAAGCATGTATAGATTGCAATCAGTCAGGATTTGGCCCAGAAGCTGATACGCAGCAGCCAGGGCGAATTGCAGAACTCTTGAAAAATAACGGCCAACAGTGGAAATATTGAGTCTTTGCATAACCTTTACGTATTTATGAATAAATGTTTAAAAAAACCTTATGAAATACTTGTAATTGTACTTCAGTAACTATAGAAACATCTGTCTAGAAGATATAAAAACCCGGATGCAGTAAACTTTGCAAAAAAACAATTTGTGTTAATCTGAAATCATTTGGTCACAATGATATATGGTACAGTATAACAAAATATTTAAGTAGATTTCCTCTTTAGGCTATTGACCAAGTCTAGTCACTTGTGTATGGCATAGATTTTGTTTTGTGTCCTAACTTGAAACAGAAAACTTTGGCAATGCAACCACTGAATAAAACAAAAGTTACAGAAACTCTGATACAACATTGAAAAGATACAAATATGAAACATTTATTTGAATACAGCATATGCAGACACATTAGTGGTCCAAAACTGGTGTAACAATAAAATACATTTACCGGAGGGGAAATGCACACAATATAACTGGTTAGTTTAAGCATTATCACATAAGGCAGTGTTATGCAAATGAGATCAAGTTAAAAGGCAGAATTAACAAACAGATTCAGGAAAGAAAAATTGTACTTTTTTCTCACTAAATGTTTACCTGGCAGCAGAAAGAAATCTTTCATCTGTAATATAATATGGCATTTGTCTGCATTTCCAGTGTAGTATCTTGTACGTGGCTTTCAAATATATTACATTTTAAAAATGATAAAGAATTCTAGAAGACTTCACAAAAAAAAAAAAAAGCTATAAAAGGTGCTTTAAACATATATAAAAGACAATTATTTATTTTGGCACCATATGAAAAAAAGTATCAGCATACTTTTTGGAAATAGTCTTTACTCATGAGAAACATGAGAGATATGTGCCATCTCAATTTAAAAAAATACAAAGAGTGGTAAACTGGCAGAAATGCAGGCCTTTCTTCTCTGTATTGTGTTATTTTATTTAAAACATAGCACCTGAGTACTGGGGGTTTACTGGTTAATAGAAGCCTTACGAGAAACAAAAGCACCAATTTTAGTCTAAGAAACATACAAACACTTGCGCTATGATGCATTTCTTGTTAAAACAATTGTGGTCATTATGGCCAATTTAACAATGTAAATCTCCCTATATAGAAGTGATGCTGGTAAAAAAAAAAAAATGAAAAAAAAAAAGTGTGCTAATAGCTGTGAGTTGTCTGAAACCCAACTACATCAGTCCAGATTGTTACAGAGACACTGTAAACATTTGCGTCTTATTTTAAGTCAATTTGGATTTTTGGGAAAATTAATATAACCAAAATATCACATTCATTATCTAAAAACACAAAAACTAAACAAACACATTGTAACAAGTATTGGAAATAAAAAAAACAAACAAGCTAGAATAATAAAAGAAACTGCTATAGTGTTAGACAGTTTACTGTTGCATATCGCAAATTTTGAAAATGTAAAAGGTAAATAATGAAAACACGAGTGAAGACTTGTCCCGCAGACACTTTACCACTTTACAACACAAACCAAGCCATCCAAGATAAAAAATTTAATTTAAAATTGCTAAAATGATCTAGGAGTATGAGGAGGAGTGTAATGATATCACCTTTTATACTTACGAACATTTTAGGGGAAAAATATGGTAAACTAATAAAATTTTTAATCCACAAAAACCAGTTCCCTGAATTTGCAAAAAAAAATACTCAAGTCTTTAAAAATAAGACATTTTAGGTTACTAAAACACAAACTTTCAAGGATATATATAGTTTTGCAAGATGCAAAATGTTTTTTTATCGTCACGTGTTGCTTATCGAATTGTTTTGTGATATAGGTTATTCAAATACTAAAGCAAAATACTTTTTTTTTTTCTCAGCCAGATACATAAAGGGATAGAAAAAGGTGTATAAAAAGAGGTCACGGTTTCCATTCTAAAAAAAAAAAAAATCTAAGTTTTAGATTTTTTTAAAAAAGTTACTTTTTATAAAACAAATTGTACAAGGAAATGTATATAAATACAGCAGGAGAAAATATGTGTTACACCAAGGGCACATGGCAAATGTAATAAAAAATATCTCCATTAATAAAATTGATGGTCTGGCATAATGATTGCAACTCTTTATTGTCTAATCGTGTATCCCCACCCCCAACTGTAACAAAGGTTCTCTACAACTATTGGTGGAATAGTTTTACAAGTAGTAAAGTCAGCAGTTCCATGTTTCTACTCCTTCTCATTCATAAACCCTCAGGAATACACTTACCATTAAAGCACCACCCTAGTGGGTTTGTTTTTTTGTAATTTAACCACCGAAGTAGTATCGCTAATGCATGTAGTTACTAGCCACCGTCTTCATGTGTTATCGTCACCACTCTGATCATCTTCGGTATGTTGTGATCTGACGGATCACTTCAGTGTTTGCTGGGTGAGCCGGAGTTCACAAGTCCATGTAAGTCTATGACAGCAAGAACGAGACTCTCTGACTTATAGTGAGAGCTTGTGACCGTTACCTCTGGCTTCCGGTCAGACAGAAGTAGCGGTCACAAGACGGGACTGGACAAGAGCAGCGCCGGGAGGAGCAGAAGACGGCGGCGGCTGGTAAGTATATTCCTAGGGGGCAGAGAACTTACCGTACATTATTGATACCACCCCAGGGATGAAATAGAAAAAAAATGCCAAAGTGGGGTTTACAGGCTTACTGTCCATGTCATTTTGAGGTTGGTTTTGGCTGTAAGTAAAATCTTGTACAATTGAGTGATCTCTGCAACATTTTTAAACCATTGCATGGCTCAAAAGAAGTTTCTATAGATCAAGATAAAACAGTGAAAAGCTCTAGGCCAACCCTGACCTGTTGTATACACGCCATATTCGTAGTTTTATATTTAGATATTAATATATTACATTTTACACACTGGACAAAAAGTAAACAGCTTTCAGTAAAATAGATCAACAATTTAACTTTTGTGAAAATGAAGTTTTCTTGACAAACAATACAACATTTAAGACTTCTTGCATTTGACCATGACACAGCCCTCTAAACCTCAAAGATGTATTAAGCTTTTACTGGGCACTTGAAAACTTCTATGGGGTCTTAATGTGTCAATTTCATATGGCAGCATAAAGAACTTTTTTTGTTGTATTCTGTAAAAACGCAATAGAAAAAAGGTGACATGTTCCAGCACCAGATTTTGTCTTTTCAAGGATATTATACAATTATAGAGATTCTCTAATGGCATTGCTGAACAAATCGCATTGGCGGACATTTGTGTATGAACATTTTTATCACCTGTTACAATTGTGATAGGGAAAAAACACAACACAATATAAAATTTCCCTCAACTATTCTGCTACTTAATGAATATTGTGACATGAACAGAGAGAGAAGACAGACGTCCATACACAAGACTGATATACTAAAGAAATCCAGGCAATCTTAAACTTATTAACAGAACCGGTTAACAATTAGACCACGAGTTGTCAACTTGGACCTAGGTCTTGTCAATACAGGACACTTCCAAAGGGAGCAAGTTTCCACTTCTATGCTAACAGTCTAGATTATTAAGTGCTGGCGTGTCGCTCGCTATGTTACTTAGAATTTCCTACAGAACCCAGTAATACAAACAACGAGTTCACTGCAGCGACAAGACATGACTATCCTAGTGCAAGACTGAAGTTTGAGAAATAAATAAAATTTAGACCACTGCAGCGAAACACTTACCAGTCTTCAGAAGCGGCTCTGAACAGTCATCACTGTACTACGCACATTCACGCATTAAGCATCATGTCAATTAAAGGGAATCTGTCAGCAGGCTTTTGCTACATAATCTGAGAGCAGCATAACATAGAGCAAGAAAGCCTGATAACAGGGATGTATCACTTACTGGTCTGCCTGAAGTACTTTTCATAAAGTACCTGTTTTGTCTGATGTAGATGTAGTAAAGCTAAGACTTTTTGTCTGTGTATAAACCCACATCCATGACTGGCAGCTTCCTGTGTACACTGTGCATTGTGAGCAGCTGCTACACCATGGTGGCGGCGAGGTAACGGAGAAGCCTGACTGGGCTGTGCGTGAGCTGTAGTCCTGTAGTGTTAATCTCTGCTGATATAACACTCTTTATATTGAAACTACAATACAGCCTAGTAAGTGACACATCCCTGGAATCAGTATATCATATCCTATATTATACAGTAGATGAAGAGAAAAGCCGGGGTATATCCGCGCTAGACCACAAGGAACCAACCGAAGATGCAAGCACACCTTTATTCACACTCAAGCCAACGCGTTTCATGGCCACCTTGGCCACTTCATCAGGGCAACAATGTTACAGTCAGTTCACAAGAAACCATTATATACATTACACAGATGACATCAAAATGATGTCAGTTCCTGTGGGAATGCCCACATTGAACTAAAAACCCTAAAAATTATTAACATCCTGATGAAAAAATTATTATAAAACTACTGCAGAAGCTGAAAGCAGCTAGAATTGGAAATTATGTTCTTAATCTTATCGTTTAGCCGCTGAAGCATGGGTTCTATGCTGCTATCATTTTTGTTGAATTGCACATCGATTTACACAATATTATATTTTTAATATATGGTAAATATTGGTTTTAGCATTTTATATTATATAAATGTCTTTATCCATAGTTTTATAATTTTTTCATCAGGATGTTAATTTTTAGGGTTTTTAGTTCAATGTGGGCGTTCCCACAGGAACTGACATCATTTTGATGTCATCTGTGTAATGTATATAATGGTTTCTTGTGAACTGACTAACATTGTTGCTCTGATGAAGTGGCCAGGTGGCCATGAAACGCGTTGGCTTGAGTGTGAATAAAGGTTTGCTTGCATCTTCGGTTGGTTCCTTGTGGTCTAGCGCGGATATACCCCGGCTTTTCTCTTCATCTACTGTATCTGCATTCCGGGATCTGCACCGGCCAAAACTTCTCCAGGTGATTGTGACCCTTCACAACCACACCAGGTAAGTGGATTACCTTTGTTAAACACGCTGGTGTCCCTCATTTACCGCCTTAGTGCACTCCCCCTCTATTTTTTGCATGTCCTATATTATGCTACTCTCAGATTAAATAGAAAAATTTGCTGACAGAATCCCTTTAAGAAACAATGAGTGTTACAATATAAGAGACACCAAGTACAGCCATGACAGTACAGGGCTGAAACACAGCCCAAATGACTGGACCCCGACTGATCAGACATTGATGACCTACCATAAAGATAGGTCATCAATCAAAAAGTAATGGAAAGCCTCTTTAAGGATTAAGCACTACAATTACCTCAAGGTTGCATTGTTTTCTGTGCACGGGTGGATTGCAGGAACACTAAGAACAAACATGAAATGGGAACAACTCTTCTACTTAAGTAATGACAGCTATTATTTCGTGTAGAGAAGGCATACATTTCATAGAAAGCCTTCATTCACATCCATGCTTGTCAAATTCATAGAAAAGACACAGAAGTAAATGAGCAATTTGCTTTGAACCATTTTAGATTGGACAGCTTTTACGGAAGGACGTTTAACTCCCAAAAGGGTAAAGAGGTGATAACATTTGTCAGATTCCCTATTTAAGAGTGTATTCTCTGTTATAAACACATTTTTAGATGTGTAATTACTAATAGGAGGCGTTATGCCATGTTACGAGACTGTTTCTCCTTTTACTAATAATCTCTGTAGGATTGCAAATCAGCAATAACTTGTCAAAGAACCAGACGCTCAATTCTCCAACCTTCACTTTCCCCTACAAAATCTCTGAGTGGGTCCAGTGCACAGAAAAGGGATACGGTCACAGTCTACTGCAGTGAGAGGCTTACAGGCTACAGATGGGGAGAGTGGGAGCCTGAAGGGTATTACACAGCTACAGTCAGCAGTATGGCAAAAAGCCGTCTACATTTCAAACACTTTTGTAACTAGAGTTGTGCTTTACAGATAGGTCTATGCATCTGATGAGCATTCACAGGAGGAGCAGCCGCCCGAAGGCCCTGAGCCACATAACTAGTTTTGTATTGGGGTGACTCTGTGAAGCAAAAATGGACTTCTAGATAACAATGGACACAGAATATGTAGCATTTAAACAGGCTTGTAACTGAGCAGAGATGAGCATACTAGGACAACACCTTCTCAATCTGAATATTTGCCCCTGTTAAAATAATAACACTTATACTCACTTCTGGGACCGTTCGAGCACTCGCGTTCCCGGGGCTCACGTCACATTGTTATATCACGCGAGCTCTGTGCCGGATCAGTGCCAACTTCGCTGTCCCCGCCTTTGGACAAATCGAACATAAAGAGGAAGTCAGAAGGAAGCCGCAGCCAAGAATTCCAGCAGATGTTTGATACGTCCGATGGCAAGGACAGAAGTCAACACTGACTGGGCGGAGTGCTCACATGAAGTAACAACTTAACGTGAGCCCTGAGAACGAGAGTGTTGACACCGATGGAATGGCACTGGCACTGAAAGGGAGTATAATTTTTTTTTTTTTAATTTTAAATGGAGAAAACATTCAGATTATGAAGGGGTTGTCCTAGTAGTAGGTAACCACTAATTCTGCAGCTAGTAACAGGCAGGGCAACATAGAGGCTATAAAAGGCAAATGGCACAAAATGTTTAATGAAACCAAATAGCAAAAATTATTTTTCTGATAAAATAAATGCATAAAAAAAAAAGCACCCGTAGAGAGCAAAGAGAGGATCTAGACCAGGGAAAAACCAGAAGACAAATCAATCACTTCATCTAAAGCACTGGGTAAAATAAATTAAGGCTCTTAATACAAACAAGAATTATTTTCTCTTCACTTATAAAGACTTGTGTGTTTAAAGACTTGTGCGTTTAATGGGGGTAATTAACAGTCCAAGAAAGAATACAGAGTAAAGTGAAAACTGCACTGTTCCTAAATAATGTCCTAATTATGAAACTTTTACTCCATGACAGTTACACTACAATACAAAGCAGCAATTAAACATTAGTGTTGTGACGGTAAAGGCTTGTTTTTGCTGTCTGGAGGTTAGCATAGGACTTAATGTCCCAAGTTGCAGTCATTAGCAGAGCTAATAAAGGTTCCAAGGGCAATCTAATTATGGTACTTAATACAATTTGCTAAACTAACTACAAAACATGTTTCCTTTAACACCAATGATACTGCAGCTCCCAATAAGCCAGTCTTGGCCATGGATTGTGTAAACTAATACATATGACGAACAAACATCATTTTCTATAGGTGAGCAGTCCTTCATTGGTTTTCTACAGGCAGGACATGCAGAGATCACCATTCTATTCACCCACAAATACATCCATAACCTCCAATTCCTACTTTTATCAATGGGGCAAGTAATAAAGGCACTAATAGCATCAGGTCTAATGGGCAACACAACACAATGTACGTAAATTTTCTTCTCACATCCTATCCTCTCTACTGGCCCTGAGCAGAAACCAAAAGCAACCTTATACAAGTCTGCAATGATTTTTCTATTAAAGCATTTTCATTGCAATTCATTACATAAAGGCTGTAAACAGTGATTTTTTTTGCTGCAATATTGCATGCACAAAATCCACTGCATTTTACGGTAGCAGATTTGTACAAGTAAATCAGACCTCATGACAACAATTTCCAGAGAAAAACCTGCAGAGCAAATTAAATGGTGCATGGATACCACCATCAGTGCTATGTAAATGGTGAAATCTGGGTTAGGTCTACACTAACTTATAAAAAAAAAACAAAAAACAATTTTCAATGAAAGGAAAAGCACAGGGGCTGAAACTAAAAATGATCAGTTTTCAATTAATGTCTCAATGTAACCTGAATGTAATTAAATATATTTACAATGTGTTGTCACTTCTTCTAATTCTATAGTCCTATCTAGTAAGTGTATATCAAAACATATTTAACCACCTTTAAGGAATTCATGAAAACTAGAACAACTCTCAAAAAGAAAAAAAAAAATGGAGGCTTGAGCTTGATTCTACATTGAGAGACACAGATCCTAAAAAGTCATTGATGACCTTCATAACCTACAGCGTCTTCACAATGTATTGTTAAACAAACATATATGTGATTGCTATAGGAAGACTTGTAAATTTGTGACCACTCACATTAGGCAGAAGTAGTTTGATGGTTGACCAACCATTTATCAAATGACCATCTGGTTTCCGATTCTAACACAATGTTGCCATACACAATTTAGTCGATATTGGACATTCCAGACCTTCCACCTGGCCAAATATGTTCAATTATACTGGGTGACAAGCAAATAATCTTTCTGAAGATATTCCTTCAAGAAAAATTGCTAATGAAAGAAACCTTGACAATCTATCCTTTTGGCTGAATTAATAAATTTTCATCACCTACAATCTATTGTCCATGGGCACCTTAAGTCAAGTAAGGGTCCTCAAGTCAACTCACACAGTCAAGTATCAACTCCACACCATGTAGTATGAACTTAATCATGCACATCTGCATTAGGGTTCATGCAGACCTTTGTGCAACACGGGCCAAGCAGTGACTGGGTCTCTCGGCCTGAGCGAGACAGGCTCATATATTTCTATGAGGCAAGGACATTGAAGTCAGGAGACCTGTGGCCAGCCTGTGCATTGCAGTATGTGCTTGGACCATGTTGCATGGACGTCTGCATGAGCTCTAAGGCAGTGTTCACCTATATGTGGCTCTCCATCTCTTGCAAATAACTCCCAGTTGGCAAAATCCCTTAATATAGTGATATTCTCCTATAGAAACATTGCTTTTAGGGAAAAATATATCTATAACTCAGAGCCATACAGAACTGCAAATGGCATTGCATAGATATTCCATGTAACAGCCACAGTCTCCATTAATATATTTTAACAACCAGCCAAAGAATATGGGGTATATAAATTTAAAAGTAAAATAAGACCTTAGTAAATCTAACCATACAAAGATATCGACGTAATTTATAGTAAACACTTCACATTTGCTATTTTAGACCTTCAAATACTGATTTCAGTATGATTAATAACGTCAATGGATGTGCCAAATGGCGGTAACAATTTAGAGGTTGTGCATATGTATGATTTGTCCTTCAGAAGAAATCATCCTTCATGGTGCCTATGTGAAAAAGCAGCTTCTTTGGCTGCGACTACTGCAGTAATTAGTTTAATTAAATCCAAAAGTTGTCACCCTCTGTCCAGCGCTTCGACGCTCATTCTTTTTGATGTGCAATTAAACAGCTCCAGAATTGTGTCACTGTTACCAACCAATTTAGCATTATGTAAATGGATAGTGGTTAGCAACGTCAACTATTTAATTAATAAGGACTGAGAATAGTTTTCTATGTAGTTTGTTGCTCATCGGCCATGTTTAATTCAGCACTAGAATAATGTGAAGCTTTTATGACAAACTGAGGGTCTAGAAAACAACTTATGATATAGTGTGTAAAATGAATTAGAAAAGAAATGGAAAATGCCATTTTTACATATCATATTCTTAAAGTTTAGGTTGTGCTTCCATTATGGTCCTGGGGATTTAACATTTCCAATAATAAAGTTACAGTAAAAAAAAAAGTAAAAAAAAACAAAAACAAAACTGTATCCTACGGAAAAATGACAGACCCATGATAAGTCATTAGGATTGAGAGGGATTCACTTGAAAACCGATCCATCATTACTCTCACAACTAAAAACGGAAGCCAGGACACTAATGTGAACAGAACCTGAAATGTATGTAAAAATGTTCAATCATCTTTCCTAACTATTAAATGCCATATATGTTGCAAAATTCTGCAAAGTTCTGATTATGGTAGCGCATTCTGGGTACTCAGATGACATTTAAAAGCCCAGAATCTATTACAGAAATCCAAGTGGTGCAGGTAAGCCACATTCACACACCAAGAAGAAAGCAGTGATATCTGAAATCTTACTTTGACAGTGACGGGAGGAGGAAACCACTTAGATATCAAATAAATAAAGGACACCATGCACAAAGTTACCCAATTTTGTTTGTAAAAGTGTTGACTATAAAATGTTGTACAAAGGTAAAATTTTAACAAATACTGTATCATAGACACGTGCCATGGCCCTTGGCCATTTTAGCCATCTAAGGAAAATGTCCACAAAGAGACGTGCAAATAAAACATTGTAACATTAGGCTGTAACATTTCTGCCAAAAAGTTTACGACCCCTGCCCACCCACCTACAGCAAACTGTTCTGAGGTCTAAAGTTTAAAGACAGCAAATTCACCCTAGATCTCTCTACATCTAAGAAAACATGATTTATTTGGGTGACTAAATGTCTGACAGTTGAAGATGAGATCCCACCGATCACCAGAACTGTGGTCCTATGTCTGATTGGAGAATACGAGATACAGGACGTATATTATCCCGATCAGTGAGGGACCCAGTGATCCAATGTAAGTGGTAACTGTGGGGCAACCATTAAAAGAGCTTGCATATTATATGTATTTTTTTATTCTAGGTGGAGATAAAATTCAGTTAATGCATTCAATGAAATAGTATCTTTGGCCTTGGGTTAACCAAGGGTATTGCATCAAAAAGAAAAAGTGCACAACATAAATAGGATTTTCAGCGTTATATTTGGCCCAGGATAACTAACTACACTGTATCTATGGACAGGAAGTAAAATTCCTGCAATAAAGTACAAAGCATAAATCTCCAACATTTCATAATGTCTAATAATGGATGTGTTCAGTCGATAGTGCGCTATTGTCTGCTGTGAAAACTCATTATTTCCTACAATGTGTCAATAATGTGATATAAAGAGACTTAAGGATGCACTCTGTAGAGATACAGAGGCTTCTAAAATGAAGGCAAAGAATCCGTGCACCACAATATTAAATGGATGGCACATTCAGAAGACAACGGGGAGATTTATCAATACTGTCAGACAGTGCAAACTAGACCAGGATGTCTTGACATTTGTCAAAGTTGTCATGACATTTACATTGTCTAGTGTAAATTATGTGGCTTATTTTGTGCCAGAAATGTGCAGCAAAATGTTTGCACCTTTTTAGTTGCACAATGTGGCATGTTAGGCTACCCCCCCACCTCCACTTTTTGCTAAGCCACACCTCCTTGTCAGAAAAGGTGAAGATTATACATATGGTGACGATCTTGAAGGATAGGGTTTTTTTTTGGCACAAGTTGCACCAGAATTCTGGCACATTAAGTTTGATAAATCTCCCCCAATAAGTTAGATTTCAGTTGATGATCATGGTGCGGTTCAGTAAAAAAGGCACACGCAGATTCACTAGACAAGATGACAGCAGCATTTGGTAAATGCAGTGTGCTTAAAAAAAATGCCAGACTGAACTATTATGCTACAAGGTAAGTGTCCATCAATGAGTTTGGTACTATGTAATTTTCTTTTTGATTGAAGAAAGCTCTTTCTGCATCTCAATGAACTTCGGGCGATTTTCTGGCTTGTACTCCCAACATCGCTGCATGATTTTAAAAACTTCTTCTGGGCACTTCTGTGGGGCAGACATTCGATAACCTGCATGTAAAGTAAATGACAAGAAAATGATGGAACACGTAATTGCATTTTAAATGTAATGGCTTTTTAAAAAAATAAATAAATAAAAATAAACCTAAATAACTAAAAAGGTCTACACCTTAAAGGGGTTGTCTGGCTTTGGGGTACAAGTCTACAGCTACTCTCTGCAGACTTGTAAATCCTCAAAGGTCGTGCGCTGTACACTGAGGATTCTCGGATGCTGGTCATGCAACCGCAAGTATGTGATTTGCATACTTCCGTCCACATTCCGACTAGACATGTCTGGCCTCGCTCAATACACTTGTATTGAGCGAGGCTGCAAGCATCTAGTTGGCACGTGACCGCAAGTATGCAAATCGTTATACTGTAACTTTGATACAGGCCCATATTTTTTATGATTTGACCAATCGCCCATGTCTCACACAAATAACGCAGAGCAGTCTAAAGACACACCCCAGAGAATCATGTGACCAACACCTCATTGATAAAGGTGATCAAAATTAGCAATAAAAAGGTGCATATCTCTAGAACCATATGGTGGATTAAAAAAAATAGGGATTTTTGTGGTACTCTTCGTAATATCCTTTTCTCCGAGACACAGGAACGTGGGTGTATGCTACTGCCGCTAGGAGGCTGACACTAAGTGACCAGAAAAAAAAGTTAGCTCCTCCGTAGTATAAACCTTCACGCTGGCTCTAAGCGAAACAGTTCCGTGCAAAAGCAGTAGGAGAACAAAAAAATCAACTTTAACACAGGTACAACATGTCACCTATCAAAAGGAAAACAAAAAAAGAGCCATCAGACTGACAGGGTGGGTGCTGTGTCTCCCAGTGGGCGTCTCGGACAAAGGATTTTACAGTGAGTACCACGGAAATCCCTATTTCTCCTTCGCCTCATTGGGGGACACAGGACTGTGGGACGTACTAAAGCAATCCCTGGGTGGGAAACTGATCCAACGGTTTAAACCATAAGCACCAATTGTCTATAGGTGCACCACCACTGCCTGGACAATCCTTCTGCCCAGACTTGCGTCTGCTGAAGTCTGAGTATGGACATTGTAGTGCTTAGAAAATGTATGTGGACTAGACCAGGTTGCAGCCTTGCAAACCTGTTCTGCTGATGCCTGGTGCCGAAGGGCCCAAGAAGCGCCCACTGCCCGTGTGGAGTGTGCCCTGATCCCTGCTGGAACAGGTGTGTCCCTGACGCAGTAAGATTCCTGAATAGCCAAAAAAAATCCACCTGGCTATAGTTGACTTTGAAGCAGCAAGTCTCTTCTGACGACCCTAGGGGAGCACGAACAGCGTGTCTGTCTAATAAAAAGATGCCGTCTGTGACACATACCTCCTTAGAGCTCTCACAAGATCCAACGTGTGAAGGGCCTTTTCCACACAGTGTACTGGTGTTGGACAAAACGAGGGCAAGACAATGTCATCGATAATGTGAAAGGAGGAAACGACCTTTGAGAGAAAAGGAGGGGACAGTCTGAGAACCACCTTATACTTGTGAAAGATCAGAAACGGGGCTCAACAAGATAGAGCAGCTAAATCCGAAACCCACCTGACTGACGTTATAGCAACAAGAAAAAACACATTCCATGAGAGGTATGTTAATGAGACATACTGCAGTGGTTCGAACGGAGATTCCTGCAGAGCACTTAGGACAAGGTTAAAGGTCCCAGGCGTCAAGGGGGGTTCCATAGGGAGGTACCATGTGGAAGACCCCCTGAATGAAAGTTTTTACCTGCAGGTTGGAAGCAATCTTGCGCTGAAATAGGACAAATAAGGCTGAGATCTGTCCTTTGAGAGAGCTCGGTGCTAGACCCGAGTCCAGGCCAGTTTGGAGAAATTCTAAAATGTTGGGAATGGAGAAAGTGAGCGGAGGACGACCTCAGTCTCTGCACCATGCAAAAAAGACTTTCCAGGTGCGGTGATAGATATGTGCTGAGGCGGGCTTCCGGGAGCCAATCATTGTGGTGACCACATCCCGGGAGAACCCGGCTTGGGTCAGGAGCCAGGATTCAATGGCCAGGCCGTTAAACACAGGGCCCCTGAGATCTGGTGGTAGATTGGACCTTGGGAAAGTAGGTCCAGACGATCTGGTAGCCGCCAGGGGACCTCGGCAAGTAGTTGCACTAGCTCTGCGTAACATGCCTGACGAGACCAGTCTGGGGCGACCAACATTACTGGGACCCCTTCTGACTTGACCTTCCTGATGACATTCGGAACCAGTGTTAATGGAGGAAACATGTACGTGAGGTGAAATTGGTTCCACGGTGATGGCCTGTGGATCCCGGGACTGAGCGACAAACTCGGGCACCTTAGCGTTTAACCTGGAGGCCATCAGATCCACATCCGGGGTTCCCCAATGTTGACAAATTTGTCTGAAAACCTCGGGATGGAGAGACCACTCCCCGGACGCATGACCCTGCTGGCTGAGAAAGTTCTTTATGCCCGGAATTTGGACTGCCGAGATCACCGAGTGATTCTTCTCGGCCCAGCGGAGAATGTCTTCCCCTTCGTGCATGGCCGCCCTGCTGCGAGTTCCTCCCTGGTGATTGATGTAAGCCATGGCTGTGGCACTGTCCGACTGAATCCGGACGGGGCAACCCGCCAGATGATGAAAATGCCAGAAAGCCAGCCAGATCACCCGGTTTTCTAGGATATTGATAGGGAGGAATAATTCCAGAAGCAACCAATGTCCTTGGGCCGTAATGGTGACGGAAAGCAGCTACCCAGCCGAGGAGACTGTTGTCTGTAGTGACCACCAGCCAATGGTCCGGGTGAAAGGACTTTCCCTGAAGGGAAAACTCCACGTCCACCACCTGAGTGCCTGCCTGACCTGGGCAGACAGCTGGCACAGGCAGTCGAGAAAACGGGCTCTTGTCCCAAGTTGCCAAGAGGGCATGCTGCTGGGGATGAAGATGAAGCTGGGCAAACAGAATTGCTTCCATCGCTGCCACCATTTTCCCCAGGACCCTCATGCCAAAACGGATGGCACGAGGAACTGGCTGGCGGAGTGCCTGGACTGCTTGCTGGATGGCTAGGGCCTTGTCCCGAAGGAGAATTACCAACCCTCGGGAGGTGTCCAAAATCACTCCTAAGAAAGAAATCTTCTGAGCTGGAACAGGGGAAGACTTTTTAAAGTTTACCAGCCACCCTAGGCGGGAAAGCGTATCCAACGTGATGTTGACACATTCCTCGCAAGCTTGGAAAGACGTTCCTTTGACCAGGAGGTCGTCCAAATATGGCAAGACGACTATGCCCCGAGAATGCAGGATGGACATAACAGCCGCCATGACCTTTGTGAACACCCTGGGGGCGGTGGCTAGCCTGAAGGGAAGGGCTGTGAAGTAGTAATGTAGGCCATGGACAGCGAAGCGTAGGAACCTTTGATGCGAGGGAAAAATGGGAATATGAAGGTAGGTGTCTTGGATGTCGAATGAGGCCAAAAATTCTCCCTTTTCCATTGATGAAATGACGGAGCGAAGGGACTCCATCCGGAAATGCCAGATTTTGACAAATCTGTTTAGGAGCTTTAGGTCCAGAATGGGCCTTACAGTTCCCGTCTTCTTCAGGACCACAAACTGATTGGAATAGAACCCCTGGAATTTTTCATTTTCTGGTACTGGAAGGATCACTCCGTTGTGGCGGAGTGACTCAATGGCTTTGAAGAATGCCCGAGTGCGCGCTTCCGCGTTTTGGAGGTTGGTTGACAAATTCTATTTTGTACCCAGAGGACACCAGCTCCCTGACCCAAGCATCGTGCACAACATTAAGCCAGACATGGCAAATCCAAAGCAGGCGACCGCCTAATCTGCTGGTGTCGACCGGAAAATGCCTCGAGTCACTTGGTTGAAAATCTGTGGGACCTAGATCCCTTCGATTTGGACTGGTGGGAACAGTTTATCCCCAACGGATTGAATCTATATGAGAATTGAAAGTCTCTGCCCTAAGTGGAGCGACCCGAACCGGCGGAGATCCGTTAGCCAAGGATAGCAGGGTTTTAGAAGCCAAGCCCGACAAGGGTGGATCTACTGGAGGGGATTCTGCCCATTATTTGCGGCGACCAGGAGCAAACTGGTATCTTGCTTCAAGAGCCTTCTGCCCTGAGAAACGTTTGTCTGGCTTTTTCCTGCGCCGCTGCACTATGTCCTCAAACTCTGGGTGAGTGCTGAACACTCTATGAGGCAGTTTGGCCCGTTTAAATGACACCTTGGGCCTGTGGCCAAGGTGGATTCATCGTCAATCTTTAGGGTTTGATTGATGGCCTCAATGAGACTCAACTGTCTCCTGGTAACCAGGCGCATCCAAATTGAGGGGCCCATCTGAATCAGAATCCGAGTTCTGCTCGCTATCGTACAATGGTGAGGGTGAGCGAGAGACGGAGCTTACGGATGCCTAGGCACCGGATGGGCCAAGAGACGGCGTATGGGTTTGTTTCCCCAACGTCTGTCTAGAGTGAGAGCGGCCCCTGCAGGCCGATGGATCCTGTGAGGTGGAGGATCCTTCCAAAACAGGCAAACCACTGTCCCTGCCCCTATTTGGGGCCTGAAGGGACTCAATTGCTCTTGTTAGAGATGCCATAGACTGCGACAGAGACTAAGCCCATTCAGGGGGACCAGGTACACTGGGCTAAGTCGCAGTGGAGGGCTCCTGGGCGCGTTCGAAATCGCAGGTTTCGCATAATCGTTTGCTTTGCGCCTGCGGAAAAGCAGACCGACAGGAGGTACATGAGGTGAACACCACTGTATTTGTCTTGGTCCTTCTGGACATGCTGTACCTCTTATGCTGATATGGCCTGCAGTTGCTGGGGAAGTGTATAAGCAGAGTGTAGCTTTAAAGAGATTAGAAAAGCCTCTAAAAAAGGCGCTGCAAAAGGGGGCGCAGCACTTACCCCGGTCCTTTGCCCATGAGCATCCTGGATGGCTGCAGTAAGTCCTGCAGCTTGTTCCTGGATTCAAAAACAGTGAAGCGCCGGTGTGTGGGCGGGCCCACCAGAAATTGATGCGTTGGGGGTGGGATATCAGTCCACGGCCTTGTACAGGCCGAAGCCGGGGCCTAAAGTTCCGGTAGCGGCCGGAGGACACAGGGGTGGCGTGCTGCGCCGGGGATGCGGGTGGCGCGCAACGGAAGTGGCTGGAAGCTGTACTCCCTGCCAAGGGGAAACGCAGGGCTGCAGGAGCCCTCCCAGACCCCCCTCCTTCCCATGCTCCCTGCTAAAAACCATGAAACGCTTCCGAATTGAAGATCCACCAGGGGAGGGGGCTGTTTAAAGGACGGTGCAGGCACCCTTAATCCGTCTTCCCCTATAGAGGATGAGAAGAGGGACTATCTGCCTCCTTCCATCATCGCAGTCTCAGCATTGGTGATGCAGTGGGAGCCGCACGGACTAGACTATTTTGCCTCTGTACAGCCTAGAGTTTCTCTACCTTAGGGTGGTCAGGGCTGTGTCTGGCATAGTGGCCCACGTCGCAGGAGAGGGTACGTTTAGGCGACACACCACATGCACGCCTGTTGTTGCTTTGGGGAGATCGGACCCTTTCAGTAGGGGACAAAAAAAAAAAGAATGGTCTGAAAAAAAAACAAGTGTGCCTCCTATGGACACTAAGCATGAACTGGTTCGCTTAGAGCCAGCGTGAGGGTGTATACTGTGGAGGAGGAGCTAACTTTTTTTCTGTTCACTTAGTGTCAGCCTCCTAGCGGCAGTAGCATACACCCACGGTCCTGTGTTCCCCAATGAGGCGAAAGAGAAACATAAAAGTAAAGCCTCTGTCACACATAGCGAGATCGCTGCTGAGTCACAAGTTTTATGATGCAACAGCGATCTCACCAGTGAGATCGCTGTGTGTGACAGCTATCAGCGACCGGCCCCACCTGCCGGGTATCGCTGATTGTTCAGGAAAGGTCAGGACTTTTTTTGGGTCGCTGGTCTCCCGCTGGCCAGCATGCATTAGTGCATGTGGCAGGCGGGAGAGCAACGACCAGCGATCAGCGCGCTGGTAACCAAGGTAAATGTCGGGTTTCTAAGCAGCGCTTAGAAACCCGATGTGTACCTTAGTTACCAGCGCGCTGATGCAGGGAGCTGGTAACCAAGGTACACATCAGGTTTCTAAGTGGTACACATTGGGTTTCTAATAGGTGCGTGTCACTTAGAAACCTGATGTGTACCTTGGTTACCAGCTCCCTGCATCAGCGCGCTGGTAACTAAGGTACACATCGGGTTTCTAAGCGCTGCTTAGAAACCCGACATTTACCTTGGTTACCAGCGCGCTGATCGCTGGTCGTTGCTCTCCCGCCTGCCACATGCACTAATGCATGCTGGCCAGCGGGAGACCAGCGACCCAAAAAAAGTCCTGACCTTTCCTGAACAATCAGCGATACCCGGCAGGTGGGGCCGGTCGCTGATAGCTGTCACACACAGCGATCTCACTGGTGAGATCGCTGTTGCATCATAAAACTTGTGACTCAGCAGCGATCTCGCTATGTGTGACAGGCTTTACTTTTATGTTTCTCTTTCGCCTCATTGGGGAACACAGGACCGTGGGTGTATGCTACTGCCGCTAGGAGGCTGACACTAAGTGAACAGAAAAAAAGTTAGCTCCTCCTCCACAGTATACACCCTCACGCTGGCTCTAAGCGAACCAGTTCATGCTTAGTGTCCATAGGAGGCACACTTGTTTTTTTTTCAGACTAACGTACACAGTGAAGCCGCGCGCTTGGCGTTGCTGGTGCTGATCGCTGGTGAAGCTGCCTGTTTGACAGCTCACTAGTGATCATGTAGTGACACACCAGCGATCCTGACAAGTTGATATCGTTGTCAGGATCGCTGGTGAGTCGCTATGTGTGACGGGGCCCTAAGACTGGGGACCAGTGGTAGCAAAATAAAAGCAAACATTGGCCACTTTTGATCTGGTGACAGATTCTCTTTAACAACTAATGACCTATTTTTAAAATATCAAACAAATAAAGCAGCAGTCTGCAACGCTATAGCATGCAAACATGAATTATGAAAATTGAATCGCATTACTGCACTAGAAATATGAAAAATTGAGAATGCTTAGCGCATAAATTGGTCAATTCATGTGTACCTGGCAGCCATGTTTAGGTGATTCTTGTTGCCAGGACCTAATACCAATCCTCTCTTAGTCTACATCTCTCTGGGAACCTAATGTAAATCCTAATGTATTAGCCTTCTGACTGAGCACTCCGCCCCTTAGCCTCAGGAGTTTTTAATTGCAGCATGATCCTACCCCTCCAGAGATATAGACATCAGTCTAAGGGTACCGTTACACATAGCGATGTCCCAGCGATCCCACCAACGATCCGACGTGGATGGGATCGCTGGGACATTGTTAGCTGATCGCTGGTGAGCTGTCACATAGACAGCCCCTCCAGCGATCAGGACCAGCGAGCACGCTGGTTACCAACGTAAACATCGGGTTTGTAAGGGCCACGGGGCCCTTACAAACCCAATGTTTACCCTAGATACCAGCGTGCACTGCAGGCAGGGCAGGAGGTGGAGGCAGAGCGGCGCAGACAGACCGGCGTAGCTCTATCTGCTACTCCGGTCTGACAGAATGGAGTAGCAGATAGCAGAGCTACTCCGGTCTGTGCGCCGCTCTGCTTCCACCTCCCGCCCTGCCTGCAGTGCACGCTAGTATCTAGGGTAAACATCGGGTTTCTAAGGGCCCCGCGGCCCTTAGAAACCTGATGTTTACGTTGGTAACCAGTGTGCAGCGTCGCTCATCGCTGGCTCCCGCTGCCACACACAGCGATGCGCGCTGGCCAGCAGGAGACCAGCGATGAAAAGATGGGCAAGGACGATCCAGCACGATCAGTGATACCCCGCGGGGGGGGGCGCGATCGCTGCTGGATGTCACACACCATCGCTGTGTGTAACGGGCCCTTAAGAGGATCACATTAAGTTCCCGGAGAGATGTAGACTGCATAAGAGAGGATTGGCATTAGGTCCTGGCAACGAGAATCGCCTTAACGTGGCTGCTAGGTACACATGAATTGACCAATTTATGCATTAAGCATTTTCAATTTTTCATATTTCTAGCGTTGTAATGCAATTCAATCTCTATGTTTGCATGAGTGCTGCTTTATTTGTTTGATTGTATAGGAGTTGGCTACTCTTAGTAAGCCACCTGTTCAGACCTAATTTATGTTTGGATGTGACAGTTTTTTTTAACTATTTTTAGGATAGGCCCTCAATATGAGATTGGTGTGACTATCAGCCAAAATCTGCCCCTGCATCAACTGGAACTAAGCAATGCACGGACAGAACACACCAGCCTCGTGAATTGCTTAGTGGCAGTGGACAAGTAACTACAGCACATTTACTCGAATGGGAGATAAACTGCAGTACCCGGCAACAATCACCAAGAAATATTCAGGGCTGCATTTTTTTCTTTATATCGCTTCGTTCCAGTCGCTGTCAGAGTCCTATCAATCTCATATTAATGACCTATCCTAAGGGTACATAATTTACTGAAAAATTGACTGTAGTTTTAGCACACTGCAAGGCTAAAAAGGTAAGGAAGGGGCGATTTGGCTTTGGGTGCATGCATATTTCTGGATTGGTTTTTCGGAGCCATGTTGCTTTTCTAGAACCTTCGAGCTACTAGTAATCTGGAAACTTTGTATTCCCAGTCAAGTCTGTCAGTGAAAAAATAATCTCTAATCCAGTTCATCTCAAAGTTGTTTGATGGGGTGGAGGTTAGGGCTCTGTGCGAGGAGTCCTTTCACAGCAACCTCACTCAAACATACCTTTATGGACATTGCTTTGTGCACGGAGACACCATGCTAGAACAGAAAGTGTCTTGGTATGCGGAGACTAATCGGTCTGAAAAGCAACTCCATATAGTTTATCCCTTCTCCACAAAATTTTACAGTTGGAAAAAGGCAGCAAAATGCGGCGGTCAGGCAAGTAAAGATTTCCTGGAATTTGCCAAACCCAGACATATCAGACTGCAAGATAGAAAAGTGTGATTTGTCACTTCACAGTTTAGTGATGGTGTGCTTTACAATGTTTGTAAAGGCAGACTGTGTGGTGAAGAGCTGGATTTACTTGCGGTAATGGAACGGAACAAAAAAAAAGGCGTATCAGAATACTCGGCCATATAGCGTATGTGAATCGTATTTTGGAACGCTAGCAGTAATTATAATTTTTATTCTACTTGTTTTAACTCTCATTTCTCAACCTGTTTTCACCTTCCCGAGTAGGACAAATTTAAGAATTCTCACCAGAGTCATTTTATTTGGTAATAAACATTTCAATGCATTCCCGTGAGTCTGAGTTTTTTTTGGGACACATTGTACTTTATGCTACTAGTAAATTGAGGCCGATATTTTTTGTGTTTATTTGTGGAAATATTGGAATTTTGTCAAAAATTTTGATTATGTCCAACTTTCAATTTTTATACCCTTCAACCAGATAGTGAAACATAAAACCGTTAAAGCGAACCTATTAGTAAGTTAAGAGAACTACAGACATTGTCATGTTGCTGCTGTTATACTGATTAAATGATACCTGGGGTGAAGAAATCAGTCTTGTAGTTCTTGTGTAATCAGTGTTAGAAGTTTTCAGGTAATGATATCACCATGATCTGGGGCGGGACTGTAGGCAGGGTCTTATCTTCCTGCACTAAGCCAGAGAAACCAAGGAAATGCCTGCCTACAGAACGCCCGAAGCACAAACATGTTCTTCATCATAGAGACAGACTGTTTACGCTTCGGGGAGGGCATGTCATTATTTTAGCCCCCAATTTTTTATTTTAACAAGGGTACCAGGAAAAAATGAAACCCAAAATTTGTTGTGCATTTAGCTTTTGTAAGTGCTAATAGAAAAAAATGGACCTCAGTTTATTGTGCAATTTCTCGTGAGTGCGCCAATACAACATAATGTAATCGGGAAATACTTTTTAAACATAGTGCAAAGTTCAGAAGGGAAGTGGTGCCATATTATATTTTGTTTTGGTTTGAGGGTGACGTCACATTGAGAGAGGCCCTAACGTGCCAGAACAGCAGAACCCCCCATAAAAGACACCATTTTAAAAACTACACCGCTCAATAAATTCATCTAGGGGTGCAGTGATCATATTGACACCACAGGTGGGTCACAAAGTTATAATATTGGGAAGGGAAGAAAAAATAATTACATTTTAACTACAAATACTTTGTTATAGCCCCAGATTTTACATTTTCACACTGGGAAGTGGGTAAAAATGTCCTACAATATCTGCTGAATATAGAAATATCCTATATTGCATCCTGGGGCGCAGACTTTCCTAGAATAGCTTGTGGACTCCATATGCAGAGCTCCTAAGTGCTAAATATAATGGTACTTACAGTTAGGTCCATATGTATTTGGACAGAGACAACATTTTTCTAATTTTGGTTCTAGACATTACCACAATGAATTTTATGAATTGGGTGAAAAGGGTGGTTTACACGTTCATGACCAGGCCAATTTTTACAATTCTGACCACTGTCCCTTTATGAGGTAATAACTCTGAAAAGCTTCCGTGGATCCCGGTGATTCTGACACTGTTTTCTCGTGACATATTGTACTTCATGTTAGTGGTAAAATTTCATTCAAATAACTTGCGTTTATTTGTGAAAAAAACGGAAATTTGGCGAAAATTTTGAAAATTTTACAATTTTCCAACTTTGAATTTGTATGCCCTTAAATCACAGAGATACGGCACACAAAAAACTTGATAAGTAACATTTCCCACATGTTTACTTTACATCAGCACAATTTTGGAACCAACATTTTTTTTTTTGTTAGGAGGTTATAAGGGTTAAAAATTGACCAGCGATTTCTCATTTTTGCAACACCATTTTATTTTTACGGACCACATCACATTTGAAGCCACTTTGAGGGGTCCATATGATAGAAAATACCCAAAAGTGACACCATTCTAAAAACTGCACCCCTTAAGGTGCTCAAAACCACATTCAAGAAGTTTATTAACGGTTTAGGTGCGTCACAGGAATTTTTTGAATATTTAAAAAAGAAAATGAACATTTAACTTTTTTTCACTAAAAAAATACTTCAGGTTCAATTTTTTTTATTTTACCAAGGGTAACAGGAGAAATTGGACTGCAAAAGTTATTGTGCAATTTGTCCTGAGTACGCTGATACCCGATATGTGGGGGGGAACCACTGTTTCGCCGCATGGCAGACCTCAGCAGGGAAGGAGCGCCGTTTGACTTTTTCAATGCAAAATTGGCTGAAATTCAGATCGGACGCCATGTCGCGTCTGGAGAGCCCCTGATGTACCTAAACAGTGGAACCCCCCGCAAGTGACCCCATTTTGGAAACTAGACTCCCCAAGGAGCTTATCTAGATATGTGGTGAGAACTTTGAACCCACAAGGGCTTCACAGAAGTTTATAACGTACAGCGGTACAAATAAAAAATCATTTTTTCCACAAAAGTGATCTTTTCACCCCCAATTTTTATTTTTCCAAGGGTAACAGGACCCTAAAAGTTATCGTGCAATTTGTCCTGAGAACGCTGATACCCCATATGTGGGTGTAAATGACTATTTGGGAGCATGGCAGAGCTTGGAAGGGAAGCAGCGCCATTTGACGTTTTTGGCTGGAATTGAGATCGGACACCATGTCGCGATTGGAAAACCCCTGATGTACCAAAACAGTGGAAACCCCCCACAAATGACACCATTTTGGAAACTAGACCCCCCCCAAGGAACTTATCTAGATGTGTGGTGAGCACTTTGAACCCCCAGTGCTTCACAGAAGTTTATAACGACCGGGCGTGAAAATAAAAAAATTGTAGTTTTTCCACAAACATGATCAATTAGTCTCCAATTTTTTTATTTTCCCAAGGGTAACAGGAGAAATTGGACCCCAAAAGTTGTTGTACAATTTGTCCTGAGTATGCCGATATCTCATATGTGGGAGAAAACTACTGTATGGGCACACGTCGGGGCTCGGAAGGGAAGTAGTGACGTTTTGGAACGCAGGCTTTGATGGATTGGTCTGCGGGTGTCACGTGCGTTTGGAGAGCCCCTGATGTACCTAAACTATTGAAACTCCCCACAAGTGACCCCATTTTGGAAAATAGACCCCCCACGGAACTTATCTAGATGTGTGGTGAGCACTTTGAACCCCCCAGTGCTTCACAGAAGTTTATAACGCCTGGGTGTGAAAATAAAAAAATCATTTTTTTCCACAAAAATGATATTTTTGCCCCCAATCTTTTATTTTCCTAAGGGTAACAGGAGAAATTGGACCCCAAAAGTTGTTTTGCAATTTGTCCTGAGTATGCTGATACCCTATATGTGGGGGTAAAACACTGTTTGGGCGCATGGCAGAGCTTGGAAGGGAAGGAGCACCATTTGACTTTTTCAACGCAGAATTGGCTGGAATTGAGATCAGACGCCATGTTGCATTTGGAGAGCACCTGATGTGCCTAAACAGTGGAAACCCCCCAATTACAACTCCAACTCTAACCCCAACACACCCCTAACCCTAGCCCTAACCCTAACCCTAACCCTAATGGGAAATAAATACTTTTTTTATTTTATTATTTTTCCCTAACTAAGGGGGTGATAATGGGGGTTTTGATTTACTATTTATGGCGGTTTTTATTTTTGGCAGCTGTCGCACGCTAAAAGACGCTTTTTATTGTAAAAATAGTTTTTGCTTCACCACATATTGAGAGCTATAATTTTTCCGTATTTTGACCCACCGAGTCATGTGAGGTCTTATTCTTTGCGGGACGAATCAACGTTTTTATTGGTACCATTTTCGGGCACGTGACATTTTTTGATCGCTTTTTATTCCGATTTTTGGGACGCAGAATGAACAAAAACCAGCGTTTCAAGAATTTCTTTTGGGTGGGTGTGTTTACACCGTTCTGCATGCAGTAAAATTGATAAAGCGGTTTTATTCTTCGGGTCAGTACGGTTACAGCGATACCTCATTTAGGTCTTTTTTTATGTTTTGTCGTTTTTTTGCAACGAAAACAATTTTATATAAAAAACAATTATTTTTGCATTGCTTTATTCTGCGAGCTATAACTTTTTTATTTTTTTGCGGATGACACTGTATTGCGGCTCGTTTTTTGCGGGACAAGATGACGTTTTCAGCGATACCATGGATATTTATATGCGTCTTTTTGATCGCGCGTTATTGCACTTTTTGTTCGGTGGTATGATAACAAATCATTTTTTGCTTCGTTTTTATTTTTATTTTTTAAGGGGTTCGCTAAAGGGGTTACCTAATGGGACAGTTTTATAGGGCGGGTCGCTACGGACACGGCGATACCAAATGTGTGTACTTTTATTGTTTGGGTTTTTTTTTATTTTCAAAAAATGAATTTATTGGGGAATATATTTTTTTTTACTAATTTAGCGATTTTTTTAAAAATTTTTACACTTTTTTTTTTTTTTTTTTAACTTTATTACATAGTCCCAGCATCAGCAATCTGTCACAGGCAGTTCTGCAGACTTCCTCATGCCTGCGTTTTGCAGGCAGTGAGGAAGTCAGCTCCCTACAGGCCCCCGAAGGCCCCCGTCGCCATCTTGGATCCGGGGGCCTGTAGGGAAGGAGTCCCCCGCAGCAGCGCTGCACATTGCGCTGCCGTGGGGGGCTCAGGGAAGCACGGAGGGAGCCCCCTCCCTGCCGATGCTTCCCTTTAACCCCCGGTACACCGCGATCGTGTTTGATCGCGGTGTACAAGGGGTTAACGTGTAGGGGGCGGACCGTGACCGCCCCTGACACATTGTGCCGGGTGTCAGCTGTGATAATCAGGTGACACCCGGCCGCGATCAGCGGCGCTCACCCCGTGGGTGCCGCTGGTCGCATTAGACGTACTATCCCGTCCTCGGGAATTAAGTCCCAGGGCACATGGACGGGATAGTACGTCTAATGGCAGAAAGGGGTTAAACAAAACAATTCAGATGCAGTTGAAGTTCAGACTTTCAGCTTTCATTTGAGGGTATCCACATTAAAATTGGATGAAGGGTTTAGGAGTTTCAGCTCCTTAACATGTGCCACCCTGTTTTTAAAGGGACCAAAAGTAATTGGACAATTGATTCCAAGGCTATTTCATGGACAGGTGTGGGCAATCCCTTCGTTATGTCATTCTCAATTAACGATATAAAAGGACTGGAGTTGATCTGAGGTGTGGTGCTTGCATTTGGAAGGTTTTGCTGTGAAGGAAACGTTCGGTCAAAGGAGCTCTCCACGCAGGTGAAACAAGCCATCCTTAGGCTGTGTGCCCACGTTGCATTTTTTTAAGCATTTTTGAAGCGTTTGTGCTGGATCAGACGCCTCACAAACGCTTAAAATAAGCATCCCATTCATTTTAATGCATTTTGGCCTTTTTGTGCCAATTGATGCGTTTTTTTCCACATAGGAAACGCTTAGCGGCTAAAAACGCAGCATGTTCATTATTTTCCGCATAAGTCTGTGTTTTTAACTATTTCCTATGAGTCCAGAAGACGAGCGGAAAAAAACACATCAAAAACGCGTGGTTTTTGTGCAAAAAGCATGCAGAAATAAAACGCGCGTTTTCTGGGAAGGAGTCCAGTTTTGTGTCAGGTTTTAAATGCTAACGTGGGCACATAACCTCAAGCTGCAAAAACAGAAGGAAAAAAACCCATCCGAGAAATTGCTACAACATTAGGAGTGGCAAAATCTACAGTTTGGTACATCCTGAGAAAGAAAGAGCACTGGTGAACTCATCAATGCAAAAAGACCTGGGCGCCCATGGAAGACAACAGTGGTGGATGATCGCAGAATAGTCTCCATGGTGAAGAGAAACCCCTTCACAACAGCCAACCAAGTGACCAACACTCTCCAGGAGGTAGGCATATCAATATCCAAATCTACCATAAAGAGAAGACTGCATGAAAGTAACTACAGAGGGTTCACTGCACGGTGCAAGCCACTCATAAGCATCAAGAATAAAAAGGCTAGACTGGACTTCGCTAAAAAAACATCTAAAAAAGCCAGCACAGTTCTGGAAGAACATTCTTTGGACAGATGAAACCAAGATCAACCTTTACCAGAATGATGGAAAGAGAAAAGTATGGAGAAGGCGTGGTACAGCTCATGATCCAAAGCATACCACATCATCTGTAAAACACGGCGGAGGCAGTGTGATGGCTTGGGCATGCATGGCTGCCAGTGGCACTGGGTCACTAGTGTTTATTGATGATGTGACACAGGACAGAAGCAGCCGAATGAATTCTGAGGTATTCAGAGCCATACTGTGTGCTCAGATCCAGCCAAATGCAGCCAAACTGATTGGTCGTCGTTTCATACTACAGATGGACAATGACCCGAAACATAAAGGCAAAGCAACCCAGGAGTTTATTAAAGCAAAGAAGTGGAATATTCTTGAATGGCCAAGTCAGTCACCTGATCTCAACCCAATTGAGCATGCATTTCACTTGTTAAAGACTAAACTTCAGACAGAAAGGCCCACAAACAAACAGCAACTGAAAACCACCACAGTGAAGGCCTTGCAGAGAATCAAAAAGGAGGAAACACGGCGTCTGGTGATGTCCATGAGTTAAAGACTTCAGGCAGTCATTGCCAACAAAGGGTTTTCAACCAAGTACTAGAAATGAACATTTTATTTACAATTATTTAATCTGTCCAATTACTTTTGGTCCCTTTAAAAACAGGGTGGCACATGTTAAGGAGCTGAAACTCCTAAACCCTTCATCCAATTTTAATGTGGATACCCTCAAATGAAGCAGAAAGTCTGAACTTCAACTGCATCTGAATTGTTTCGTGTAAAATTCATTGTGGTAATGTCTAGAACGAAAGTTAGAAAAATGTTGTCTCTGTCCAAATAAATATGGACCTAACTGTATATACAGCTCTGACAAAAATTAAGAGACCACTTTCAAATGTTCTGTTTGTCTGATTCTTCTCTTTATAGGTATATTTTTGAGTAAAATTTAAATTGTTCTTTTAGGGTATGTGCACACGTTGCGGATTTGGCTGGGGATCCGCAGCAGTTTTCCATGCGGTGTACAGTACCATGTAACCCTATGGAAAACCAAATCCGCTGTGCACATGCTGCAGAAAATTCCGTGCAGATTTTATTTTCAGCAGCATGTCAATCTTTTGTGCTGAATCCGCAGCGTTTTTACACCTCTTCCAAAGTAGGAATCCGCAGGTTTAAAAACGCAGGTGAAATCCGCAGAAAATCTGCACTAAAAACACCCGTAAAACGCAGGTCAATTTACCTGCGGATTTTGCGGAAAAATCCGCAATGGAATCCACAACGTGTGCACATACCCTAAGGCTACTTTTACACTTACCGCTTTTTATGCGGCCCGTATCGCCACATTTTTTAAAGTCTGCCGCAATAACGGACCGCAAAAAAGCTTGCGGATCGCCGTTTTTCATTTTTCTAATACTGTGGAAATAGTATTGGAAAAAAAAACGGCGTTCTGCAACACCGGAAGTCACGGTGCACCACAAAAACAAACTTCCGTTTGTTTTTGTGGCCGGGCCGTGTCCGTACGCCTTGAAAAAAAATTAAGCAAGCTCGATCTTTTATAACGGCCATACGACAGACTGTGAAATTTTTGCGGGCCGATATTGCGGCCCCATAGAAATCTATTGGGACCGCAAAATCGGCCCGCAAAAACACAGTAAGTGTAAAAGCAGCCTTAGTCTATATATACTTCTGACAACATGTCTCCAAATTTCCAAGCAACAAATTTTGTATTTTTTTCTGACAAAGAAAAATGGTCAAAATTAAAAAAAGTTTTCAGACCTCAAATAGTTCAGAATCATTTAGAAACAACAATACTAATGTTTTAACTCAGGAAGAGTTCTGAAATCAATATTTTGTGGAATAACCATGATTTTCATTCACAGCTTTCATGCGTCTTAGCATGCTTGCCACCAGTCTTTCACACTGCTTCTGGCGCTGAAATTTAAGCAGCTCTTCTTTGTTTGATGGCTTGTGACTATCCAACATCCTCTTGATTACATTCCAGAGGTTTTCAACTGGTTCAGGTCTGGAGAATGGGCTGCTCATGACAGGGTTTTGATGTGGTGGTCTCTTAATTTTTCCCAGAGCTGTAGAATCACTTCCTACTCCACAGGAACAAAATGAACTACGATTTGTCACCACCAATCATTTATACAGGTCGATTAGGCACACGTTTCAAGTAGTGTATGGCTTCAGGGGTAGAGTTTACAGAACCAAGAAACAGTTATTACATTTTATATAATTAATCCGGAAAGGTAGGCAGTGTTTATAAAAACATACACAGATGTTACAAAATGGTAACAAAACAATACAGTATATACAATCACAAAACAAAAAAGGGGATAACAAAAGAAAAGAACTGAACCTGTGCCATGGAATGGCTCAGAGCTTAGTGGAGGGAAGTAGCCCTATTTGGAAAATGGACAGAACCACAACAATCTGTACCTTCCAGGACTGACAAATGACAAAAGCCCAAACTCTGATGTCTATTAGATCAAGGTTATGCTCACATACCTCCCCTAAGTGAGCTCATATGGGGCTCTTGTTGTGGGATGTGCTAGGTTTTTAGAAAATTATGAGATTCACAACTTTCAGGATATCTTCGCCCTTTAAGGTCCTAGGCAGAAGATATCGCTGTCATGTTTCCTATCATTTTACCTTTCCATAGTAATAAAATATGGCATAGATAGCATCATCCATCTAATCGATATTAAGTTTTAGGCGCTCAGCCGGCCTTATTGTGAGGTGAGTGAATGCATTATGTTCATCCCTTCGCTATGGCATCAAAATATATCTTCCATAAATATCGGATCACTGCAAACCCCAATATTCACCACTAAATACTGGCTCCAGAAAGTCTAAGATAAATCCTTTGAAGAGAGGAATCTGATTTTTTTGAAATGAGGAATCCCCTGTAGTACTGTGGCTCCAAGTACACTAATCCTAGGTTCATTGGCTGGTTCGCATCAAATCTCCCCTCCCAGCCTCCTAAATGTTGCAATACCAATCGCAGCATTTAGGGGGTTAAAATGGCCTAAAGCGGTGTGGGTACCGTTCCTGGCCGTGACAGTGGGAGCTCGGATATAACTTACACCGGCTCCCGGCAGCGATAGCACGGCACAGCTCCAGTGACTGCATGATCGCCATGAAGTTTACGTCATAGGTGGTGAAACCCTTCCCGACCATGGTATAAACTTACGTCACAGATTTGAAGTAGTTTTTGCACTGCTAGCAGGTTCTAAAAACTTAAAATACAGATCTTTATAGGGAATATTCAAAATTTTACTTTTATGGCGTTGATTAGAATGTCATAATCAGCAGAGGAGAAAGTGTCAAAATAGAAAAATAACTTGAAGAGGACACTGATGTTCATGTGGCTATGTCTGGAACTGCAGCTCAGTCCATTCAAGGTAACACTGCTATTAAAGTGTCGAGGTCCTGGAAGATCAGACAAAGGACCCTATACATCCTAAGGGTAAGCTTACCTTTTTCTACTTGTTCCCGAGCTTGCTGATTGGTCATTCCTGGATAAGGGCACACTCCCAAGCTGAACGTTTCCCACAGAAGAATGCCAAAGCTCCACACATCACTTTCAGAACTATATCGTCCTGGGGAAAAAAAAACAGAATCAATATTGAATCATAACACTATCAATGAGATAAAAAGTCTCGGGAGGGAGGGGTCGTGGCCAAATGTGTTCAATATACGCATTATAGCTTGTCATAAAATTGGAGTCACTTACAACAGAATTTTATGCGCCAAATTCAGAAAGAGGCATGCACCTATTAATAAATGTGGCCCAAATAATTCTAACATGCACTTCACCATGACATGCACAAAAACACCGTTCTTGATGAAGCAGGCCTAGGAGTCCTGAAGACTGGGGGCAAGCATTTCCATTCCAGTACACAAGTCCATTTACTGCTTTTTTATTATATATAAAGACCTGGACTAATTAAATATATTTTCTGGCTTAGTCACACTTTTGATCCCATACAAGTTTTTGCAGTTTGGAAGGAGTCCAAACCACGAACACTTTCCAAAAAGATAAAATATATTTTGAAGGGATTCATTTTTGCTAGTTCTAGAGAAAGAAAAAAAGAAACCAAGAAACCTTGTAAATTTAATATATGGATTCTCATATGTTGCAGTGGATAAGCAACACTATTAGAGCTTTTGTAACCGATAACTAGATTGAGGAAAAAATTGTCATTTTAAAACCAATAGATGGGACAAGCTGGTAATATCAGCATTATTTTAGAAAATAGAAAAGCTTTACAAGAACATATGGAAATATTACAAAATCTATTTAAAGGGTAAGACAACATAGTAATGAAATGATCTATTTATCTGTTGATAAAAAAAAAATGAAAGGGAATCTGTCAGCAAAATTTTCAGTGCCCGACTAGGTCTCACGTGCAGGCGAGTCAGGCTAATGCGTGTAACGCCGCCCCAAACACTGATTGGCAGCGTGCTGACAATGCACAGTGCACACAAGAAGCTGCCAATCAATGGTGTGGGCTTGTTTTTACACAGCTCAGCATTCTGACCCATGCTACATCTACAGTAGATAAAACAGGGATTTTAACAAAACTACACCAAGACGACCAGTAAGTCATGCATCACTGGAACAGTGTCTCTGCCCCTACATCAACCTGCTGACACATTCCCTTAATGCAGAATTAAACTGTGAAATGCTGTTAGCTGAAATCACAAAATTAGTTTCCACTTAGGATTCTCTGGCCTTAGGATACAAGTCTCCAGTCACCATGTGACTGCAGACTTGTGAACCCTCACACTGCATGTGCTGCACACTCAGGACTCTCCAGTATCGGCACAAGCAGCAAAGATGCGTGCTCGCAAATATGTCATTTGCATACATGCGATTAGGTGCCAACTAGATGGGCGCTACTTCGTGCAATGCAATTATACTGAGTGAGGCCAGACAAGTCTAGTCGGAATGTGGCCAGAACTATGCAATTCGTATACTGGCTGTCACATGACCGCCCGCTCCCAGCGACGGCACCTGAGAATCCTGACAGTGTGCACGATAAGAGCACACACACAAGTCTGCAGTCACATTGGGTGACTGCAAGTTTGTAGTTTAAGGCTGGACAACCCCTTTAAGACATTTTCTATGGTATATTTTTTCAGGATTTCGATTGCATGGATTATGCTATGGTGATGAAATGTGTTAATTACTTGTGACATAGCCTACACAAGGTAACATAATAGCAAGATGAGCTATGAGGGGCATACTGATGTCTATAGTCCATTGTATAGCAGCCATGCTATGATGGAGTAACATTAGCCAAGGTTTATCGAAGAGTCCAACACTTAGGCCGGTTTCATATTTGCGCTTTTGAGCGCAGCGACGGCCTACGCACGGCCGCCGCTAAGCCCCGCCTACCGGCGCATGACGCTGCATGCATCCTGCGTCCCCTATCTTTATCACTGGGGGCGCAGGCCGTGCGCAGTATGCGTTTGGCGGCGCATGCGTCCTTTTGATGGTGCGCCGAGCTCAACCAAACTGCAGCAGGTTGCGTTTGGCGCTGGTCGGCGCACCGTCAAAAGGACACATGCGCCGCCAAAGGCATACTGCGCACGGCCTGCACCCCAGTGATAAAGATAGGAGACGCAGGACGCATGCAGCGTCATGCGCCGGTAGGCGGAGCTACGGCGAAGGTGCGGCTTAGCGGCGGCCGTGCGCAGGCCGTCGCTGCGCTCAAAAGCGCAAATGTGAAACCGGCCTTAGTTAGATCTTAGTACTTCATTGAACTGTAAATACAGAAACTGGAGCAACAGCGTGTTAACCGTCTTGATGTAAGCGGAGTTGGTGTGCACTTTAACTATCTTTTCCAACCGTGCTAAATTAGTTTTCAAGTCTAATAGACTATAATTAAGGCCATTCAATGTGCGGTTGGAGGTAACATTAGTTTTCTTGTCGGCATACCCACTCATTTCAAACTATGGCATGCTGTAATTTAACACTTTTCATTGAAGTCATTCGTTCGGTATATATGTTAAACATAATTAAGTTTTCCCAAGAAGCTGAGCTAAAGCACTGGCATGTACAGTAAATTCTGCACACAAACTACAGACCTGCACTTTCCAAATACATAAATTGATTGTTACAGCAGGCAACTGCTTGTTAACTGACTATACATTCCTTTCACATAAATACTCTAAAAAGATCGAGCAAAAATATGACAAATACCAAATGAATTGTTGCTACTTCTGAAAATACATTGAAGCTATCAGCTTCAAACACTTCGCATGAATGAACAACAACAAAAAAAAACACCTCATCTTGAGCGGCGTTACTCGAAAATCTTACGTCTGAACTTCCCTCTCCTTATTGCCAAAGCTGGTTTTAAAATGCCGACACACTAATGAGCTTGAGTGGAATACTAAATACTCCAGCTCTTCAGATTAGTTTAACAATCAGAAAACAGAAGCGCAGTGTCAAGAGATTGTCATTAGATCTGGTATTTTTTGTTATTTGCAAAAATGAAGCAGGAGACAGAAATATTATTCAAGTTCCAAGTGTTTGTGGAGTGCACGGTCCATGATTGCACAAAGCATGATTTCTATGGGTGCAGTTCATTTTTTTTTTTTTTTGGCTACTTCATCTGATTATGCCGTTTGATGGTCTGATTGAGTAGAGTGGGTGGATTAAGCAGATATTTAAAAATAGGAAAATTCATCAAAGAGGTCTGAAACAAAATTAGGTTGATTTCAACACTAATTTTGTGAAGGTTTTCTTACAAGGTTATATAAGCTGACAAAAGTTTTAAATCGCTCTACTCCTACATTAATGAGCATGTAAGAAGTAGACCATAAATCTTTTGTAACAGGACCAAGGGAAAATTGGCTGATGGTGTGTACGTGTACCCTAGGTGACGTCTTGTAAATAAACCAGCCAGGCCGTTTGGTAACAGGGAACTGTGGACCCAATTCATCAAAGCTTTCAAACCAGAACTATGGTGTAAAAAGCTTTGAAAAGTCACATAATTTAGGTGCAACTCAGTTGTGCCCAAAATTTTGAAACAGTTGCTATTTTCACATGAGTTTCTCCTTGCTCCAACAAAACGGGCAGCAGATGGGGGATGCGGGCCCACGTAGCCACAGGCTACTCGTCAGTCGCCTTAAATTCATGAAGAGTAGAGATGGGCGGACACCTGGATGTTTAGGTCCGGGCAAACAGTTACAAATAGTATGGGTTCGGGTACCAGAACTGTGTTCTCAGCCGAACTGAACTGCGGTGACCTCGATCATATCTCCACTAGCATCGTGAGAAGTCTTGAGGTGCAAAGCCGAGTTCACCGGGAGAATTTCACTGTGGTGAATTTGAGTGGCGGTGAACTCACCTCTGGTTAACTCCACTTTCTCATGGTGCTAACTGGGGATCTCAAGCCGTTCAGCCTGGCTGGGAAAGATGCCTCAGTGACTAGCAGTAATCTCAATGACGTCACCAGTAGTCACGGATGTTGCGCTCGAAGTAGTTCATTCATCAGTAGTTCTCAGTCTGGACGGTCGCATCTTGGCACTGTCCAGGTTGAAAACTGTTTATCCCCCTGACATGGATTACAGCGTGGGACAGAATGACGGACAGGTGAGGGATATTGTTTTTTATTTTTGTTTTATTACAGGGGATGAGGGATTCAGTGGAATTAGGCATTAGGTGAATACAACTGTTGGTTATTTTTAAATAGAAATGGAAAGGTGTTTTGATTTATTATAAAAGACTTTATTCTTGCTGTCTGTTTACCATATAACTATAGAATTAGTAATGGACAATTGACTTAATGGATATGCGCTTTCCATTAGTAATCTGTGGGCTTGATGTCACCTGATAATACAAAGGTGACATTAACCCCAAAATTTGAACCCCACTTGTCACCACTACAGGGCAAGTCGAAAGAGATGGGCAAAGCACCAGAATTGGTGCATCTCATAGATGCGACTTTTCTGGGCGGCTGCGGGCTGCTATCTTTAGGCTGGCGGGGCAATATCCATGGCACCTTACCAGCCTGAGGATACCAACCGCAGCTGTTTGCTTTAGCTTGGCTGTGTCACATGCCCTGTCCTGAGTGACACGGCCAGCAGGCCGGTAACTAATACAACAGGACGCGGCACGTGTAATTGTCCTATGTGACGCGGCCCGCAGGCCGGTAACTAATACAATAAGACAAGGGGAATAGGGAAAACCTGGGTAACAATAACTGTTATGATCGAGTCACCGTAGGAGGCAAAAACAGAAATGCTAGCTAAGTCCTGAAAACCAGAGAAGTTGGCAACTATCAGATTGCAGACCCCTGAACCTATCAACACAACTAGCAGTAGCCGTGGGGGGTTCCTACGATGACCTAGACCCCTCGATCACAGCCGGAGAGATACATAGGCCTAAAGAAGGAAAGGGGAAATCTAACTGCCCCAGAGCAGACCCCAAAGCAATAGGCAGCCCCCCACATATGACGACGGTGAAGCAAGATGAAAACACTTACAAAGACAGAAAGACAGGCTGAGCAAAGACGGGGCCCAAAAACTACCTATATAGGAACGGATAGGAAGGCTGCTGTCTGCAATCTGCCAAAACCCTATAAGAGACAAAAGCCAACAAGCTGATATAAAAATGGCCCTGAAGCAACTAAGCTTCAAAAACTAAATCAGCACTCAGGTACATTCAGAAGACAGAGCTCAAGGAACACTGCACACTCCAGCAGGGAGTGGCAGAATCCAAAAAGCAAGAAAAACAAAAACAAATCTTAGATGCAAAAGGCAAAACAGAAAACTTAGCTTTAGGAGAGCAGGAATCAGACTGGAGTCCAAGAGTCCACAGAGAAATCACCCGCAGGGCAGAAAGGGCGTAGGCTGCCTTAAATCCAGTCAGTGACTCCACTCAGCCAATCGTCCTCATCAGTCCCAGGTGTCTGATAATCAGGCTCACTACCTTCCTTCACTAGAATAGGGAGTTCACCAGGCCTCAGTGACGGAGGGGAAAATGAACTCACAACAGTACCCCCCCTTGAGGAGGGGTCACCGAACCCTCAACAACGCTACCAGGGCGATCAGGGTGAGCCCGATGAAAGGCACGCACCAATCTTTTGGCATGAATATCAGAGGCAGAGACCCAGGAATTATCCTCCTGACCATAACCCTTCCACTTAACCAAATACTGGAGTCTCCGTCTAGCCAGACGGGAATCCAGAATTTTCTCTACCTCATATTCCAAGTTACCTTCAACCAATACAGGGTCCGGAGGTGCCACCTCAGGCACAACTGGCTCAACAAACCTCTTCAACAAGGACTTATGGAACACATTATGGATCTTAAATGTGACAGGAAGAGCCAAACGAAAAGAGACCGGATTAATAATCTCCAAAATCTTGTAAGGTCCAATAAATCTAGGCTTAAACTTAGGAGAAGCCACCTTCATAGCAATATTTTTTGATGATAACCACACCATATCACCAATCTTAAACTGGGGACCAATGGTCCTATGTCGATTGGAAAACCGCTGGGCCTTTTCCTGGGAGAGAGATAACTTATCCACCACTTGGTCCCAGATCTGGTGCATTCTCTCCACCACAGTGTCAACACCTGGGCAGGCAGAAGGCTCCACCTGGCCCTGAAGAAAATCGAGGGTGAAAACCAAAGTTACAAAAAAAAGGTGACATCAAAGTGGCAGAAGTAGCTCTATTATTTAAAGCAAATTCGGCCAAGGGCAAAAATGAAACCCAATCATCCTGATCAGCGGAAATAAAACATCTCAAATACAGGGCAGAAAGGGCGTAGGCTGCCTTAAATCCAGTCAGTGACTCCACTCAGCCAATCGTCCTCATCAGTCCCAGGTGTCTGATAATCAGGCTCACTACCTTCCTTCACTAGAATAGGGAGTTCACCAGGCCTCAGTGACGGAGGGGAAAATGAACTCACAACAAATAACAATGGTGGCCCTGCGATAGGGAATGGGGAAGTGGAGACCTCCTGCACTCCCCTGAGTCAGTGTCTCTACACTCCTAACGTTCCCTAGGCCGATTCCGCACCGGGCGCCGATCAGGAACCTCAAAACCCTGACTCGCCCTGCACCTAAACCCTCACTAGGGAAATGGTCGGTGCGGAAACTAATCCCACCACTGCACTAAACACACATAAGGAAAAGTGACAAAACAGGGGAACACCACTTAGCTTTGCTCTGTTGCTTACGCTCCCAGCAACAGAGCCCACCACCTGCGTGCATCTTTTCCTCCACCGTGTCCGACATCTGGGTGCACTGTCCAGAAACGGACCTTCTCAGCATCATAGTGCAGCCTTGGAGCAAACAGAGTCCACACCTGCGTGCAGCTGTCCAGAAACAGAGTCCCGCAAATGAGTCCAGCTTTTCTGCCAAAAAGTCCAGCATGCTTGAGTCCAGCTCTCAGCAACAACGTCCAGCATTTTGAGTGCAGCTCTACACCATAGCTGCCACTCCACCAATCCATGCACGAACTCCTTGCTGAAACCATAGCTGCGACTCCACCACGCCATACCAGCACTCCTTGCAGACACCATAGCTGACACTCCAGGGATCTCACTGAGCTGCCCGTAACTCTCCTTTAGCTCCATCCTTCACCCAGGCTTGCTTGCAAATGAATACTTTATCACCAACAGTGATTAACACACCTGATACGCTCTTATAGAGCTATCACACCTGTTACATGATTACGTGCACAAACTAAGGTAACCAAAGTGCAATGACCCTAATGGCCACCGGGGGGAAAACTACAACTGAAATCACCACAGTGCAATGACCCTAATGGCCACCGGGGCAAAACCACCTTTGGCACACAGCCAAGGGAAAAAAAAAAAGGTTACTTTGTGCATTTACTCTGTCATATCCAACCATGATCACAACAGGCTGGTAGTTAAAATGGGGAGGACCCCATGCTGTTTTTTAAATTATTTATTTAAATAATTAAAAAATACGGTGCACCTGTATTGTTGATAACCAGCCTTGCTGAAGCTGACAGCTGAGGGTTGCAGCCACCAGCTGTGAGTTTTGCCTAGCTGTTTATCAAAAATACAGGGGAACCCATGCCATTTTTTAAAAAATTTATTTACAGTGCAGATGCCGGATGATGAATACTCCCATCACTCCTGCTCTCACTGTGGCAGCAGGCATCAGCTGATGTGAGCAGTAGTCCCATCAGCCATCACCAATGACTGGAGGTAAACTTTATACCTCCGATCATAGCTGCAGGCTCACGCTGTCATTTGACAGCGTGTGAACTGCGGCTGTCTGACCATCAGTGATGATTTTGCCGGCGATCAGAAGCGGTGTTTGCCGTGCTGTCATGCAGATGACAGCGCGACAAACATATGGTGTTCGGGAGGCCAAACCTGATCTTCCTGGTGAAGTACTTGTTCGTTGTACGTGCCCAAACAATAGGTGTTCGGTATGGATACCTAACTTTACTGTTTGCATGTGCACCTCTTGATAAATCAGGAGCATCTGACTTCAGCATGCCCTCTCATCAAGACTAACGTGAAGAACACTGGTCCTGATGATCAAGGCTCTTTGTATTTTTCCTACTCTAGTTCACTATGCCAGGTGTTTCCAATAACCATGGCTAATCACCTGCAAAGGTCAGTTATGGTAAAGAAATGGGGAAATACACCCATCAGCTTGTGGACTATCAGTGCTCCAGAGAAAACTGCTCTGATGTAATGCAATTGTTTCGTTAGGAGCTTTGCCTTTGGCCCAGTTCTGGTGAATCAGTATTTTTCCTGTATAGTTACTTATTTTGTATCCTTTTGTATTTTGATTGGCTGTTGTATTGAACCAATAAAACTTTTAAAAGGATATTTAAAAAGATTGTGGCACTAGATGTACAAGAGTGAGACTGTCTTTTACCTTATCTTACGGTTGCTATACGGAAGGTTCCCGATCATCTATAGAGTTTGCTCCTTTTGAGATGTTGTTTGGTCGACACCTCTTTTCTTCTTGAAATCGCCAAAGAGACCTGGGAGCAGGAAGCTACCCCATACAAAAGTGTTATAGTGCACATTGCTCAAATGTAGAACAAAACTGAAAAAGTTATGCCCTTTGTAAAGGAGAATGTAAACCAAGCCCAGTAAGCTTAAAGCAAATTGCTGGCTAAATGGCAAAGGCCATATGAAACTGTGTAAAAAGTGGTAAAAGCAAATTATTGGTATATTAGCCAGGTAAGCTCAAATCCTGCTAAATTTTAACCCCCTAGGCGGCCAGGAAGCTGGAAGTAGCAATCAAGAATACTTGTAAACTTGATTGTAGTTTCATGCTGACAGGTTCCCTTTAAATAAATCTTTGCGTGCCCTATAGGTGTTACCATCAAGTTTGGTAGAGCGCTGTACAAACTGACATCTCTAATGTGGGTGTAGGGGCCATAATGTCACAACTTAGGGGTGGGAAGAGAATTCTGTGGTATAACAAAATAAAATGTTGAATGACTAAGAATAAATTATGCATTGTGGAAAAGGAGTGTTTGGCGTTTAAATGGGCATTAAAAGGGCTCAGGTATTATCTCATAGGAAAAACATTCAAATTGGTTACAGACCATGCCTCACTCAAACTGATGTGTCAGCACCAGGAGAAATACAGACGACTGACCCAGTGGTTCATGTTATTATAAGATTTTGGTTTTTCAGTTAAGCATAGACCCAGGCATCAGCTTGAAAATCGTGATGCATTGTCCGGGGCCTAATGTCTAGGAGAAGGGAGCGTTCCGCCCACAAGGTAGAAATGGGGAAGGGGGTAGGGAGGATATGTGTCAGCTCCAGGCAAAAAGTGTGTGATGGTGTATACATTTCCCCAAAGTTCCGATTTTATATTGAAGTGATCTACGTATTTTCCCTGCTCCATTTAGTTTGTTAAAAAATAAATCAACCGGAGCAGTGTAAACTGTGGTGTCTGTTCACATGGGATGCATTTAGATGGTGCTGGGCAGCCCGCCTGGTCTAATAGTATGGGCATCACTAACAGGCTGTTAACCTGGATGCCGTGAACAGAGCCACATACAAATCTTTTTTGTGCAATACTATACTGGGCAGCCACCCCCTCCATTGCTTGGTAGGCTGCGAGTGGTTGTTTCATTAGTATTCTTGCACCTGTGTTACCACCATCTTAACTACATGGGCCTGCTGCATCCTGTAGTGCATTTGTCTGAAGGCCTGGGCAGGTAAAAATCTCTGGCTTCTTTCTGCTGTATTCATGAATTTTTGGAGGATTTTTATTCCTCTTATAGTTGCTTTATTTAGTGTTAAAAAATAATCAACCGTACTTGACTCTCCTTCCCTAGGGCCACCGGTTAGTCTGTCCCGCTACTCTCGGGATCTAGTATTGGCAGCGGGTCGGACGTCACATTAATAGCATGGCAGACAATCTGTGTGCTTAGCGGCTCTGCCGAATAGACGGAATGGAATTTTCTGAAACCGGTGATATTACATGTGTATTTTTTTTTTTACTATCTTTATTTTTAATGTCGGAAAAGGAAGGTGACGAACTTTTAAGGGTTTTTTTCATAATTTTGTATAACTTTTTTTCTTTCTTTTTACTGTTCTTGTTGGTCCCCTTAGGAGACTTGAAGCTGAGATCTTCTGATAGCTGTATATAGCAGAACGCACGGTCTCCATAGAAGGCCGGCCACAGGCATTGTTTCAAAGGAGCTCTGTAATGACAAGCACGCAGGGACTTCTATAGACCCTTAGATGTCATAGCAACACATCAGCAACCCACAATCACATCACATTGGTGATGGATGGACTCATAGATGCCGGTGTGTTAAATGCATTTAACAGGTTATCAATTGTGAGCAAAGCTTCACTCCACCTGTACCAGCCGTGAGCCCACTCCATAAACCGGCTTCCGACTTGCCCTGTACATGTACAGCGCATGTTCTGAAGGGGTTAATTACACAACAGCGCTCCGATCTTGGAATGATAGTAGGGTAACAACTCTCCAAATGGAATGAATGTTATCCTTCTTCCTTTAGCATCTTTACTTCTGTCTAATTGAGAGCAGTATTCCTCGCTCTCGTATTGGTGTACAGGCTGTGTCGATGGTGTGTCGGCAGCACACACCGCTTTACTTGTGCCATGGGCAGCCACAACTGTTAAAATCAATTATAATTGTAGCAGACATCAGGACTTGTATAAAAGACTCAGAATAGCAATACTCAAATCAACATTATTATACCCAAAAGCTGGCAGTGAGGAGCACTTTCTGGCTACCTTGGTTTTACCCTTTGGCCAGCGACAGCAGGGAACAGGTATTCATTATTAAGTGACATTATTGTAGAATAATATGACAAGAAAAGCTATGCCGCATACAAGAAAAGAAAATTCTATGCTCATTGGTACGGAATAATAATTGAATTTAATAAAAAGTACAGAAAATGAGTCTTACCATAATTGAGGGCTTCTGGGGCTGTCCATTTGATAGGAATCTGTTTTAAGCCTGAAGATGAATATATTCCATCATCTTCTTGACGAGACATGCCAAAGTCACTGATTTTCAAAACATTATTTTCACCTACAAGACAGTTTCGTGCTGCCAAGTCCCTAGGAAACAAAAATGTGTTGGAAAGGAATTGAATTTACCTTCAGATTATCAGCAACACATGAATAATTCTATAACTTGTTATTTTTTTCTTCCCAAGAAGTCTTTGGATGGTCCAAAAAAAAAAAAAAAAAAAAAAAATAGTAAAGCACTTGTATTCTATGAAGGTCTATTTTTCTACGTAACAATTCCTACTTCTACTGACAGATTTGTAATTTTACTACAGAATTATCTACTTTCGTGCACAATTCATTGACTGCTAAAGGGAATCTGTCACCAGGTTTTTGCCACATCTGACAGCAGCAAGATGTAGGGGAAGAGACACGGATTCCGGTGATGTATCACTTACTGGGCTGCAGTTTGTTTTTTCTAAATCCCCGTTTTTTTCGGCAACAGATCTACCAGTTCTCTGAATGCTGAGCTCTGTATAGACCCGCCCACATCAATGGTTGCCTTCTGTGTACACTGTGCATAGGCAGAAAGCTGCCAATCAGTGGTCGTGGGGGGGTTATAAAGAGGTCATGAATATGGAAGACTTCATGGCAGCAGGTTTACTAGTCCTCTAGCGATAATCAAATGCAGAAAAAAGTCGTAGTTACTCACCGGTTAACGGTATTTTTCGGAGTCCATGACAGCACCACCTGAGAGAGGGGATCCGCTCTTCAGGAACAGGAAACCTACAGATACAAAAGGGCGGCACCTCTCCCACGCATCAGTTGGATTACAGAGCACAATACTTTACACGACTATTTAAATTACCCGTGTACATATAAGAGGATGAAGTGCACACCCCAATTTTAAACTAAAGGGAGGGAATATACGGGTGCTGTCATGGACTCCGAAAAATACCGTTAACCGGTGAGTAACTACGACTTTATTTGGTCGTCCATGACAGCACCACCTGAGAGAATTACAGAGAGTAATAACTATTTAGGGAGGGACTACAGCCTGCAGCACCCTTACACCAAAAGAGAGGTCTGTGGAAGCACCCAAGTCTAGCCTATAATGACTATAAAAGGTGCTCGGAGAGGACCAAGTAGCCGCCTTACATATCTGGTCAATGGAGACTTCTGATCTCTCGGCCCACGAGGTCGCCATGGCTCTGGTGGAATGCGCCCTCAGCTTCCCGGGTGGCGACCTGCCTTTTGAGGTGTATGCTATCGAAACTGCCTCTCTAATCCACCTAGCTAGTGTGTTTTTTGACACTCTACAACCTTTCCTAGGGCCTTGATGGGAGACAAACAGGGCATTATCTTTTCTCCAGGGATCCTGAACTGCCAGATATTCTATGAGGCATTTCCTAACATCTAGGGTGTGTAGTTTCACTTCTTCTCATTAGCTGGATTAGGGAGGAAGGATGGAAGGACTATTTCCTGTGTCCTGTGAAAGCTAGAAACTACCTTAGGTAAGTACGCCGGATCAGGTCTGAATATTACCCTATCATCCTTAAACTGTATATAAGGAGGGCGCCTAGATAATGCCTGGATGTCGCTTACTCTACGAGCTGAGGTTAGAGCTACCAGGAAGGCTACTTTAAGGGACATGTTTTTTATGGAAGCTGATGAAATAGGTTCGAATGGAGCCTCTGTCATAGCCATGAGGACTAGGTTTAAGTCCCACGGCATGAACCTATCTTTCACTATTGGCCTGGATCTACTTGCTGCTTTAATGAATCTATTGATGCAGTAATTACCCGCGATGTTGCAGCTAAAGAGGGCCCCCAAGGCTGATACCTGCACTTTAAGGGTACTAGTGGAAAGCCCCATATCCAGACCTTTCTGAAGAAACTCTAAAATTTGATTTATACGTGCTGAACCCCTAGCGACTATTCCAGAGTCCTGAAGGAATTTCTTCCAAATTCTGACAGATTTTGGTAGTAACGATTTTTCTACTTTTAAGTAGGGTGTTAATCAGGTCTGGGGAGAAGCCTTTCTCTTTTAGCAGTGTCCGTTCAAACTCCACGCCGTCAGATGTAGGCCAACCACCTGCGGATGAAAGACTGGGCCCTGGGATAGGAGATCCGGGATGTCCGGAAGGACCCAAGGATCGGACACCGACATGGTCCTGAGGGATGAGAACCATGCCCTCCTAGGCCAAAATGGAGCGATAAGTATAACCCTTGCTCTGTCTCTCCTGATTTTCCTCATCACTAGGGGTAGTAGCGATAGGGGAGGGAAGGCGTATGCTAGCCTGAAGTCTCACTTTAACAGAAAGGCATCTACCGCCAGGGGGTTCTCTCTGGGATTTAGGGAGCAGAATTGTCTTAATTTTCTGTTTTCCATGGTGGCGAAGAGATCTACCTCTGGTTGTCTCCACTTTTGTACAATCAGGTCGAAGATGGAGGTTTTTAGGGACCATTCTCCTTGTTTTAGCAGATTGCGGCTTAAGAAATCTGCCGTGATATTTTCTTTCCCTTTTATGTGTAGAGCTGTTAAAGATAGAAAATGCTGCTCTGCTAGCCGGAACAACCATTCTGCCACATTCATCAGGGGTTTGGAACGAGTCCCGCCTTGGTGGTTGATATAAGCCACGGTGATCTGATTGTCGGAGAACACTCGCACATGATGGCCCTGTAGATACACAAGTAGCCTCTTAGCTGCCTGTTCTACTGCTGTCAATTCTTTCAGGTTAGATGACATTTCTACCTGATGATGCTCCCATAGGCCCTGGACCAGAATCTCACCCATATGAGCCCCCCAACCGGAAGGGCTAGCATCCGTGGTGATTATGCGGGATATGTCATACTCCCAGGGAACCCCTCTGGATAAATTATCCTTGTCTAGCCACCACTCTAGAGACTCCCTTGTGTCTCGAGACAAGGTTTGCTTGCCCTCTAAGTAACCCCCAAGGATTCTTTGATGCACTAAGACTTCGCCCTGTAGTGTTCTTGAATTAAACTGGGCCCACTGGACCGCCGGGATACAGGACGAAAGAGAACCCAGAAGGGACATGGTTTTCCTGAGGGACATGGTAGGGTTATTGGCAGCGTCAGGACCTGATAGTGTAGGCGAACAAGCTTCTCCGGAGGCAGACGGCATTCCCGTTTCTCAGAATCTAGAATTAGGCCCAAGAATTGTTGGACTCTCACCGGCTGTAACCAAGATTTTTTAATGCTAAGCAGCCATCCTAACCGCTCTAGGGCAGACATTGCCTTTTATAGCTGTTCCACACAATGTTTCGCCGTTTTCCCTACAATCAGGAAGTCATCTAAGTAGGGGACTACTAGAATGTCTGATTCACGTAGATGGGCCATAACTTCCGCTACCACTTTAGTAAACACTCGGGGAGCGACTGCCACCCCAAAGGGGAGGGCCGCATATTGGAAATGTTGAACTGACCCATCTAACTGAACTGCCACTCTGAGGAAACGCTGATGAGCTGTATGAATGGGTATATGGTAGTAGGCATCTTTTAAATCTAACACTACCATAAAGCAATTTTGAAACAGCAATTTTATTGTTGAATTAATTGTCTCCATTTTGAACGGGCGTATGACCAGGAATTCGTTGAGGGACTTAAGATTTATTATAGTCCTAAAGGAGCTGTCTGGCTTGCGGACCAGGAACAGAGGGGAGTAGAAACCTTTCCCCTTTTCTCCCTCTGGAACCATAGTTAGGACCTTCTTGCGGCAAAGATCATGAACCTCGGCTTCCAGGGCAGGGCAGCTTGTTCTGACGTGGAAGTCCTGAGTGGGGTGACCTTAAATCGATCTTGGGGAACCCGGGTTAATTCTAGTCGTAGACCCGCAGCTATCACCCCCAGTATCCAGTTACTACTAGAAAACATAGACCAGGCTGGGTAGAAGGCAGCAAGTCTCCCCCCTACCGGAGCAACTAGTCATTGGGGTGGCTTTTTAGTGTCACGTGTTGGACCTTCATGGCGCCCCCCTCCTCCGAACATGAATCCTGTACCTCTCCTTTTATCATCCCATCTGCCCTGATCCCTGGACGGCCTTCTATGGAAATATCCTTTCCTGGTAAAGGGACGTCTATAAGAAGGATTCGTCAGACTGGGGAACTTCTTTTTATCATCCCCGGCTTTCTCTAAAAGTTCATCCAAGACGGGGCCAAACAGATATTCCCCCTCACATGGAATGGAGCAGAGTCATGACCTGGCCTGGATATCTCCTGGCCAACATTTTAACCAGAGAGCCCTTCGTGCTGCGTTAGATAACCCTGCGGTCCTAGCCACCATCCTCACAGAGTCTGCTGAAGCATCAGCCATAAAAGCAGCAGCACTTTGGATGATTGGTAGAGTTTTTCGAATAGATGCTCTTGAGGCTCCGTCCTTCAGTTGGGAATCTAGTTGATCTAGCCAGACCATCATGGATCTGGCCGTACATGTGGCAGCTATTGCTGGTCTTAGAGCGCCTGCTGACATCTCCCATGTTCCCTTTAGGAAAGAATCCGCTTTTTTATCCAGCGGGTCTTTTAAGGAGGCCATGTCATCGAAAGGTATGGAGGATTTTTTGGAGGCTTTGGCTACTGCCGCGTCCAGCTTAGGGGCCTTATCCCATCTGTTTACCACTGGGTCATCAAACGGGTACCTCCGCTTGAAGGCAGGTGGTAAGGAGACCCTTTTTTCAGGTCTCTTCCATTCCTTATCTATCAGGCTCTGGACCTTATCATTTAATGGAAAGGCCCTGCGCTTTCTGGGATCTAGACCCCCGAACATCACGTCTTGTGCCGAAAGTTCTGGCTTTGCGTCTGCTACCCCCATGGTGGACCTTATTGCTTTAACTAGACGATCCATTTGGTCTAAGGGGAAGCAGAATCGGCTCGAGTCTTCCTCCGAAGACGACGAAGTGGAGGCCGGGGAATCTGAGGAGTCATCGTTCCTAGGGGCGGCTGAGGACTCCGAACCGGAGATACTAAATTATCTTCCCCTAGAAGAATCCCTTTTAGATAGGGCCTTCATCTCTGTCCTGATTATCTCCCTCAGACTTGTGGTGAAGTCCGGCATTTCTTCCGCTACCTGTATGGACGGGGGAGAGTGTAAGGGCCTGTCAATCTACCCCTGGGCCACCGTCCCCTTCCAACCCCTACCGTTTGTCGCACGCATGGCTGACAACTTTTTAGGGTGGCCGTCTGGCAAGGGGCAACTACAGAGGGCACATTCCCTGTGCTTCTGTTTTCCCGTAGCTTTCTTCCCCTGCGAAAAAACATAAGGGAACACTGCATCAGGGTACATTCACGGAGATCTTTTACCCATGCAGATGAGGCAGGTACCGGATCACGGAGGGAGGCAGGAGAGTCCTTTAGTCTGGAGGAACTTCTGTGGCTCTGTTCGCTCGTTCGTTTGTTTCTTCTGCTGGCCACTCGCATGAGGCTTTACTGTGGCCTGTTTCTGTGGGCGCTCCTGCACCTCGTCCTGCTGCTCTATGGGGGCTTCTGTCGAATCCATTGCTGGGCCTTCAGAAGCACCCCAGCAGCGTCACCTCCTGTCTTTTAAGGCCTCCTAGTGTCCGGGTCAGCAGGGTTCTGGCGCGGCACCTCCCACCCGGGACCCCCCCGCGACCTCCCCATGCATGCACCGGCCACCCCCCGCCCCGAGCACCACACGCTACCCTGGACAGCCGCGCACACGCGGCGCACACTGGAAGCCGGCCGGCACCCGACTTCCGGTTTTGGCGTTCCCGGCCCCGCCCCTTCTGCCGTGTCACTTCCGCCGCTCGTCTGAGACCGCGGGAGCGCACGGAAAGGAGCTGGCACGGCGCCCCCGGCTCAGAAATGCCCGCAGCCCCCACGCGCGTCGCCCTGCGCCCGCCGACCGGGCGCAACCGCTGGCCCGGACGGAAAGGGAGACCGGACCCCGGGGGAGCGCATCAGGCGGGGCCCGGCATACATACCTCCTGGTGCCGGCACTCTGGAGGCGGCTGTCCACCGGACCCTCTGCTCCAACCACTGCCGTGATGACCTACCCGGCCCCACCGTGGTGCTTCCAGGGACCCCGAGCTTGACAGAGGTAGGAGATGCCCCCGCTACCTGGGTCGGTCAGCCGGCCTGGGAATCCCTCGACGACTCAATGACGGACAATCTGAAGGAAGTCCCGTCCTCTAGGAACAGGAAACCAACTGATGCGTGGGAGAGGTGCCGCCCTTTTGTATCTGTAGGTTTCCTGTTCCTGAAGGGCGGATCCCCTCTCTCAGGTGGTGCTGTCATGGACGACCGAATAAAACTGTGATTATATCAAAACTACAGCAAGCAGCCCAGTAATTGACAAATTAATAGAATCAGAGTCTGCCTTTACATTATGCTGCTCTCAGATTAGGCGGCAAAAGCCTCATAACACACTCTCTTGAAAGAATAAGTCTCGCAAAATTTTATTCCATAATCTGTCCAAATTATCTATTTAATGGTGTGATTGTGTTGAAATAATAATCCTTGTCTTCCCTGGTTTCCAGCGCCACTCTGGTCCTCATTTAGCATACGTGACCTGAAAAGACTGGCTAACTCCATCAGGTTTGGGTGCAGATCAGAATTTGCTATAAATCGGGACCAAGATTGGACCTCAAGGCTCGGACTTGCCAGAGGCATTCCCGACCCGAGTGTGACAGCTGCATAGAAATACAGGAAGCCGTCACACTCTGATCAGGTGAGCCGCCGGCCAGTCCCTGCACTGCGCTCTGATCTTTGTCTGATTTATATGACTGTCTGACTGTGCCCTTAGTGTAAGTCTAAGGAGCCTTGTTCTGAGTCTCAAACATACAATGGAAAAGCAGCACCTCCCCAAACAGTAGACATTATGTGAGCTGGCAAAGGTCACATGGGACTGGAGTGGCGCTGGACACTGGTATTTTAATACACTTACACTCCATTACATAGATAAGTAGGAGGGATTACAAAATAAGTTTTAATGAGCTTTCTTTGTGAAATCAATTATTATAACCAATTCAAAAAATGGGTCCTGCAGTTATCCAACTGAAAAGTTTGAGTTTCTTCTGATCTTTCAGTGAAGCTTTTGTTACTTGGCGCTCAGTGAAGTCAATGTTGATGTAACACACACATGGGCTGCGAGAACGCTAGTGACCGAGTCACCTCTTTGTAGCAGCTAATAGAGGGAGTGGGGGCCCCAGAAATAGTGTTCTAGTCAACTACATTCACATTCCCAATTAAGATGTCAGAGAAGGGGTACAAAGTAGTCAAACCTTTAGAGTATGTGTAACCTTGAACACCATTTAATCCTTTCGCTTAGATTATACTGATTGTGCTTTTATTATAGTACAGAGCAAAATCAAGAGCTAAAAGGTCTGAATTCAGCAAGTCTGGAATTCTGCACACCAGTCTTAATGAAGCGTGCACAGGAGTAAGATGCGCCCATTCATTAAGAAGGGTACACTTCCCTTAGTGAGTTTGATGCATCTTTCAGCTACCACACACAACCACTGAAAAGTAGCTCCAGTCAGGCACTAGAGTACAGTTCTGAGGAAATTTCCATCACTTTGGTGGTGTAAATTATAATGAGTTTGTTAAATGATGCTTGGCCAAGCTCCCTCACGTCTAATCTCTGGCCACCTTTCAAAACGTTGCCAGATCTGGAAAGGATTGTCATAAAACCGCCAAAAGTTGCAAGACTTTTGAGCTACTAAGAGTTGCACAAACATTTGGGCTATTTCAAACAGTTTTACCCCAGAATTTAAGCAAAATCTGTTTGGGCAGCAAGAATTTTCAGCCCTGATTCATCAGATTGCTCTGGTAATCTGCATTTACGGAAGAGTCTTGTTACAACAATCACCATACTAGGCAGCAAGGTGGCTCAGTGGTTAGCACTGCAGCCATGCAGCGCTGGGTTCAACTCCCACCAAGGACAACATCTGTAGGGAGTTTGTATGTTCTCCCTGTTTTTGTGTGGGTTTATTCCCTCAGTCCAAAGACATACTGATAGGGAATTTAGATTGTGAGCCCCAATGGGGACAGTGCTGATAATGTCTGTAAAGCGCTGTGGAATCAATGGCGCTATTTAAATGAGTAAAATAAATAACACTAGTAGATGTAGAAAAAAAAACAAAAAAACCTGACCATACATATTGGCTTGACTCTGGCCATAAACTGCCATCTGAACACTCATTTCGTTCAACCCAACCATACCGATGCATGCTTGCCATGTGCAAGTGTTTTTCAACTGCAGAAAGGAAAAAACGGGGCGATCTAAGGGGTCAAGCATGTTCAAATTCAGTGTGATCAATCATTCTTTCACCCAATTTCTGCTGTGGGGGAGTACTTTACATTTCCACAAAACTTTCGATAGTTGTCGTGTGACCACAAAGTCAGGCTACAGGTGACATTCTCCTGATTTGTACGAGATAACTATATCTGCCATGCTAAACTTAATACAAGTATTTACAGTGTATAATTGTCAAAGAGCTGTAAAGAGATGGAAAGAGTACCAAGTTTGTAGAGAGGCTTCTTCAAAATTAACTATTAGGCTATGTGCGCACGTTGAGTATTTGCTTGCAGAAATTTCTCCAAGGTTTCTGCATCTCTTGGCAGGAAAAACGCTGCGGAAAAAACGCCCTATTTTGTATGGGTTTTTTTGTAAATGAATGCCTTTTTGAGCTAAATAAAGATATTTAAAAAAAAGTTTTGTGATGTAATTTCTTGGTTTAACCCCACCTATTACGTGTCGATGCAGTAGCATCAGGCTAATGGGATTAGGGCTTGGTGTCAGCAGTTGTCATTGACACCTAGCTCTAGGCTTAGTAATAAAAAGGTGTCAGCTCGATACCCTCATCACTAAGCTGATAAGTAAACACAAACACACACAAACCTACACACACAATGTCACTAGCCTACGTAGGAGCGTTAACCGAACGAACATACATAGACTGTAACCAGACAGCAACTGTTAATTTTAAAGAAAGAAAGAAAAAAAAAAAATGGCCTGGGCTCCTGCGCAATTTTAATAACCAGCAGACGGAAAGCCAAAGGCTGAGGGCTGCTGTTAAGGCTGAGGGCTGCTGTTAATATTCTGGGAAGGAGCCAATAGCCATATTGGTTCCCAGGCTATTAATATCAGCTCGCAGCTGTTTGCTTAGCCTTTACTGGATAGTTTAGAGGGGGACTTAGAGGGGGACTCCAGAAAAAAATTGACATAAGGTCACCCTATAAAATCTAACCAGCAAAGGCTAGGCAGACAGCGGCGGGCTGATATTAATAGCCTAGAAAGGGGCCATGGATATTGGCCCCTCCCATTCTGAAACATAAGATCTCAGCCGCTCTAGAAATGGCGCATCTACGTCATCACAGGTCATTCGTGCAATGCATCCCTGGGAATGGAACTTACCCGCAGCGCCGCTGAGGACTCCGGGGGGACGACAGAGGGCAAGTATATCCCTATTTTTTATTTTAATTCTATTTTTTACAGGAATATGGTAGCCAAGGCATGGAGGAGAGTCTCCTCTCCTCCAGACCCTGGGTACCATCCGCACATGAAGAACCACATGCGTAAAGTGAGCGTTTCAATGCAATCCTATGGTGGCGGAATCGCCGCGATTCCGCAGAATTAATGGACATGCTGTGGATTTTACCACTATGCGATTCTGCAGTGGAAAAATCCGCAGCATGGGAACAGCAACCGCGGAATCCCATAGGATTGCATGGGGATGCGTTTTTTAAAGTGTTTCTGCAGCGGCAAAAACGCTTAAACAACGCAACATGGGCACACAGCCTTACACTGCCTGAAAGTACATATAGCCATGCGAAAATGTTTGCGCTCTGCTTCAGCTTTGCAAATTGCAGATATTGAAAAAGCGTTTAAGAAGCAGAAGTCATCAAGAGAAGGAAAACTTGCAGTGATCACTCACACATGTCTCACATATTAACGATTACTCCAGAAGCTGAACACTTTGAAGTATGCATAAACAGGTCGAGGACGGAGAAATGCATATTGATTAGCTGCACATTAATGGAATTTTCTTCAAGTACTGTATTGAAGTAATATTAAGTATGACACGGAAAGTCATCAGTAATAAGTAGCGTAAAAGATTAAGCCAGGTATCAGAATTTTTCTACGACGTTTTCTTCCAGAAATAGAAAGTGTCATTTTATCCTATCAGGTTGGGGAAATGAAAGGCTGCGTGTGCCGTATATGTGCAGAGGAGTGAAGCGCCATTTGTTTCCATGTGTTATTTATGATCTAGGAGATTACAATTTATCACTGCACATCCATTTCATCTATCAACAGTTCATGGGGGGGGGGGGGAAAGAAAGGCTTTAATCTCTACTGTTTAATATGATCTTGTAAAGGCTCAGTGACTGTGAAATAATGCTCCTGTATGGAGAAAGGTTTCCATACTGCAGATCGTTATACAGATCAGAGGCGCAATTCTTTACACTGACAATAGGCAGAACCACAAAACCAAAGGTAATTATATACTTTTCTTTCTAGTACACTGTGCAGAAAACCATTAGATGAGATTTCTCCAGAATGCCGGGCTTGTTTTATGAACTGCCTCCGCACATTCTGGCTTTATATATAAACATATAAGAGGCAATACATTTAAATATCCCGGCAGGGTGGGTGCATACATTTGCATCATTTGAGAAGAAAGAGTAATAAATAAGGATTGTGGGGCATTTTCTCAAGGTAAAATCTGTGCTCTGACCAATAAATCACTCATTATGACTACAATAAAAACTATTTTTAGTGTCTCTTGGAAATCTCCGCTTATTCCTACAGCTCCAATAATGTCCCAGCCCGGCTTCATACTCGCTGCCGTGTTAGATAAGGACTATATAAATATAATGAATGTAAAAAATAGGATCATACGGGCATGATTCAGTGGCGCAGCTATAGGGAGAACAAAGACAGCAGGTCAACCCGACCCTTAGAGTGTGGAGGGAAAACTATGGCAGAAAGAAAACTTTCTGACCCCATATAAAGATGCAGCCATCTTCAAGATACACGATAATGATGCACAGCTCGGGTTATATATAACAAGAAAGACTTTCATAAAACAGGCACAAAGTGTGTGTGCAAAGTCCAAGCTGTTGGGCCGAATCTCTGCAAAACAAAACGTTGTCTTTATTCTCTGTTGCCCCCAAAAGCCACCTAAACAGTAACTAGTAAGTTACTTAAAGCACTCCTCCCAACATAGTTTTTATCCTCTTAATATATTACAATCATCATATTATACAGCGCCGTGTACGTACAACTGCTCAATTTGCCTTTCTACCCAGTAAATTCTTCTCTTCTCCATTGGGTCTATGACATCACGTGATTAGAAACTGACTAGCTGAATCCTTCTAAGCTCTATGTAGAAACAAGAGGTCAATTCTCCCAGTATGACTCATGAGTCACTGCAAAAGTCCCTGGCAGGGGGAGGAGGGAGCAGCTGGGTCAGGAGTTGAAGAGAGGAATGATAAATGCAGGGAAAAGAGACTTCATGTATCTACATAGGGCAGAAAAAAAGAGAAGAATTAGCTGGGTAGAAAGATAGAAAGGGAAAAAAAGTAATTGTAAGTTCACAGTGCCATTTAATATGACTAATACAACATCTGAAGAATCACATATATATGCACAACACAGCATATGCAAAACACTTACAGAAAGCACAGAGCAAAAATTTCAACAATACTACAACCAACTACGGACCTTTCTGGTTCGTAACAAGGAAAATAAACTACACAGATTGCACCTCAATTCAGGACTCTATACAAACAGATACAAAACAAATCCAAAACGTGACAACTTGGACAACCACTCCATTCTAGACAAAAAAGCATCTGTGTCATCAATCTCTCAGATTATAAACCCAACCAAGTGGAACTGGCCGTACTTTCTAGAGGACTCTCATTTTGTCCCACTAAGGCCCTAGATAAAACTGAACTCTGCAGTGATATGGAACATTATTTCAGGAGACTGCGCCTGAGGGAATATTTTAATGATACAGAAGATTCAGAAAACACTCAGACCGAAGGAGAAGGGATCCTAACAACCAAGACTGGACACCTCCACCTGGACGCAACGCTCATTTGGATAAATATATAGACTCATTCAGACTTTTGATAAAATCCAAAATCATAGACACTAACAGGAGACAAGCATCCAACATCAGTGCACAGGAGAAAGGCCTTAGTGTCTTTAAAAACCAACAAAGAAATCATCATTAAACCTGCTGACAAGGGAGGTGCAATAGTCATGATGAATACGTCAGACTACATGAAGGAAGCAAGCAGACAACTTATGGACACACACTACTACAGAAAACTGGAGTCAGATCCTACACAGTACTATTACAAGGAACTAAACAAGTTGGTATCTTGTCTGCCTGACCAGTCCATAAGAGCCGGCGATGACCTGATACCAGAGAGTCCAAGAATAGGGACATTCTACATGCTTCCCAAAATCCACAAATCTGGAAATCCAGGAAGACCAATTATTTAATCTGTGGGCACCCTTACTGAGCAGGTATCTGGATGGGTAGAGGGTATTCTTAAAACACTGGTGAAGGATACATCCAGCTACATTCAGGACACAACTGACCTAATGAATAAACTAGCAGCAATAGGTCCTCTACCAGAAGGAACCATCCTGGCCACCATGGATGTGGAATCTTTGTACTCTAATATCCCACACCAAGATGGATTAAATGCCTGCAAATTCTTCATGGAAAACACAGGGACTGATGCTGATGCTGTGGTGAAACTTATAAAATTCATCCTCACTCACAATTACTTTGAATTTGACAACAAGCTCTATCTACAGGAGACTGGCACAGCTAAGGGAAGTAAAACGGCTCCACAGTATGCAAATCTTTTCATGGCCAAGCTTGAAACCGACTTTTTGTCCTCATGCCCCATCAGGCCCCTGGCCTATTACCGCTTCATTGATGATATTTTAATAATCTGGACGGAGTCTGAGCAACAGATAAAGACGTTCCACGAACAGTTTAATCAATTTCATCCCACCATCAACTTAACACAACTACTCCAGCACTGAAATTAACTTTTTGGACACCATCATTAAGCTAAAAAACAATGAAATAGAGACATCCCTGTATCGGAAGCCAATCGACCGTCCAACATACTTTAAATGGGACAGTTTCCATCCAAAACACATAAAGAACTCTATCTATAGCCAAGCCATCAGATACAGTCATATATGTTAAAACCCCATGGATAGAGACAAACACCTTGGTTGCCTCAAAAATATCTTTTTGAATCAGGGCTACCATCCAAGAACATCTGAAAACCAAATTACAAGAGCCACCAGAATGTCAAGGAATCACCTGCTACATTACAAAGCTCAAGAAGAAAATAACCGGGTGCCTCTAGTAGTCACCTACAACCCAAATCTGGAAGTGCTAAGGGGAGCTGCACGGAAATTACAACCTTTACTACAAAAAGATGCCCGATTACAATCCATTTTTCCAGACCCCTCACTACTGTGCTTTAGGCAGCCCCCAAATCTAAGAAGCATCATTGTCAGAAGCTCCCTGTCCTCTCCAACAGCTGCAGGAACCTTTCCTTGCAACCAGAAAAAATGTAAAACCTGTCCATTTATAATGGCCACGGACACGATAAAGATCCCCAATTCACATCAGGACTACAAGATCCCAGGTACTTTCAGTTGCATTACATCTAATGTGTTGTACTTAATTATTTGTACTAAATGTCCAACTGGGGGTCTGTATGTGGGGGAGACAGGGCAAAAGCTTAGAACAAGGATGAATGCTCATCGTCACACAATAAGAGAAAAAAGAATGGATCTACCTGTGGCAAAACATTTTTGTATGCCTGATCACAACAACACCATGGATATGAAATTACTGGCATTGAAAAGTAACATCACATCTCAGAGAGACAGGAGGGTCTGGGAGTATACATTTATGACGACCTTTGACACTACCAGTGCTGGAATGACATTGTCACATGGATTTATGTCTTTTTACATCAATTAAGGAATTTGCTCCTAAGACCTTGTGGGGGCATCACAACACATTAGAGACCCCATTCAGAGGACAATAAAACATCCAGACTCCTTATCTATGAACTAGTCAAATATGTTTCTCCCTATCCCATAATGATAATTCTACTTCACTTAACTTGTCTTTTCTATTGCATTTTTTCTGTGCTGTATTGTGCATATACAGTGGGGCAAAAAAGTATTTAGTCAGTCAGCAATAGTGCAAGTTCCACCACTTAAAAAGATGAGAGGCATCTGTAATTTACATCATAGGTAGACCTCAACTATGGGAGACAAACTGAGAAAAAAAAATCCAGAAAATCACATTGTCTGTTTTTTTTTCATTTTATTTGCATATTATGGTGGAAAATAAGTATTTGGTCAGAAACAAGCAATCAAGATTTCTGGCTCTCACAGACCTGTAACTTCTTCTTTAAGAGTCTCCTCTTTCCTCCACTCATTACCTGTAGTAATGGCACCTGTTTAAACTTGTTATCAGTATAAAAAGACACCTGTGCACACCCTCAAACAGTCTGACTCCAAACTCCACTATGGTGAAGACCAAAGAGCTGTCAAAGGACACCAGAAACAAAATTGTAGCCCTGCACCAGGCTGGGAAGACTGAATCTGCAATAGCCAACCAGCTTGGAGTGAAGAAATCAACTGTGGGAGCAATAATTAGAAAATGGAAGACATACAAGACCACTGATAATCTCCCTCGATCTGGTGCTCCACGCAAAATCCCACCCCGTGGGGTCAGAATGATCACAAGAACGGTGAGCAAAAATCCCAGAACCACGCGGGGGGACCTAGTGAATGAACTGCAGAGAGCTGGGACCAATGTAACAAGGCCTACCATAAGTAACACACTACGCCACCATGGACTCAGATCCTGCAGTGCCAGACGTGTCCCACTGCTTAAGCCTGTACATGTCCGGGCCCGTCTGAAGTTTGCTAGAGAGCAGTTGGATGATCCAGAGGAGTTTTGGGAGAATGTCCTATGGTCTGATGAAACCAAACTGGAACTGTTTGGTAGAAACACAACTTGTCGTGTTTGGAGGAAAAAGAATACTGAGTTGCATCCATCAAACACCATACCTACTGTAAAGCATGGTGGTGGAAACATCATGCTTTGGCGCTGTTTCTCTGCAAAGGGGCCAGGACGACTGATCCGGGTACATGAAAGAATGAATGGGGCCATGTATCGTAAGATTTTGAGTGCAAACCTCCTTCCATCAGCAAGGGCATTGAATATGAAACGTGGCTGGGTCTTTCAACATGACAATGATCCAAAGCACACCGCCAGGGCAACGAAGGAGTGGCTTCGTAAGAAGCATTTCAAGGTCCTGGAGTGGCCTAGCCAGTCTCCATATCTCAACCCTATAGAAAACCTTTGGAGGGAGTTGAAAGTCCGTGTTGCCAAGCGAAAAGCCAAAAACATCACTGCTCTAGAGGAGATCTGCATGGAGGAATGGGCCAACATACCAACAACAGTGTGTGGCAACCTTGTGAAGACTTACAGAAAACGTTTGACCTCTGTCATTGCCAACAAAGGACATATCATAAAGTATTGAGATGAAATTTTGTTTCTGACCAAATACTTATTTTCCACCATAATATGCATATAAAATGAAAAAAAAACAGACAATGTGATTTTCTGGATTTTTTTTTCTCAGTTTGTCTCCCATAGTTGAGGTCTACCTATGATGTAAATTACAGACGCCTCTCATCTTTTTAAGTGGTGGAACTTGCACTATTGCTGACTGACTAAATACTTTTTTGCCCCACTGTATATGTGATTCTTCAGATGTTGTATTAGTCAATGCCTGAGGAAGAGACCTGAGTAGTCTCGAAAGCTTGCAATGTGTTACCATCTTTTCAGTTAGCCATTAAAAGGTATCAACCACTGAGGACTCTCAATTCTAAATATTCTTCTATCTACTGGCTAGCACGGTACAAAGATATACATCTTTCCTGTTTCAAATAACACAAGAATATTCGGAGCAGAGCTTCTCAGAGAGCAACATGAAAAGTTTGTCTTCCTGGTTCTTTGTACATGTAAGTTAGAGGTGGATGAAAGCAGAAGAAACCAAGTTATTAGTGATTAGCATAAAGATTTTCAGGATCCTGCTTGAGCAGCTACATGTTTATGGAAGCAATCCAGAGCGTTCCAAAGCTCCTCCTATCTATCAGCATTTTTGGCACCTCTTCTCATTAATATGTCTGGGGCGACGTCACGGTAGGTAGGAGGAAGTCCTTCTACCAAAGTGTCTGCCGGACCAGGGTCTTGCAATAAGGTTTGTTCAACTCTACCTGTCACCATTAAAGGGAATCTGTCACCCTATTTTTCGAGTATCAGCTGCCGGCAAACTGTCCAATTACTTTTGGTCCCTTTAAAAACAGGGTGGCACATGTTAAGGAGCTGAAACTCCTAAACCCTTCATCCAGTTTTAATGTGGATACCCTCAAATGAAAGCTGAAAGTCTGAACTTCAACTGCATCTCAACTGTTTTGTTTAAAATTCATTGTGGTAATGTCTAGAACCAAAAGTAGAAAAAAGTTGTCTCTGTCCAAATATATATGGACCTAACTATTATACTCACTGGTGGGTGGTCCGGTGCCTCCCATCTTCTACCGGTGACGTCCTCTTCTTTGCTGCCTGTTGTGGCTCCTGCGCAGGGGCACTGCTCTGATATCGGCACCCAAGGTCTCAATCTGAGCATGCTCTGCCCCCGGCAGCCATTTTCCCGGACACCCCCCCCCCCCGCACATCCATTACTGCAATGCAGTGGCCTCTAGGAAAATGGCCGCCGGGGGCAGTGCATACTCAGAATGAAATCTCGGCAACGAGATCTCGGGAGACGAGATCACTGCACCCGAGATCTCGTTGCAGAGATCTCAAACTGAGCATGCGCCGCCACTGGTGGCCATTTTCCTGGAGGCCACCGCATCTCAGTAGTGGATGTGCGGGGGGCTCTGGTCTTTCACAAAATGCCGGTGGAGCCCCCTGCACCACAGAGCACTGCAGCTATTTTCACCTGCAGTGGCGCACATCGGAACATCCCCTCATCCCAGCCTGCAGCAATGCTCCACTCTTGCCTCCTCCAGCAGCGACCCCACTTCACGGCAGCCACCACCCCCGGTAAGCAATAAGATGCATGGATTATAAAAGGCACCACCATTTCACCATTGAAATAAAAAAAAAAAAAAAAGTTTTTTTCCTATTTTTTCTCCTCAAAATTTGGGGTGCGCCTTATAATCTGCAAAATACAGTATAATCTGTGTGTATACCCATGTGGTGATTTTATATTATGCCCTATGTCTGTTTTTTGCACCCTACACATTCCCATATTTTCGCTTTTAAATGGTTTTAGTAAATAAAAAAAAAATTATTTTTATATAGCACTAACATATTCCGCAGCGCTTTACAGATTGCACACATTATCATCACTGTCCCCGATGGGGCTCACAATCTAGATTCCCTATCAGTATGTTTTTGGAGTGTGGGAGGAAACCGGAGAACTGGGAGGAAACGCACGCAAACACAGGGAGAACATACAAACTCCTTGCAGATGTTGTCCATGGTGGGATTTGAACCCAGGACCCCAGCGCTGCAAGGCTGCAGTGCACTTCACTGAGCCACAATGCTGCCCATATGTGTATATATATATATATATATATGTTAATATGTATATCCCTTTGAACTGATGTACCAATAAAAGATTTTTACATTAATAATTGGAGAAATCTCTTTTCTGTTGGATCTGATATACAGAGATACAGTAGATAAAGATAGAAAAATTTACAAACATATAGCTATAGCAACACACAGCACAGACATATAATTACAACCCCCATCCCCCAAAATTTTTTTAAAATTGCACCCTGTGGAGCTAATTGGTCAGCTTTTTATGATTAAATAAATTTGGTAACCAGCAAAGGTAAAGTGGACAGCTGTGAGCTGATATTATCTAGCAGGGAAGGCAACTGGTTATTAGGCCCTTCCCAGCATAAAAATACCAGACCGCAGCCACCCCAGGAGTGGCACATCACATTAGATGCGCCAATTCTGGCGCTTCGCCTTTGCTCTTCCCAATTGCCCTGATGCGTTGGAAAAAGGGATAATGGGGCTTTCGGTTGAGGTCAGCTGTGAATTGTCCCAAAACACAACTGACATCAAGCCGTAGTATTAGTAATAGAGAGATGTCTATCAGACACCCCCACTACTAACCCAGTAACACTTTCACTAGTTGCCCAATTTATGAAAAAAAAAAAAAGGTATGAAGTAGTCCAGGGAAACCAAAATAGTCAAGAAAATCCGACAGTCCACAAACGGAAACCTGAAAAACAAACAGCGAGAAATAAAAACAAGACTGTCCCTCATTCACCAATTTATTATAATAAAAAAAAAAAAAAAAAAAAGTTTCCAAGCAGGTCTGACGTAGTCAAGCCATTCAGAAGAAATCCATAGAATCACCATCCAAAGTCTCTGATGAGCGGTAACGTTACTGAAGTCACCGCCGTTCAGAGCAGTCAGGTCTCGCGTAGCGTGAGCCGGGAGTGGCTGTTTGCAAAGACTATGGAATGTCAGAACGAGGTTCCTTAGTCTTTGAATGGAGGTTTCGATGGACTTGCTTGGACTACGGCAGACCTGCGTGGGAAGTTTTTTTTTTATAATAAATTGATGAACGAGGGTCAGTGTCTTGTCTTTATTTCTCTGTTTATGGTTTTCAGGTTTCCATTTGTGAACTAAGTCGAACCTGCGTGGCATTTCTTTGTTAAAAAGATATGAATCAGGGAAAGTGTGGGAGTGCGTTTATTTAAATGAAGCATTTGTGTGTGCTTTTTTTTATTATTAGGCTAATAATGGGAGTGTCTGATAGAGGAGTACTATTATACAAGCTTTCTTAGAGGTCACAATAATTGTAATCCCCATTTCACTTTCTATTTTCTGTGTTAATAGTAACTAAATTGTACTAATTAATTTCAGGACTAGTAAGTTTATTTTATCAAGGAAAAAAAATGGAACTTTCAAACCATATATTTAAAGTATATGATCAAGAGAAACTTCAGGGTACATTCAATTATCACTGTGTACAGACGTATCCACCTTTAATCTTTATAAAACTGAGTTAGGTAATACGATTTTTCTTGAAAACTATTCAATATAAAATATTGCACCATCCAGTATAAAAAAAAAAAAGAATACTTTTTTTAATTCATTCATAAAACAAAGTAGTGTAGTTAAAAGCATTTTTTTTGTTAAACATGGCAGCATATGGTTGACAGATGAAAGGCAGGTGGCATCTATGACAGCTATCTTTGCAGTTAAAAATATCTACTACACATTAAATATACTTTTTTTTCACCTGACACCCTATGAGAAGCTCATGGCTGACATATGTCATTCTTAAAATTATCCACTTCACACAACACTACTCACAAAAAGTTAGGGTTTTTTGGCAAAATTTATGGAAAAGGAAACCGTTAAGGCTAGCGTGATATTTTATCAAGTAGGGCAAAGTAAAGCATTAAGTAAAAGCATGCAATGACGATTTCCTCATTTCAAACAAACAAAAGCCAACAACACTGGTGGTATAACACCAACAAAAAATGTCAGTGTCACAGTAACTTGCCATGTGATACTGAACATCATTTACAGCTTGACAGCGACATCTGATGCTGTTCACAATTGGGTTATTTGTCTTCTGAGGCATTGCATTCCACTCTTCTTGAAGGGCAACCCTCAGGTCATTGAGGTGTTGGGGTACAGAGTTACAAGCCTTTACACTGCGACACAGCTGATCCCATAGGCTTTTTTATGAGATTCAGAGAAATGCAGGCCACTCCATTTGAGGTACCCCATTTTCCTACAGCCGTTCCCTAATCCCCAACCTCGATGAACTGGAGCATTGTCGTCCATGAAGTTAATTAAAAATTAGGCCTGTGTTCTTCTTGCAGAGGCGCAATGACTGGTTTAGTGATTATTAATTAACTCAAGTAGTAGGGGCTTGTCACTGTACCATTCACAAAGTGTAGGGCAGTTAAGGATCAACTAGAAACACCACCTGCTCATACTGTATCATACTCATTTTGCTTCTGCTCCCCTGGCACTCTCCTCCGATCTCTGGGGTACAAAGTCTCCACACAGCAGACGCAATGTAATGACGTCATTGCAGCTGCTGTATAAAGTCACACATGCTGATCGGTGGAAGAAGGATCTGGCTGCTCCGTCCTCCACCAATGTATTCACTGCTGTCTGCATCCTGAGGGCAAGAGCATGGTGCGGCCCATGAGCCACTGATTTCAGCCCTTCAACTGTCTCGGTCACACTTTGCCCAGGTCTGATATATTGACATGCTGGGCTTGTATTTTAGTGCCCAACATGTCTGGTGTTTGCATGCATACAAGTCCAGTGAGAGGTCCCACTCCGTACCTGCAAATCAGGTACCGTTTTCAGAAAGACAGGCTCCTTTAACATTTTGCGCCATATATCACTGGGTATGTCAGGTTTAGAGACATATTATGAAAGGACTCATTCATAACAGGCTATGGCGAAAATACACTGTAAAACGTTGCTCAAGTCTATTAGTTTTTTTGCCACTTTTCTTATTAGAGAAGTGTCTGAAAATAAAGAGGGGTTAATTTTGTTTGCTGCTTCCTCCATCAATCACTATCTATCTCTCTCTCTCTCTCTATATATATATATATATATATATAATCGTCTTTTGGTGTCTGTCTGTAACCGAAATCCCGCTGCGCTGACTGGTCACGGCCGCCAGGCCGCGACCAATCAGCGACAGGCGCAGCTGTTTGTCATGGTAAGCTGCACCTGCCGCAGCGCTTAATCTGTAAAAAATAGAATTAAAATTAAAAAAAAAAAAAGGTTATACTCACCTTCAGACGGCGTCCGATCTCCTTTCCACGCGCCCGGCCTCGCGGTCCCAGTAATGCCTTGCAGCTTAGACCGGAGATGACGTCACTCTCGCGAGAGCGCAACGTTATCAGCGTTCTAAGCCGCAAGGCATTACTGGGACCGCGAGGCCGGGCGCGTGGAAAGGAGATCGGACGCAGTCGGAAGGCGAGTATATAACTATTTTTTATTTTAACTGAGACCATGCATACCAGGATGGGGGGTGACGGGACCATGCATACCAGCAAAGGGGGGTGATGGTGACGATGCATACCAGGAAAGAGGGGTGACTGGACCATGCATACCAGGAAAGGGAGGTGAGGGGACCATGCATACCAGGAAAGGGGGGTGAGGGGGACCATGCATACAAGGAAAGGGGGGTGACGGGACCATGCACACGAGGAAAGGGGGGTGACGGGACCATGCATACCAGGAAAGGGGGGTGAGGGGGACCATGCATACCAGGATAGGGGGGTGAGGGGGACCATGCATACCAGGATAGGGGGGTGTGGGGGACCATGCATACCAGGAAAGGGGGGTGAGGGGGACCATGCATACCAGGAAAGGGGGGTGAGAGGACCATGCACACCAGGAAAAGGGGTGAGGGGTACCATGCATATCGGGATTGGGAGGTGAGGGGACCATGCATATCAGGATTGGGGCGTGAGGGGATCATGCATATCAGGATTGGGGAATGGGGATCATGCATACCAGGAAAGGGGGGTGATGGGACCATGCATACCAGGAAAGATAAGATAAGAATCCTTTAATCGTCCCACCATGGGGAAATTCAGAGCATTACAGCAGCAAGGCAGGAACAAGTACAGATACAGATGCATAAAGGCATTATATTGACGGTAGGTACATATACGAAAAAGAAAAAAAAAAAATGTAACCGGACTGTCACAACTTTGGATCTATCAGTTCTCTGTTTGGGTCGTTCTCCGTTTTGGACAGTGCTGGTTATACAGCCTAACTGCAGCAGGAAGGAAGGACTTTCGATAGCGCTCCCTCTCACATTTAGGATGAAGTAGCCGGTCACTGACAGTACTGCACATCTTTGTCACGGTCTCATGCATGGGATGGGAGTCATTCTGCACCATGTAGCTCACACCTTGGCCAGTATCCTCCTGTCGCCTACTTCCTGAACTGGGTCAAGGGGGCATCCCAGGACAGAGCTGGCCCTTCTAATCAGTTTGTCCAGCCTATTCCTGTCCCTGGTTGATATGGCACTACCCCAGCACGCCACACCAAAGAAGATGACTGATGCCACAACAGAGTTGAAGAAGGATGCAAGGAGTGCCCCTCTAACTCCGAAGGCTCTCAGCCTTCTGAGCAGATAAAGCCTGCTTTGGCCCTTCCTGTACACTGCATCCAAGTGATGGGCCCAGTCAAGCTTATTATTGAGGATCACACCAAGGTACTTATAGGTGTCGACTATCTCAATGTAATTTCCCTAAATGTTCACCACTACTGGTGGATTTTTGCCCTTGCGAAAGTCCACCACCAATTCCTTGGTCTTCCCGGAATTAATCCTAAGGGGGGTGAGGGGGACCATGCATACCAGGAAAGGGGGATGAGGGGACCATGCTTAGCAGGAAAGAGGGGTGAGAGGATCATGCATACCAGGATTGAGTGGTGAGAGGACCATGCATTCCAGGATTGGAGGGTGAGGGGACCATGCTTACCAGGATTGGGGGGGTGAGGGGTACCATGCATATCAGGATTGGGGGGGTGAGGGGGCCATGCATACCAGGATGGGGGGAGGGGTACCATGCATAACAGGATTCGAGGGTGAGAGGACCATGCATATCAGGATTGGGGGGTGCATTATTGCATTATTATTAAAACTTCATAAATAAACTACATACATATTCTAGAATACCCGATGCGTTAGAATCGGGCCACCATCTAGTACACAATAGATCTGGTATACCTATTCAGTTGCATGGGTCCAATTCATATGTAATTTTTAGCTAAAAAGGAACACAAAAATAGCTGTAGATAGTGAAAAAAATGAAAATCTAAAAAGAATAAACATTTTCCAGCTCTTTGTTAATCACTAAGAAAAGTCAGTTTAACCCCCTTCTGGCACTGGACGTAATGATCCGTCCATGTGACATGGGCTAATTTGACCATGGACGGAACATTACGTTACCATGATCGCCCGCGCACACAGGTGGTTTGCGGGCAATCACCACCGGGTGTCAGCTGATTCTGACAGCTGACACCCGGCACAGGATGCCAGGAGCGGTCACAGTATACGCACGTGGGCGAGATGTTTTGTGGTCCGTGCTGACATTAAAAAACGGACATGTCAGCGTGTTTTGCCCATGGACACACGGTACGTGGAAACACACTGACGTGCACGGACTAATTCACTTGAATAGGCAAATAGCTCTCCGTTACTCCCGAGACTCTCTGTATGGCTAAGTAATACTGAACAGCCACATATGGGGTATTGCCATGTTCAGTAGAAAAATTGTGGGACAAATTTTGGTGCCATTTTACCCACTTGTCTTAAAATGTAAAATCTTTGGCTAAAACAAAACTTTGGTGGTAAAAATGTAGTTATTTTGTTTTCAATGCCCAACAGTATAAAATTCTGTGACATACCCATGGTGTCAATAGGATCACTGCACACCTAGATGAATTCAATGAGAGGTGTAGTTCGTAAAATGGTGTCACTTATGGGGGGGGGGGGTTCTGCTGTTCTTGCACCTAATGGGCTCTCCCAATATGGGTTGCAGGTGCCATGACCTAACAGTAAAATATGGTGCTCCTTGTCTTCTTTGCTTTGCACTGTGCCTGAAAATTATTTCCCGATAACATGTAGGGTATTGGCACACTTAGGAAAAAATGGACCTCAGTTTATTTTAAAAAAAAAATTCTATTAGCACTTAGAAAAATTAAAAACTTGGGTCTAAAAACATTTTAGTGGTAAAAATGTACTTTATTCTTTCTTCACCGCTCAGTGGTATAAAATTCTGTGAGGCGCATGTGGTGTTAATCACTGCACCCCTAGATAAATTCAATGGGGAGTGTAGTTTGTAAAATGAGTTCACATATAGGGGATTTCTGTTGTTCTGGCACCTCAGGGGCTCTGCCAATGTGACATGGCACCCTCAAACCATTCCAGCAAAATCTGAACTCCAATATGGCACCTCTTCCCTTCTGAGCTTTGCACTGTGCATCGAAAGTAGTATTCCCCTACATATGGGGTATCGGCATCCTCAAGAGAAATTGGAAAACAACTTTTGGGATCCCATTTCTCCAGTTAACCTTGATAAAATAAAAAATTAGGGGCGAAGAGATTATTTTTGTGGAAAAAATATGATTTCTTATTTTTACGGCTCTACGCTATATACCTCTGTGAAGCACTTGGGGGTTCAAAGTGCTCATCACACATCTAGATAAGTTCCTTGGGGGGTCTAGTTTCCAAAATTGTGTCTCTTGTGGGGGGTTTCCACTGTTTAGGAACATCAGGGGCTCTCCAAGTTAGACAAGGCGTCCGATCTCAATTTCAGCCAATTTTGGTTGTAAAAGTCAAATGGCGCTCCTTCCCTTCTGAGCTCTGCCCTCCGCCCAAACAGTGGTTTCCTCCCACATATTGGGTATCAGCTAGTGATGAGCGAGTATACTCGTTGCTCTGGTTTCACTGAGCATGCTCGGGTGACCTCCGAGTATTTTAGCGTGCTCGGAGATTTAGTTTCTGTCGATGTAGCTGCATGATTTATGGCTGCTGGACAGGCTGAATACATGTGAGGAATGCCTGTTTGTTAGGGAATTCCCACGTGTATTCAGGCTGTCCAGCAGCCATAAATCATGCAGCTGAGGGAGCACGCCAAAATACTCGGAGATCACCCGAGCAAAAAGCATACTCGCACATCACTAGTATCAGCGTACTCAGGAATAACTGCACCACAACTTTTGGTGTCCAATTTCTCCTGTTACCCTTGGTAAAATAAAAAAATTTGGATGAGTAGTACATTTTTTGTGAAAAAAACTTAAATGTTCATTTTTTTAAACATTCCAAAAATTCATGTGAAGCACCTGAAAGGTTAATAAACTTCATGAATGTGGTTTTAAGCACCTTGAGGGGTGCATTTTTTAGAATGGTGTCACTTTTGGGTATCATCTATCGTATAGACACCTCAAAGTGACTTCAAATGTGATGTGGTCCCTAGAACATAACAGTGTTGTAAAAATGATAAATCGCTGTTCAACTTTTAACCCTTATAACTTCCTAACAAAAAAATATTTGGTTCCAAAATTGTGCTGATGCAGACATGTGGGAAATGCTACTTAAGTATTTTGTGTGACATATCTCTGTGATTTAAAGGCATGAAAATTCAAAGTTGGAAAATTGCGAAATTTTCGCCAAATTTCTGTTTTTCTGAAACATAAGTCACATCATAAAAATTTTACCACTAACATGAAGTACAATATGTCACGAGAAAAAAAAAATCTCAGAATCACTGGGATCCATTGAAACATTCCAGAGATATTACTTCATAAAGGGGCAGTGGTCAGAATTGTAAAAACTGGCATGGTCATTAACATGGAAACCACCCTCGGGGATACAGGGGTTAAAATTAAGCAAAACATAAATCAGTCTGACATATACTATATTAGAGTTCTGTGCCTTCTTCATTGCAGGACAACTTGTGTTCATTGTGTAAAATGTTTGAGCAGTGAGAAGCTAAAAGGTTTGTTGGGTCAAAAAAAAAACAAATGTACAGAATCTAATACAATAATGTCACACATTTTCTAAGTAAATATATTTCTAAAGGTGTTATTGACATGAAATTCTCACTAGATGTTGGTAACAACCTATCCAATCCACACAGGCAAAGAAATCAAGCTATTGATGTCCACAAATTAAGTTATGTAATAATTAGAAATGACACAGGGAAAAAGTATTGACCGCATGAAGATAGAGTTGCAAAAAGCCATGGAAAGTCATGAAACCAGCTAGAATCTATCAGTAATTAGAAAACAATCCTGCCACATAGTGAAATAGCTTATTCACCGATAATGGTGTTTCTCTGCACCCATGACAGCACCACGGAGAGAGAGGGGATCCACCCATCAGGGACAGGAACCTATAGATAAAAATGGCGGGCACTTCTCCTCCGCCCCCAGTTGGTTACAGAGCATCAGAGGGTCTCCAGGATAGTTAACAACAAAAGTATATACATAACATTATAATCTTGCATTTTATCAAGAAGCACCGTGTCTAAATGAAAACACTCTACGAACAGTAAAACATGCTCACCGCACACGTGAAGGGGGGGGAATAAGTGGGTGCTGACATGGGTTCCGAGAAACACCGTTGACATGGGTTCCGAGAAACACCATGACAGCACCACGGAGAGAATTTCTGAGACTGGTAGCTTAGGGAGGGACCACTGCCAGAAGGACCCTTCTCCCAAAGGTCAGGTCAGACGTAGAGGCTAGATCTAAACGATAGTGTCTGAAAAAGGTAGAGGGTGTTGACCAGGTGGCCGCCTTACAGATCTGTTCCATCGATACCTCGGATCTTTCAGCCCATGAGGTCGCCATTGCTCTTGTGGAATGAGCTGTCAACCCCTCCAGGATGGTATTCCCACTGGATGAATATGCCAGGGCAATCGCATCCCTTATCCACCTTGCCAGGGTACTCTTAGATGCTTTGAGTCCCTTCCGAGGTCCCTGGAAACACACAGAGAGAGCCTTCCTTCCTACATTTTTTGTTGGCCTCTAGGTACTGAACTAGGCACCTCTTCACGTCTAAGGTGTAAAATCTTTCCTCTCCCCTATTCCTAGGATTTGGGCAGAAGGAAGGAAGGACTACCTCTTGGGACCTATGAAAATGTGATGGCACTTTAGGTAGATATGCCGGGTCAGGTTTCAAGATGACTATCGTCTAGAATTTTAGTAAATGGTGGCACTGCTGATAGAGCGTGAATATCGCTCACCCTGGAGCCGATGTTAGCGCCACCAGAAGCACAGTTTTTAATGACAAGATTTTTAGGGGTGCTGACTGGATAGATTCAAATGGGGGACCTGTTAGTGCGGATAGCACGAGATTCAGGTCTCACGATGGTAATTTCAGGCTAACTATTGGCCTAGACCTGGTTGCGGCCCTGATAAACCGTGCTACCCAAGGGTTGCCGGCCACATCCTGGTTATAAAGGGCCCCTAAGACCGCTATTTGTACTTTCAATGTGTTAACCGCCAGTCCCTGCTCTACGCCCTTCTGCAGAAATTCGCAAATTTTGTTAATCTGGACCCCATCCTGGACCCTTGCCCCAGAAGTGGACAGAAATTTTCTCCAAGTTCTCCCATAGGCTCTTGTCGTAACCGGTTTCCTACTCTTTTGTAGTGTAAAGACTAGGCTTTCAGAGAACCCTCTTTCCCTCAGCAGTGCCCTTTCAAATTCCATGCTGTTAAATGGAGGTTCACTGCCCAAGGGTGCAATACTGGTCCCTGAGACAGTAGGTCTGGGAGATCTGGTAGGACCCAAGGGTCGGTTATCGAGAGCATTCTCAGCCAGGAGAACTAAGTTCTTTTTGGCCAGAAGGGGGCTATTAGTATCATTCTCGCTCCGTCCTCTCTGACTTTCCTTATGACCGCCGGAATGAGAATGATCGGGGGAAAGGCATGTCAGGCTCTGTGTCCATGGGAGCATAAAGGCGTCCAGGGCCCAAGGATTCTCCCTGGGGTCTAGGGAACAGAATGCTTCCACTTTTTTGTTTTTGTAGTCGGCAAACAGATCTATGTCTGGGGTTACCCACATTTCCACAATCTGCCGAAAAATGGACTGTTTAGGACCCATTCTCCCTGGCGCAATTGGGTACTGCTCAGAAAGTCTGTCCTCTGGTTTTCTGTTCCCCGTATGTGCAGTGCAGAGAGAGATAGCAGGACTGGCGTCCGTGGTAATTATGTGCGCTATTTTTATTACCCAGGGAATCCCTCTGGATAGATTGGCGTTGTTTCCCCACCAGGCTAGGGAATGAGTAGTTTTGGAACTGTGTTAAGTGACCCTCCAAGTGGCCCTCCAACGTTAACTTGTTGGTCAGGATGTCCCATTGGAGATCTCTGGTGTGTAGTTGTGCCCATTGGACCGCCGGTTGGCAGGCTGAGAAAGACCCCAGTAGGGACATCGCTTTCCTTACTGTCATGGAGGGATTTGCTATTGCTCGTGTCACTAATTGCGCAATTTTTTTTTTTTTTTTTTTTGCAGTCTGGGAGATGACACTCTTGCCGGTTAGAGTCTTGTGTGAGTCCTAGGATCTCCTGTACTTTGCTGGGCTCCAACCTTGATTTTTTTCAGGTTTAGAAGCCAGCCGAGGTTCTGTAGTGTGTCCATCACCCTGTCTCTTTGTTCCCCGCAATTTTGTGCCGAATCGCCCGCTATTAAAAAATCGTCTAGATATGGAATTATTAATATGTCCGGCTCCCTTAGGTGGGCCATCATTTCTGCCACTATTTTTGTAAATACCCGTGGGGCTATTGAAATTCCGAATGGCAGGGCTCTGTATTGAATTACCCTTATCACCCCCTCTATAGAGACTGCCAGTCTCAGGTATTTCTGGGAGTCTTTGTGAATGGGGACATGATAATACGAATCGCTGAGGTCTAATACAGTCATAAAACAGCTCGGTAACAGGATTTTGATGGTGGACTTGATCGACTCCATTTTGAATTTTTGGATTCTGACATAACTGTTAAATTTTCTTAAGTTTATTATAGTCCGGAAGGTGCCGTCTAGTTTGGTCACCAGAAACAGCAGGGAGTAGAACCCTTTGCCCATCTCCTGAAGTGGAACCTCCTGGAGGACTCCTTTCTTCACTAAATTTAAGACCTCGCATTCCAGAGCTTTTTGCTTTCGAGTAGAAGACCTTAGCGGGGTCACCACGTATTTTTGGGGTGGGAGAGAGAGAAAATCTACCCTCAGGCTTGACTTGATCAAATTTAGTAACCACGGGCAGTTTGAGATTTTCCTCCAGGCTGGAAGGAAAAGGGTTAATCTCCCTCCCACCCTGGGCAAACTGTCACTTGGAAGGTTTCTTGTCCCGGGAAGAATTGCCAAAGACGAACTCTCTCTCTTTTTTTCTTCCCTCGTCCCATCTCTGTTCCCTCGGGGGGCCTTCTCTGAAAAATTTTTTTGTTCCGAAAGGATCTCTTAAATGCTGCCGGCCCCAGGTTTGGAAACCCCTTTTTCTTAACCCTCGCTTTCTGGAGGATGTCGTCTAGCATCTCGCCGAATAGAAATTTTCCCTCACAGGCGATGGAACAGAGCTTCATTTTTGTTTGTAGGTCTCCCGGCCAGCATTTGAGCCACAATGTTGTCCGGGCTGCGTTTGATAGTGCTGCTGCTTTAGATGATAATCGGACTGAGTCGGCCAAGAAGGCCGCTGCTCCTCTGATTACTGGAATAGATTCCAGAATCTTTTCCTTCGGTGTGCCTTCTCAGTTGTTTCTCGAGTTGGTCTACCCAGACCATTAAGGCTCTGGAGGTACATGTGGCTGCTATGGTAGGTCTGAGATTTCCTCCTGCCGATTCCCAAGCTCCCTTGAGAAAAGTATCAGCTTTTTTATCTAGAGGGTCTTTAAGAGTACCCATGTCCTCAAAGGGGAGGGCGAACCTTTATGAGGCCTTGGCGACTGCCACATCGAGTTTTGGTGCTTTGTCCCAAGATGTGGACGCCTCTTCGTCGAAAGGGTATTTTCTCTAAAGGGAAGGGACCGTGGAGCTTTTCCTGTCTGGCTTCTCCCATTCTTTAATCAGTCCTTGGACATTTTCGTTTAATGGGAAAACCCTTAGTTTCTTTTGGCCCAGTCCCCCGAACATTATATCCTGGACCGATCTATCGGGGTGAGGGTCCAACACCCCCATGGTAGACCTTACTGCTTTTACTAATGTGTCTACTTCTTCTATGGGGAAACAATGTCCCCCTCCCGTTTCCTCGTCTAAGGACGAGGAGCCGGAGTCAGATGTATGTGAAAGGATTTCTCCTGATGTTGAGGAATCCGACTGGGAGCCCACTATAGTGTCCTCCTTTTTAGGTTTATCCCCCTGTTTTAGGGCTGAAAGGGCACTCAACCTCCGATCTTATTACGGCTCTGAGGTCAGAGGCAAAATCCGGGGTCTCCTCACAGAGCATTTCCTGGATGCATGACTCGCAGAGCTTTTTATCCCACATTAGTGGCAGGGCTCTGCTACAAGTGGGGCCATCCCTGTTTTTCTTTTTCTCCATCTTTCCCTAATAAGGGAAAAGAAGTTTTTTACAATGGTGAACATTCTCATAGATCACTCACCCATATATGCGGTTGCAGGTACCAGTTCGGGAGGTGGAATAAAGTCCTGAGTAGGAGGATCCCCACATGGCGACTTACTCCTTGCAGCTGACTCGCTACGCCGCATGGAGTGACTGCTGGAACGGCCATCTCTGTCCCGTTTCTTCTGCCGGTTTTGGTGTTGCTGCTGCTGTTGCTCCTGCTGCTGGTCGCCGTCCTACATTATGCACAGGACGCTTCCAGCAAGGAGCATTTTTTTTTTTTTCTTTAAATTTCCCGGTGTGTGACATCATTTCCGCTCCCATCCTGCAGAGCTGTATCCCGGGAGTGCGCACCGCACCTGCGCCGACCTGGGGACCTTGAAGTTGTCGCTATTTCCGGGGCAGCGGCCATTTTGGTACCTCCTCTGCACCATGGTGCTGCCCGCGTGTGTCCCGGGTACCCACCAGCCTCCTTTCTGGAGCGGCGGCTCAGTCCTCTCCCTCCCGCTCACCCTGTCGAGCCCGTCGGCTGCAGCAGTGGCAGCTTCGGGCACCGACCCCGCCGTGACAGGGGTCTCCCCACTGTCAACCCCCGAAAGGGACCGGCCCAGGCTCCTCAGGTACGCTGCTGCTGCAGGTCACCCGTCAGGGACAGGAACCCAACTGGGGGCGGAGGAGAGGTGCTGCTTTTTTTTATAGGTAGGTTCCTGTGCCTGATGGGCGAATCCCCTCTCTCTCCATGGTGCTGTCATGGGTGAGAGAAAAAATAATATCAGTTGGTACAACTGATGGCCTATAAAAAAAAGTGTCTCATTACCAAGGTGCCACACAAGGAACATCTCAAGATGGGTATAACCAGTGAGCTGTCTTAAGACCTTAGCAACCTTATTGCTGCAAAACATAATGATGGTATTGGTAAGAAATTTTGAAAACTACTGACGGTTCCAGTGGGCAGTGCTAAGGCCCTTTTACATTTAGCGATGCACCAGCGATCCAACCAGCGATCCGACCCGGTCAGGATCGCTGGTGCATCGCTAAATGATCGCTAGTGAGCTTCCACACAGGAAGATCTCACAGCGATGCAGCAGCGACGCAGCACACGATACTTACCTTTCACACACAGCAATCCTGACGTCCTCCCGCCCACCTCCACGCGTCGCTCGTCGTCACAGCAGGAAGCCCAGCAGGAAGCGGACAACGTGAAATGGAGCCGCCCAATCTCGCGCGATCAGCGATGGACAGCGGGGGAGCCAGTCGGAGGTAAGTATCACACATAGCGATATCGCTATAACGTTACAAAAAACAGTGACGTTTTAGCGATATTGCTAGCGATGTCGCTATGTGTAAAACCCCCTTTAGAGCAATAATCCTTGAGTGGAAAAAACAATTTCACCATAAACCGTCCACAACAAGGTGCTCACCACAATATTTCAGACAAAGGCGTCAAAGCAATTATAAAGATTATCAAAAGATTGTACAAAAGCCAAGGACGACCTGTAGAGAGCTACAGAAAGACCTGGAATCCGCAGGTACAATTGTTTTAAAGAAAAGAATACGTAATGCACTCAACCTACATTGCAAAAACAACACTCCAAAAGTGAAGTTTGGAGGTGGAGACATCATGGAGTGGAATGGTTTTTCAACATACATCAATGGCAAACTTCATATAATTGAATGAAAGATGAATGGACAAAAATACCTTAATAAAAATCTGCTGCCATCTACCAGGATGATGAAGATGAAATGAGGGTGGATATTTCAGCAAGACAATGATCCCAATCACCAAGCCTAGGAAACTATCAATTGGTTTCAGAGAAAGAAAATAAAGCTGCTAAAATGGCCCAACCAATCACCTCACCTGAATCCAAAAGAAAATGTATGGAAGGAACTAAAGAGTTCATAGAAGGAGCCCATGGAACCTTTAGGCTTTGAAGAGTGTTTGTGTGGAAGAATGGGCCAAAATCACACCTAAGCAATGCATGCAACTAGTTTCTCCATACAAGAGGCATCTTGAAGCGGTCATCACCAACAAAGGCTTGTGTATGAAGTGTTAAATTTCAGTAAGCGTGTTCCATACTTTTTCCCTGTGTCATTTCTCACTAATACACATAACTTAGTTTATGGACATCTATGAAATCAAACAAATAAAGCAGCATTGCGCTATAGCTTGCAAACATAAAAGATGAAAACTGAATTGCATTACCGCACTAGAAAAATGAAAAACTGAGAATGCTGAGCAGATAAATTGGCCAATTTATGTGTACCTGGCAGCCATGTTAAGGCGATTCTCATTTGCCAGGACTTAATGCCAATCCTCTCAGACAGTCTACATTTCTTCTGGCAACCTAATGTGAATCCTCTCCTAGACTGAAGTCTATATCTCAATGGAGGGGGTATGATTCTGTTGCAATTAAAAACGCCTAAGGCTAAGGGGTGGAGTGCTCAGTCAGAAGGCTAATACATACAACATTACAACATAAAAAAAAACTGACCGTCACATCCAAACACAGATTGGGTCTGAACAGGTACCTACCTAGAGTCGCCATCTCAAATACAATCAAACAAATGCACTAAGCATTCTCAATTTTTCATATTTCTAGTGCAGTAATGCAATTCAATTTTCATATTGCATGTTTGCATGCTATAGTGCTACAGAGTACTGCCTTATTTGTTTGATTGTATTTGAGTTGGCAACTCTAGGTAGGCACCTGTTCAGACCCAATCTGTGTTTGGATGTGACGCAGTTTTATGATGTTGTTGTATGGACATCTATGGCTTGATTTTTTTTTTTTTTTTGCCCGTGTGGATTGGATGGGTTGTTACAGACATCAGGTAAGAATTTCATGTCAAAAGCATCTTTAGAAATATATTTACTTAGAAAATTGGTGACGTGTTCAATATTTATTTCACCCACTATATGTTTATATATATTTATTTGTGTGTTTTTCTTGTCCTGTTGTGATGACGTGCTAACCATGACAACATGTGAAGCTGTCAGCCACTGGCATTGGTGGAGACTCCTGTACATATTGCACAGTAGTGCTAAGGCCAACGATTGGCTGCAACTGTCAGGTTTGCATGGTTATCACTTTATCACTGTAAAACAAGTGATCTATTGGAATAGCAGCTCTGGAGCAGGGGGGAATGGGCAGGTGGGTATAAGCATTTTTATTATTTAAGTACTTTTCCTGCCTTCATTTTATTTCTATACCCGATAAACCTCTTTCAGTATCCCTACATGAAAAACAGGAGCTTTCAAATATCTAGACAAATACTCTAGGGATAAGATTATGTATATTAGCTAAAATATTACCCTAATTATAAAAAATAAGTCAAACCTGAATATAAATACGGTATATGGAGGAACATGAGATTTTTTTTTTTTTTAATGGTATCCCAAAGCAAAGTAGTCCTAAATCTTAATGTGTTGAACTGTTTAACCAAATGCAATCACAATACTGAAATTAATAGTAATCTGTTGTGTCCTCATATGAATTACAGACACAATAACGAGAATACAGGTTCCTTCATCTCAGCAAATGACTAGTAGGGCTTGGCCAGACGCTGTTTTTTTAAGTGTTTTGTTTATCCATTCTGGGATTTTCAGAGCTACTTTAGTGTTCTCATTAAATAATAATTTATAAGTGCTGACAGCACACATAGAAGAATCTGTAATGACAGTCGCTATCAAATACAAATAATATAAGATGAATATCACACATTTATGACTTTCCCATTATTGTGTTCGGAAAATGTGCTATAAGGAAACACCAGGGACAACAACAGTAGAATAGTAATGAACATCGCCATGGATATAAAAAGATCGTTCTTCATTGAATTTATAATACACATAAGGCTCATGAACTACTTAGTGATAGAAAAACCCAACAAGTTATCAATATGAAATGTTCATTGCAGGAACTGCAGAACAACGTGGTAATAATGCTTTCAAACCACCAATAATAATGAATGATGATGTTTAAAAGGATTTTTAGGACATAATTTAAAAAAAAAAAAAAATAAGGAAAAAAAGGGTTTTTGAGAAAATAAGTACTGAAGGTAAAATTGGCTTGACTTAACCCCTTGTACAAGTCTTCTCCGGTGTTTTTCTTACAGCTCAGATGGGCTTGTATTTCTTTCATCAAAAATGTGTAAAAGCAAAAAGCAATACCGACAAAAAAATTTGCCAGGACTAAGAGTGTAAAAAAATATACATATTAATTTTATTGAGTACAAAAATACACATAAAAAAAAATTCCAAGAAACATAGACACACAAAGAACAGCTTGGTGAGCAAGAAATCCAAAACAAATTGTGGATACCCTGATGATAGAGAGTGAGATACAGTGTTACCAGGAGACACAGGAAAGTACGTCAGAAATTTGGTGTGAACATCAATAGGGTACTCACCCACCAGGCACTCAACGCGCATTTCATAGTTGCTTCATCATGGGTGATATACTATATTATCTGTACAATTGTGGGAAATATTTATTATTTGATGCATTTTAAATTTATTCCCAAGGTGACTATTGGATTATTGATCTTGCACATGCCCTCTTTATACTTAAATTATCATATTCCTGTGTCTCCTGGTAACACTGCATTTCTGAATCATCAGGGTACCCACAATTTGTTTGGGATTTCTTGCCCACCGGGCTGTTCCTTGTGTCTGTATTTCTTGGAATCTTTTATCTTTTTATATGTATTTCTGTATTCAATAAAATGATATGTATATTTTTCACAATTTTAGTCCTGGCACTTTTTTTGCTGGTATTGCTTGTGCTTCTTTCAGTCAATCATTGGTTGCAGCTTTGACAAACACTATGGTACAGGCTATATCTGTCATATGGACATGTGATTGATGCAACTGGCGAGTGGCTCCAGTGGTAATATACCAGAACCAACTAGAAGACCAAATATACGCACACCAGTGTAAAGACGGGAAACTAAATTATTACATGGGATGGAAGGCCTTTCCTACGATGAAAAGTTGGAAAAATTGGGCTTGTTTAGCTGTGAAAAAAGATGCCTCAGAGGTGATCTTTTATATATGGATAAATACATGCGTGGTCAGTACAAAGGACTGGCACATGACATTCCTTCCAATGACCATACAAGGGACCTGGGGATATTAATTACTTGGAGCTAAGGTGATTCCGACAGCTGAATAGGAAAGTGTTTTTTACGGTTCAAACATTCAGACTGTGGAACGTCCGACCGCAAGGGGCAGTAATGACAGACACTACAACAGCATTTAAAAATGGGCTGGATGCTTATCTCACAACAAGTGGTATGCATTATAAATAATCTAGTGGTAGCCAATGCATAATTGGAGGATTAAGGTTGACCTTGATGGCCCTGTCATTTTTTTTCAACCGTTATCCTAAGTGACTATGACTTGTCTTCCCTGCACTCCCTGCTTTAGAACCTTCTCTTAATGTTAAAAGTAGCAGCAGGGAAGAGGAGAAGAAAATAAGAGCAGACAGAACTGAACATGACTTCTATACAATGGTAACATATTTGCAAAAAGTATTCAGCCAAATAAAGGATTTACAGATAATCTGTAGCAGCAACAAAATGATACATTTATTTTAATGAAGACTATTTAGAAGCAAATGAATATAACTACATCGTTAATACAATAGAGAAATTACAAAAGGCCATCAAGTTGAACGTAGGGATGGGAAAGGAAGGGCACAATCACAATGCATGATCTAATCCAGTTCAAAAGCGCTCATTTTTCCCTTCTGATCCTAATTGTCGATTCACTGGCCCAAATATTCAGGAAATAACTTTACATATTTCCATAAGCATATATGTTATTTTCTTCCAAAAACTTATGTACTTAGGTAAGCGTTTTCTTTTTAGATATCTTTAACGGTTACCACTGGGACCAGTCCTTTAGAGTAGGCCGTGTCACTGATTAATAGCTCTCATGGTAAAGAAAGCCTGTCTCCTCTAGAGAATAAATCTTTCACCAACTGGAAGGAGTGCCCCCAAAATCCCCATTTAGCCCAGCCTTAATCATATCCCATCTTAGAAAATTCTTCTCAAGACTAAATAAATTTATTTAAAATTGTCCTCATAACCGAGGTCCTCAACACCCTGTATCAATTTTCTATCTCTCCTTTATATATTTTCTAGCTCTAACGGGTATCCTTTCTATGAATTCGTGACAAAACCAGAACTGCTTATTCCAGAGGAGGTTCAATTACATCTTTGTAAAGTGGTAGTATTACCTCCCTGTCCTGTAAGCTCATAGCTCTTTCACTACATGACAATATCATATTAGAAGCTACTTATTGACATTGTAGTGAAGGATCTGGGTGTACTTTTAGATAAGACCAGTTGCACGCAAAGTCTCTCCTCGTTTTACTCTCCCAAGAACATAAGATATTTATTAATGCCCAGAAAAATAATTTTACATTTCTCCACGTTGAATCTCATCTGCTAAGTGGCTGCCCAAACAGTTCGTTTGCCAAGTAATTCATGTAATTTATGAACGTCTTCCATAGAATGCGCAATACTACATAGCTTGGTGTCATCTGCAAAATTGGAAACACCACCAATAAGTCCATATATTATCTATATCTATCTATCTATCTATATATATATATATATATATATATATATATATATATATATATATAAATAATTTAATGTGTGTGTATCACCAACCAATCACAAGGCATTTTTCTTTCACCAGAGCTGTCTGAAAGAAGCTGAGCTGTGATTGGTTGCTATGAGCAACAGTTTTCCCACTCCACAACACCTCAGCAGACACTGACCGGGTGGGAGAAATCTAGCATCTCCGGAAACATAAGCTCCCAGCCATTGTCTGCCCCCCAGAAAGGAGTAGAGAGCACATGACAAATGAATCACCCTCTCCCGTGCCCATATACCCATCACACATCCTCCCTCTTAAAGGGATCTCCTGTATGGAAGTTAGGGCAAAGCGCTCTGATTCTGACCCCAGGATTCTATTAACCCCTTTACCCCCAAGGGTGGTTTGCATGTTCATGACCGGGCCAATTTTTGCAATGCTGGCCACTGTCCCTTTATGAGGTAATAACTCTGGAACGTTTCCATGGATCCCGGTGATTCTGACTTTGTTTTCTCGTGACATATTGTACTTCATGATAGTGGTAAAATTTCATTCATAAAACTTGCGTTTGAGAAAAAAATGGAATTTTGGCGAAAAATTTGAAAATTTTGCAATTTTTATGTCCTTAAATCACAGAGATATGGCACACAAAAAACTTAATAAGTAACATTTCCCACATGTTTACTTTACATCAGAACAATTTTTGGAACCAAAATTATTTTTAGAAAGTTATAAGGGTTAAAAATTGACCAGCGATTTCTCATTTTTACAACACCATTTTTTTTTTTTAGGGACCACATCACATTTGAAGTCACTTTGAGGGGTTTATATGATAGAAAATACCCAAAAGTGACACCATTCTATAAATTGCACCCCTCAAGGTGCTCAAAAGCACATTCAAGAAGTTAATTAACCCTTCAGGTGCTTCACAGGAATTTTTTGAATGCTTAAAAAAAATGAACATTTAACTTTTTTTCAAAAAAACTTCAGGTCCAATTTTTTTTTATTTTACCAAGGGTAACAGGAGAAATTGGACTGCAAAAGTTATTATGCAATTTGTCCTGAGTATGCTGATACCGGATATGTGGGGGTAAACCACTATTTGGGCGCATGGCAGAGCTTGGAAGGGAAGCAGCGCCATTTGACTTTTTTTGGCTGGAATTGAGATTGGACGTCATGCTGCGTTTGGAAAGCCCCTGATGTGCCTAAACAGTGGAAACCACTCACAAATTACACCAATTTGGAAACTAGACCTCCCAAGCAACTTATCTAGATGTGTGGTGAGCACTTTGAACCCCCAAGGGCTTCACAGAAGTTTATAACGCCCGGGCGAGAAAACAAAAAAGGGTAACAGGAGAAATTGGACCCCAAAAGTTGTTGTCCAATTTGTCCTGAGTATGCTGATACCCCATATGTGGGAGAAAACTACTGTATGGGCACACGTTGGGGCTCGGAAGGAATGTAGTGACGTTTTGGAATGCAGACTTTGATGGAATGGTCTGCAGGTGTCATGTTGCCTTTGGCGAGCCCCTGATGTGCCTAAACTGTGGAAACCCCCCAATTCTACCTCCAACCCTAACCTCAAAACACCCCTAACCCTAGTCTCAGCCCTAACCCTAATGGGAAAATGGAAATAAATACATTTTTTTAATTTTATTATTTTTCCCTAACTAAGGGCGGTTTGATTTACTATTTATAGTGGGTTTTTATGTTCGGCAGCTGTCATACGCTAAAAGACACTTTTTATTGTAAAAATTGTTTTTGCATCACACCATTTTGAGAGTCATAATTTTTCCATATTTTGACCCACAGTGTCATGTGAGGTCTTATTTTTTGTGGGACGAGATGACTTTTTTATTGGTACCATTTTCGAGCATGTGACATTTTTTTAAAGCTTTTTATTATGAATTAACAAAAACTAGCATTTCATGAATTTCTTTTGGGGGATGCGTTTACACCGTTCCACGTGTGGTAAAATTGAAGTGGTTTTATTCTTCGGGTCAGTATGATTACAGCGATACCTCATTTATGTTTTTTTTATGTTTTGGCGCTTTTATGCAATGAAAACAATTTTATATAAACAATTATTTTTGCATCTCTTTATTCTGCGAGCTATAACTATTTTTTTGCTGATGACGCTGTATTGTGGCTTGTTTTTCGCGGGACAAGATTACGTTTTCAGTGGTACCATGTTTATTTAAATCCGTCTTTTTGATCGCGTGTTATTGCACTTTTTGTTCGGCGGTATGATAAAGCATTGTTTTTTTGCTTTGTTTTTTTATTTTTTAAGGGGTTCACTAAAGGGGTTAACTAGTGGGACAGTTTTATAGGGCGGGTTGTTACGGACACAGTGATACTTAATGTGTACTTGTATTGTTTGGTTTTTTTTTTTTATTTCCAAAAAATGAATTAGGGAATTTTTTTTAAATTTTATTTAGGGATTTTTTTTATAAATTATTTTCACGTGTATTTTTTTTTCTTACTTTATTTTATTGTCCCGGGGGGGGGGGACATCACTGTCTAGTGTCAGATCGTTGATATTACACTTTGCACAGTGTCAGATCAGCGATCTGACAGGCGTTGCTGCAGGCTTTCTCAGCGCCTGCTCTCAGCATGCACTGAGGGAGCCGCCTCCTTGCAGGCCTCCGCGGCCATCTAGGATCCGGGGGCCTGCAGGAAAGGAGACTCTAGGAGCAGCGCAGCACATCGCGCTGATCCAGGGGTCTCAGGGAAGCACGCAGGGAGCCCCCTCCCTGCCCGATGCTTCCCTAATTCCCGGGTACACTGCGATCATGTTTGATCGCAGTGTGCCAGGGGTTATGTGCCAGGGGCAGTCTGTGACCCCCCTGAAATATAATGCCGGGTGTCAGCTGTGATAATCAGCTGACACCTGGCCGCGATCAGCAGCGCTCCCCCGAGGGCGCCGCTGATTGCACTGACGTACTATCCTGTCCCCGGTCAGGGTATGAAAGTCAGGGCAAAACTACTCAGCGCTCTGGTTATGACGCCAGGCCTCTCTTAAAGGGATCCCCAGTATGGAAGTTAGGACCGTTCCACTCAGTGTTCTGGTTCTGACCCCAGGCTGACGGGATGATGTGGGATATTAGGGGTAGTAGTCCGGTGGCTCTGACGGGATGATGTTGGATATTAGTGGTAATAGTCCGGTGGCTCTGGCTGACGGGACGAAGTGGGATATTAGGGGTAGTAGTCTGGTAGCTATGGCTGACGGGACGATGTGGGATATTATAGTGAATGTGGCTATGCTTAGTGGGCAGGGCTCTACACTCAGAAAGAGATACATATCTATCTATATATATATATATTTTGTTATAACTAACCGTAGTTCGTTGTTATGTCCGGGCAACGCTGGGCTCTTCAGCTAGTTTCCTTAATAAATAAGATGAATAATAATTAGACCCAGCAATGAAAATTGGGGTATGCAACTTATTAATGGGAGACCACTGAGAGTAGCCAACATTCACAACTCTCTGGGTGCAGTCTTTTGGGTCAGTTTTCCTTCCCATTACAAATTTTACTTTCTAATCCAATAGACCTTAATTTACCCATCAGTCATAAGTGTGGAACAGTGTCAAACACCTTTGTTGACAATGTTACGCTGTCTAGAATTATCGAGAGAAAAAGCTGGAGCCCTTCCTGAAAATTGGCACCACGTTAGTTTTGTGTCAGTTGCTCGGCACAGTACCAGTTACTAGAGCGAGTCAGTAACGCTAAAGGGGTTTTATCACAAATACAGTACATTTTAGTTAATCAACTTGAAATAATAATTTCCACAATTGAATGTGTTCTTTTTTTTCCTGTTAAGAGATAATCTTATAAATGTGCCCCTGCTATGTACTGTGTAATGGCTGTGTCTGACCGTGCAGGAACATGGTCTGATCATATCACAGCTCCTGGGCAGGGGAGGAAGCAAAAGAGCAGACAGACATTACAGCAGGGGATCGCAACGGATTCTTTTTGCGAGAAAAAACATTTCCCTGCCTATTTTTAAGCAGTTTTATCTCAAAGAATTGCTGTGATCCCATGAAGAATTCTGTATACTCTCTTGCTCCTCCTCTGCCCCGGAGCTGTGGTATGATCAGACCATGTCCCTGCAAGGTCAGACACAGCCATTACACAGTACACAGCAGGAGCACATTTATAAGATTATCTCAGCACAGGAACATTTTTTAAAAACTTACCAAATTGTGGAAATTATTATTATTCAAAAGATCTATTGATTGAAATGTTGATTAGAATTAAATTTGTTGGTGGGAAAACCCCTTAAAGTATAGGGGGATGAGCAAAAACTGAGCTAAGTTTTTTAACTATTAGATGCTATTCATCTGGCTGCAGGCCTTGTTCACACTGATTTTATTTAACTTCTCTTGGACCATATCTACATCTGCTGCTCTCACCTGCTGTTTTGTCTACAGAGCAAACGTATCCCTTTAGTAATACTGCTTTTTCTGGATCCTCAGTGACCAATTCCTTATTTTTAGGGGACCTACTTGTGCGGACTTTGTTTTCGTTGTATTAATATATTTAAATAATGTATTGGGAATTGTCTCGCTTTCCTTGGCTACCTGCAGTTCATTTTTTTTTTTACTTAAGCCAATTTCATTACTTTTTACAGATTTTATTAAGTTCTTTATAGCTTTTAAATTCTAGTGCTCCCCCTCAAAAGTATATATTTTAAATGCACATTTTATGTATGAACTGTGTGAGGTTTAATTTTTTTTGTCTATACTTGTTACCTATTAAATATTTTGCATTCTGACTGACCAATACAGACTTAAATACTCCCATTTATCACCGATATCACTATCTGACAGTCAATGTCCTGACGTGCAACCTTCAACCTCAAGAAATTGGTCTTTTTAAAATTGAGTTTTTGCCCTTTCAGTCCGAGTATGAATTTTACAATGAAGGCAAAATGAAATTATATTGTGGTCACTGGTAACAAGGTTTTTGTGAACCGTGACATTTCCAACAAGCTCTGTCTGCTTCATAGAAATTACTAGATCCAACAGAGCATTACCTCGTCTGGTCTTCCATGAACTGGCCCATAAAATTATAATGCAATAGGTTGATGGCTTAAAATCCCACATAATAACTACTATACTAGACTATCATCCAGGGCCTTCTGATTATGCAGCCGATAACGAACCAACTACTTACCATAATTATTTTGGATGTAATCTACAGACCCCACCCCACCATCAATTTTCCAGTGCCTCTGTCCTCAGAATTACTCCTATGGGGTTTCAACTTCCTCCCCTATTTCCTTACCATATCCCCTCCCCTACTGCCTCTGTCACACTCGCTGTCATATCACTCCTAACATACATACTTCTCTATCCCTATTTGGCACTTAATTTAAAAAAAAATTTCTGTCCGAAAGTGTATATTGTGATTAAATTTTTTTTTTTTAGGTTTTCTTTTAAAAGGTGTTTTTTCACTTCACTATGAAAAAAAACAGGAACCTTGCAATTTTCACACTAAACCAAGCTTTATATATGACATACCGTATATACTCGTATATAAGCCGACCCCCCTAATTTTGCTGCAAAAAACTGGGAAAACTTATTGACTCGCGTATAAGCCTAGGGTTAATGGTGGTCCAAGAAGATGCTCCATAAATACCCCCCATATGCTGCACAACAAGGGTTAATGCTGCCCCATAACATGCTCCATAAAAAAACCCCATATGCTGCTGCACAAGGGTTAATGCTGCCCCATAAGATGATCCATAAATACCCCCCATAATATGCTGCTGCACAAGGGTTAATGCTGCCCCATAAGATGATCCATAAATACCCCCCATAATATGCTGCTGCACAAGGGTTAATGCTGCCCCATAAGATGATCCATAAATACCCCACATAATATGCTGCTGCACAAGGTTTAATGCTGCCCCATAAGATGATCCATAAATACCCCCATATGCTGCTGCACAAGGGTTAATGCTGCCCCATAAGATGCTCAATAAATACCCCCCATAATATGCTGCTGCACAAGGGTTAATGCTGCCCCATAAAAAAAACCCATATGCTGCTGCACAAGGGTTAATGCTGCTCCATAAGATGCTCCATAAAAACCCCATAGGCTGCTGCACAAGGGTTAATGCTGCCCCATAACATACTCCATAAATACCCCCATAGGCTGCTGCACAAGGGTTAATGCTGCCCCATAAATACCCCCCATAGGCTGCTGCACAAGGATTAATGTTGCCCCATAAGATGATCCAAAAATACCCCCCATAGGCTGCTGCATAAGGGTTAATGTTGCCCCATAAGATGATCCATAAATACCCCCCATAATATGATGCTGCACAATGGTTAATGCTGCCCCATAAGATGCTCCATAAATACCCCCATAGGCTGCTGCACAAGGGTTAATGTTGCCCCATAAGATGATCCGTAAATACCCCCATATGCTGCTGCTTAAGGGTTAATGCTGCCCCATAAGATGCTCAATAAATACCCCCCATAGGCTGCTGCACAAGGGTTAATGTTGCCCCATAAGATGATCCAAAAATACCCCCCATAGGCTGCTGCATAATGGTTAATGTTGCCCCATAAGATGATCCAAAAATACCCCCCATAATATGCTGCTGCACAAGGGTTAATGCTGCCCCATAAGATGATCCATAAATACCCCCCATAATATGATGCTGCACAATGGTTAATGCTGCCCCATAAGATGCTCCATAAATACCCCCATAGGCTGCTGCACAAGGGTTAATGTTGCCCCATAAGATGATCCGTAAATACCCCCATATGCTGCTGCACAAGGGTTAATGCTGCCCCATAAGATGCTCCATAAATACCCCCCATAATATGATGCTGCACAATGGTTAATGCTGTCCCATAAGATGCTCCATAAATACCCCCCATAGGCTGCTGCACAAGGGTTAATGTTGCCCCATAAGATGATCCGTAAATACCCCCATATGCTGCTGCACAAGGGTTAATGCTGCCCCATAAGATGCTCAATAAATACCCCCCATAATATGCTGCTGCACAAGAGTTAATGCTGCTCCATAAATACCCCCATAATATGCTGCTGCACAAGGGTTAATGCTGCCCCATAGGATGCTCCATAAAAACCCCATAGGCTGCTGCACAAGGGTTAATGCTGCCCCATAACATATTCCATAAATACCCCCATAGGCTGCTGCACAAGGGTTAATGCTGCCCCATAAATACCCCCCATAGGCTGCTGCACAAGGGTTAATGTTGCCCCATAAGATGATCCATAAATACCCCCATATGCTGCTGCACAAGGGTTAATGCTGCCCCATAAGATGCTCCATAAATCCCCCCATAATATGATGCTGCACAATGGTTAATGCTGCCCCATAAGATGCTCCATAAATACCCCCCTATAGGCTGCTGCACAAGGGTTAATGTTGCCCCATAAGATGATACGTAAATACCCCCATATGCTGCTGCACAAAGGTTTCTGCTGCCCCATAACATGCTCAATGAATACCCCCCATAGGTTGCTGCACAAGGGTTAATGCTGCTCCATAAATACCCCCATAGGCTGCTGCACAAGGGTTAATGCTGCCCCATAAGATGCTCCACACATACCCCTTATTTGCTGCTGCAATAAAAAAAAAATGACACTCACCTGTCCGTCGCTGGGGGCCAGGTGCCAGTGTCTTGAGCCCCCGACACCGGCGATATTTACCGGTCCCTGTTCCATCGCCGTCCACCGCTGTGTCTCACTCTCCTGGGTCTCTGCAGTGACAGCAGAGGGCGCACACTGGCTACGTCATCGCGCCCTCTGCCGTCACAGCAGGAGGACCCGGAGACATAGCAGTGCATGGCGATGGAACCAGGACAGGTGAATATTACTCGGCCCCCGTCATACTCACCCCTCCTGGCGCAAGATCTTCTCTGCAGCGGCAGCCCCTGCTTCTCTCCTCTGTCGTCTGCTTCCTGCATTCAGCTGGTCACGTGGTACCACTCATTAAACTCAAATATGCAAATATTCATGAGTTTAATGAGCGGTACCATGTGACCGCTAAATGCAGGAAGCAGACGGCAGAGAGAGAAGTAGGGGCTGCAGAGATGTGCCAGGAGTTGTGAGTATGGTCTCTGACCCCCCCGCTCTCCCCCCAGTATATGACTCGTGTATAAGGCGAGAGGGGGAACTTTCAGCCAAAAAAAAATGGGCTGAAAATCTCAGCTTATACAAGAGTATATACGGTACTTTTTATTCTGTTCAGATCACTTTAAACAAGTTCATTATCTTTACAGACAGAATTACTGTAAAAGTTATCACTTGAATATATGGTAGAAGTCATAGGTTCCAGTGATATTACAGTTCCCTTCCTCGCCCTTCCAAAATAATGACCATTGCCAGGTTGGAGTAGGCTTAGAAGGCTTCCATACTAGCAAATAGGATGTTAGTCTATTACTGGAAAAGTCCATGTGCTCATTATTAAGTAGGAGTTTTCAAAACAAAAAAAATGCAATTTAACTATTAGTTATATGATAGAAAAAAAACACTTTAAAAAAACAAACAAAAACAAAACACATTTAACATAAAATCCCAATTTAAACCAATGATAATTTCACTTAGTGGAATTACAAAGACATATTACTTTTCAACACCTGCTTGTCTGCTACTATTAACATTACTTTTTGAATGCATAGCATTAGATCCAAATCTGAGAAACAGAGACACCAAAGATTTCAGAAAGTTTGTTGGAAGACCTTTCGGCACATGGCAGACCAGCAGAGGGGTCACAGTTCTATATATCAACATTTCAGAATGGCAAAGCTTCAGGATTATTCACATGTACACAATTGACTCAAGGGTTAGGCTCCAGCAGGACTTTTCGTTAAACACCGCTGCCGGCATTTCGAGAGGTAGCAGCTTTCAAAGTTTTTGGAAAAACAATTACAAATTCTTAGCTGCCAACACTGTAAATAATCTTATTTCTAAGTTCAATTTTCAGTAAATGTAAATCCTTGGTTTAATATTTGACTGCATCTGATCCCCCCCACTCCCAGAAAAAATGTCTCCTGTCTAGGGAAAATTGGATATTTTGTCTTTCTATTGATTTGTAAAGAGAAAGAAAGTTTTAATATTTATTTCTTTTCGCTTTCCTCTTCTCTTCAACAAGTTAAACTTGATAGACATATTTCTATTCATTGCACTCATTTATTGCACTACCATGTCTACTAATCTCAACTGTCACTATGAAAAAAAAAATTCTTATATAATATTTTGAATAATCAGGTACCATTAGTGCCGTGACCTTGTAGAGAAGGTTAAGAAGCCCTCCTATCAAAATTTTTATCCAATCAATATATTGCATGCAGTCATCATATTTTATAGCACTGTACACTTACAATTGCTCATTTTGCCTTTCCACCCACCTAATTCTTCTCTTTTCCATTAGGTCTATGACATCACGTGATTAAAAGAAGAATCTAGCGGAATTCTACCAAGCTCTATGTAGAAACAGGAAGTCTCTTAACCTGGCATGAGTCATCCCCATCTTCAACTTCTGACCCAGTTCTAGTGCTGACTCATGTTGGAAAAAGACTTCCTGTTTCTACGTGATGTCATAGAGCTAATGGAAAAGAGAAGAATTAACTTTATAAAAGGGCAAAATTAGCAATTCTAAGTACACAGTGATATGTAATATGATGACTGCAGTGTATCAGGAGGATAATTTTGATGAGGGCTTATTTAAAGTGTAACCGTCATTTTCATTTTTATTCCATAAATCAATAGTATACATAAGTGAAGAGTGAGCGTGCTAGGATAACATCTTTTCCAAGCATTTGGGCTTGCTCGTATATTATGGTAGAGTCTCTGTGAATGCATGATTTGTGGCTGTTAGCCTGAACACATTTGGGGACTGCCTGTTTCTTAGGCAATCCCCACGTGTTGAGGCTGTCTAACATCCGCAAATCACGCAGCCGCGCAGACTCGAACATAATATACGAGCACGCCCAAGATACTCGGATAACACGTTATCCTAGCACGTTCGCTCATCACTAGTACTTATAACTTCTTTCTCTGCCCTTGACTGATAATTTTCAAAAGCCTCTATTCATGAGTAAAACATGTGTTCAGTGAAGAAAAATTTTTACACTACCGAGATAAGATTATCGTTACTACTGATAAGATTCTATGTAAATGGGAGGGTATTGGAGAAGGGAGACGCTAGATACAGAGTTCCCCCCCCCCCCCCTCTGGTCTAGGTCTAGACAAAATCTAATTTATTCATTTTACTCATTTATATAGCGCCATTAATTCCACAGCGCTTTACAGGTATTATCATCGCTGTCCCCAATGGGGCTCTCAATCTAAATTCTTTATCAGTATTAGGTCTTTGGAGTGTGGGAGGAAACCCAAGCAAACATGGGGAGAACATACAAACTCCATTCACCCTCCTTGCACAAACTCTTGCACTCATTTGAACCCAGGACCCCAGCGCTACAAGGCTGCAGTGCTAACCGCTGAGCCACCGTGCCGCCACATCAGTAGCTCGTGTCATCTCTCCTCTCAGTAATGAGAAAATTTGTCTTCAGAGTACAGATTTTACCTGTGAATTGAGGATATTGAGAATGAACAGTACAGAATCAGATTCCACTCAAAAGATACAAGTCCTTCTCAAGAAATTAGAATATCATCAATAAGTTAATTTTTTTCAGTTCTTCAATACAAAAAAGTGAAACTCATTATATAGAGCCGTTACAGAGTGATCTATATCAAGTGTTTATTTCTGTTAATGTTGATGATTATGGCTTACAGCCAATGAAAACCCAAGTCATTATCTCAGTAAATTAGAATACTTTATAACACCAGCTTGAAAAATGATTTTAAAATCCAAAATGTAGGCCTACTGAAATATATGTAAAGTAAATGCAATCAATACTTTGTTTGGGGCTCCTTTTGCATCAATTACTGCATCAATGACTCTATATGAGTTTCACTTTTGTATTTAAGAACTGAAATAAATGAACTTTTTGATGATATTCTAATTTAGTGAAAAGCACTTGTATATTACAAAATTTCTTAATTTCATATGCACTATTGATTTATGAAATAAAAAGTAAAATTCTGGTTACTTTTTCAGCTTGTTTACAGCAACTAATTAAAACAATGGGCAGCAGCGTAAATACCAGATGATGGCAATCCTCTAAAGCATCATTTCCAAAACTCAAGTCCCCGTGCGTATGCCCCATCACCCTCAAATAGACCAGGTTTTAAGGATTTCCTAAGTATTTCACAGGTGACCGCAAATCACAGCATATTCTCTCACCTGTGTAATACTAAGGAAATCCTGAAAACTGTTGGGGGCCGTCTGTAAAGCGGGAGTCACACATAGCAATCTCGCTAGCGAGATCGCAGCTGAGTCACAACTTTTGTGACACAACAGCGATCTCACAAGCGAGATCGCTGTGTGTGACGGCGATCAGCCCCCCTGCCGGTATCACTGATCGCTGCAAGAAACCTCTGGACATATTTTTCGCTACTGGTCTCCCGCTGGCCAGCATGCATTATAAATAAAAAATATTGTTATTCTCACCTTCCGACGTCCCGCGCAGCCATCCCGCCTCTCTCCACGCTCCCGGTCCCAGTGATCCTTTGCACTAATGACCGCGAGACGTCGCGCTGCTGTGAGACCGTGACATTCTCGCAAAGGATTAGTGGGACCGGAGCGTGGAGAGAGGCAGGATGGCTGCGCGGTACGTCGGAAGGTGAGAATAACAATATTTTTTATTTTAATTCTATTTTTTTACAGGGAAATGGCATTAGCGCTAACGAACACAGCGATGCCGGGTGCTCGGCATCACTGTGCTGATCGCTGGTGAAGCTGTCTGTTTGACAGCTCCTATATTGTTGTCGGGATCGCTGGTAAGTCGCTATGTGTGACTCCAGATTAAGGACTAAAGGTAGAGATTCAGAAACACTCTTAGTAAGTTAAAGATATAGAGAAAAAGTTTTCCTTCTAATACAGTACCCGACTCCCTCCATCCACAGTACCATTACCTTCAATGTTGCCCAAGTGTATTAGCCCTTAAAAAAAAAATCTGTGGCAGCTTTGAATTATTTTTTATTTATTACAAAAATGGCAATGTTTTTCTGTTACTGGAAAAAAAATATCCATACAGTATCACATATTCTTCAGATCAAAGAGGACTAGTCATTAGGTGTCAAAAGTGGACGGTTTTTGCTCATATTGTATTCCTGCTGTCTCCATTATGGAAGCTTCATATGTACCTTTTCATTTACGGCTATTTTTATGGTCCTTAGTGAGTAGGTATGGCTATTAGTGATGAGCGAGTATACTCGTTGCTCGGTTTTCCCGAGCATGCCTAGGTGGTCTCCGAGTATTTTGGCGTGCTCGGAGATTTCGTTTCCGTCGCCTGAGATGCATGATGTGAGACTGCTAGACAGATTGAATACATGTGAGGAATGCCTGTTTGTTAGGGAATTCCCACATGTATTCAGCCTGTCTACAAGTCGCAAATCATGCAGCTGAGACGACGAAAACTAAATCTCCAAGCACGCCAAAATAAACGGAGATCACCCAAGCATGCTCGGGGAGACTCGAGCAACGATGCTACTCGCCCATAACTGATGGCTATAAAAATTCTCTGGATGAAAGTATTTAGGGTGTTCTGAATTATTACCCTATGAACAACATCCCTTAGGCTATGTGCCCACGTTGCGTTTCTGCCGTAGCAGAAACGCTTAAAAACCGTTAATAAAACGCACCCCTCTGCAGTTGCTGTGCCCATTCTGAGGATTTTACTGCTGCGGAATCGCATAGCGGTAAAATCCACAGCATCTTCATTATTTCTGCAGATTTCCGCCGCCATAGGATTGCATTGAAACGCTCACTTTACTTTAAAAAACCCACTTAACACCTTTGGTAGAACTTGGAGACAATGTTCAAACATTTGTCTTAATTTTCCAGACAAAACCTTATTAATATACAGTGGGGAAAAAAAGTATTTAGTCAGTCAGCAATAGTGCAAGTTCCACCACTTAAAAAGATGAGAGGCGTCTGTAATTTACATCATAGGTAGACCTCAACTATGGGAGACAAACTGAGAAAAAAAAATCCAGAAAATCACATTGTCTGTTTTTTTTTCATTTTATTTGCATATTATGGTGGAAAATAAGTATTTGGTCAGAAACAAGCAATCAAGATTTCTGGCTCTCACAGACCTGTAACTTCTTCTTTAAGAGTCTCCTCTTTCCTCCACTCATTACCTGTAGTAATGGCACCTGTTTAAACTTGTTATCAGTATAAAAAGACACCTGTGCACACCCTCAAACAGTCTGACTCCAAACTCCACTATGGTGAAGACCAAAGCGCTGTCAAAGGACACCAGAAACAAAATTGTAGCCCTGCACCAGGCTGGGAAGACTGAATCTGCAATAGCCAACCAGCCTGGAGTGAAGAAATCAACTGTGGGAGCAATAATTAGAAAATGGAAGACATACAAGACTACTGATAATCTCCCTCGATCTGGTGCTCCATGCAAAATCCCACCCCGTGGGGTCAGAATGATCACAAGAACGGTGAGCAAAAATCCCAGAACCACGCGGGGGGACCTAGTGAATGAACTGCAGAGAGCTGGGACCAATGTAACAAGGCCTACCATAAGTAACACACTACGCCACCATGGACTCAGATCCTGCAGTGCCAGACGTGTCCCACTGCTTAAGCCTGTACATGTCCGGGCCCGTCTGAAGTTTGCTAAAGAGCATTTGGATGATCCAGAGGAGTTTAGGGAGAATGTCCTATGGTCTGATGAAACCAAACTGGAACTGTTTGGTAGAAACACAACTTGTCGTGTTTGGAGGAAAAAGAATACTGAGTTGCATCCATCAAACACCATACCTACTGTAAAGCATGGTGGTGGAAACATCATGCTTTGGGGCTGTTTCTCTGCAAAGGGGCCAGGACGACTGATCCGGGTACATGAAAGAATGAATGGGGCCATGTATCGTGAGATTTTGAGTGCAAACCTCCTTCCATCAGCAAGGGCATTGAAGATGAAACGTGGCTGGTCTTTCAACATGACAATGATCCAAAGCACACCGCCAGGGCAACGAAGGAGTGGCTTCGTAAGAAGCATTTCAAGGTCCTGGAGTGGCCTAGCCAGTCTCCAGATCTCAACCCTATAGAAAACCTTTGGAGGGAGTTGAAAGTCCGTGTTGCCAAGCGAAAAGCCAAAAACATCACTGCTCTAGAGGAAATCTGTATGGAGGAATGGGCCAACATACCAACAACAGTGTGTGGCAACCTTGTGAAGACTTACAGAAAACGTTTGACCTCTGTCATTGCCAACAAAGGATATATCACAAAGTATTGAGATGAAATTTTGTTTCTGACCAAATACTTATTTTCCACCATAATATGCAAATAAAATGAAAAAAAAACAGACAATGTGATTTTCTGGATTTTTTTTTCTCAGTTTGTCTCCCATAGTTGAGGTCTACCTATGATGTAAATTACAGACGCCTCTCATCTTTTTAAGTGGTGGAACTTGCACTATTGCTGACTGACTAAATACTTTTTTTCCCCACTATAGTTGTGATAAAAAGGAAATACTGCCACTCCCTGTGACAGGAGATGATTTATTGCAGAACTATTAGAGCGCCAAGCAGTGAAGATGATTTATGGTGAAAAGTTCCATGGGTAAGTGCCCATTTAATATTGTTGCCTAGCGCTAGACTATCCATAGTTTACAAAGGAAAAAAAACTCCTTACTGACAGTAAAAGAATAATGGCAATAAACAAGAATAGCAATAATGGAAGATGCCACTGATCAAGACCTGCCATATAGGTGAACAAGTAATCCGGTAGACATGGCCGTAGAGTCCGGTCAACGTTCCGAATCTACTGGAACTCATGTACTTTCCCAAATTCCCCAATTCAGAAAAGAAAACCAGACTATTCATTCACTGCACACAATAGTGCAGCTGAACGCAAACCCTTCCCCTAAGCTCCCAATTAGAATGATGTAAAAGTGTGGGCACTTTATTCCCTTCGGTCATATTAGCCAAGAAGGATGACAATCAGCTCATTCCTGATAGCTTAGCGGCCATTAGATTAGCTTTATTAAGGCGAAAGACACCCTCATGTAACGGCATGACAGATTCTCTAGGACTAGTAGTAAACCTCTTTACATGTTATATTATAATTAACACATCACAAAACATATCTAACGCTCCTGTCCATCCACAACATAAAGAAATTTACAAACGGAAATTGCACTGCACAATATAAAGCCATTGTAATCATACAACAAAACAATTTCTTGGCTAAGACCGGGAGGATAATTTCATCTCATCCTTAAGCTCACATTGCAAGTAAGGATTCTGCTAATGTGACTGAACAGTAAGACAAGCTAATGGGGTGATTTTTCTTTATACAGTGTACAGCTTTGAGCAAATCTGGAGAAGAATTATGACACGAGAAACGTTATTTTATGGAGCCTGTTCCGTGCACAGCTTACGAAATTGCTTGAGTGAAAAACGAGCATGCAAAATTTCTCTTATGTTCATAAAGTAGGCTGTCACTGAATTATGCGGCTTAAATGCAATGAAAACCTTATGGTGAAATGGAAAAATATTTTTATTTGTTGGGTGGGGGTAACAAATGTGATCTCTTATGCAGGGCTGTGGAGTCGGAGATAGTTTTTGGTGCTGTAGAACCCGTTAGATATTTTGTATTTAATATTTTATAATGACTTACACTTAGTAGAAATGTAGAAAGACTTATTGGTTCCCAATTTGCATTCAAATAAAAATTTTTAAATTGTATTTATCCAAATAGTATCATTACTTTCCAAATAGTGAAAAAAAGCCTGATCTTACCTTGAGGAGATTTAGTATTACTGATGACTGGACATTTATGAAGGTGTTGGAGTAAGGGAAAATAGAGGTTTATTTTTGGCTAAATAGCATCACAGTCCTCCTTCCACTTTTATAAAAGCAGAATAGCTCAAACTAATATTCATCAGATTTTGATACATATCAATGTATTTTTTTATGTCTAGAATATCTTCGGTGATTTACAGTGCCAGCAAACTGCATGAGTTTAAAGAAATCCATGGTACACGCTTCAAACAAAACCGGCAGATTTGGACTCTGCAGCACATCAATTTTTGCCCCAAAGTCAATGCATGTTTCAATCTCCTAATACAAAGAATCGAGAGTCCCATGAAGATAGTTTTTTTTAAACTAAATCTGAGTATATGTGTATTTAAAGTAGTACGTTTGTTAATGTACGCACCTATCGCCACCTTCTTCGGGAACCAGCACCGCTCTGCTGCTCTTCAGACTCTGGGTCACACTGCGCTCTGCATGACCCAGACGTGGCTTTACAATCTAAGTCTATGAGCAGCGACGTCACTAAGAAGGGGAACAGAACGGCGCTAGATCCTGGAAAAGGCAGCAAGCGAGGTAACACACACTACATATACCCAGATAAAAATCTTCAAAGGAGGACTTCTTTAACCAGAGCATTTTCACTCTAGCATTTCCACTATGAGAGGTCAGCAGTGTAAATGCAACATAAGAAAGAGTCCTTACACAGTGTGAATAACCAGACTTTGCACACAGTACCATCATAGCGCTAAAAGAGATGAAAACATAATACAAGCATTTGATGCATAAAGATAAATTAGGCTGTAAGGACACAAAAGGTGTTGTGAGGAGGGTCATTAAAATCTATACCGGAGGCATCTCTTTTTGATCTTTCAAAATGTGTGTTCTTTAGAAATGGCGAGTTGGGATCCTTCCAATAAAGCCTAAGGGCTTGTTCAGTTGAGTGTATTTTACGCCGTGGACAACACACATTGAGCACACGTACCCTATGCAGCCAACGTGCCGCCGAACATGGCCAATTATACCCACACACCATCTGTCTGTGTTGAAAACAAAAATATGACATGACAGCATGCACTAATTTGGACTCTTTGACAGACCAGACTAGTACATTTAAATGGCTCCTACACTATTTTGACATGCGGATGAGCACATGGAGTTTCAGATGCGACTGGCCAGAGATTTTATACGGCTGTCTGAACCCAGCCAAAAACCAATGTTTTTATCTTAAGAAACTGGAGGACATGTACAGATCTGTTAGGCAACTGTCTGATGCCATTGCTGCTCATCAAATGACATGACAAAAAGTTTTCGAGCTCCAAATTACTCCTAAAAAGTTTTTTTTACAGTTTCAAACTATAAAAAACAGAGAGAAGGCTGTAATAACAGACACCAAAATTAAAATAATAAAAAACACAAAATTTGGTACGTTCAAAGTGTTAAATCACAAAAAAATGAGGATAATATAACATTAAACATAAGTACATATTTTCATTGGTCAGGCCAGTACAGAGCTCTAGGGCTAGTTTACTGGCAGATAACCTAAAAGCAGGTTTCATCAGCACATCAGCACAATATACTATATCTTCTTCGCATCCACAGTTCTCTGATTATTTATTTTAACATTAATGAATACTTTCATGGTGGAGAAAGAAATGGGAAAAGTACATTAGGTTATATGTGCCATTTCTCTTCAACAAAACAGTGTGCCTGTCATTATTCACAGAAAATGTATCCCCAAAGGCAATTCTCGCTACATTCCTAGACTACGTGAATGCAAGCATGCTGGATTAGTTAAATTATTTTGACATATGGCAGCAGCCTGCAATCAAAAGCCATAGGTGCACAGCATTGGAAAAACACATTAGCATCTCTATTGATAATCACAACAAAGAAAAATGAAATAATTGTAGAAACAAAGGAGAAAGTGTGCGGATTGGGTGAGCAGGGTCTATAAAAGAAGTGGGTTATTTTTTTTGAGCCACAGCGAACATCTCCCACGTTGTAATTATGCCGTGAAGTGTGAGGAATTACAATTTTCCATGTAGGCTATTAGTTATTGGATTCTTCATAACGAGATTAAATATTTTTTTTATTTGACTGTTCATGCTATTTTATTCAACAGCTGAGAGTGTGAAACAATGTGAGATGAAAGGTAACTAATTTGTCTTAACCATATCATTAGGATGAACTTTGTAAAAATTAATCTGACCACACGTATCAAGGCATTTGTGCCTTTCAGTCTAAAATAGTGCTATATCTGCAGTGTGACGCTTATTAAAGGGGTTTCCCACTACTATTTCACCCCCTTTCACATGTCCTAATTCTTTTCTGACATACTTTTATTACCCGTGCAGCTTCTGTGAGAACCATATAGTCTTCTGTTGTCACGTTGCCTCTGCTACTTCAGATTTGGGATCTGGAATCGGACTAAATGAGAAGATCTCGTCATGGTAGGGTTGCCTTTCAATGGGTGACAATCTGAGTATGCATGCACAGATCACAGACTTCACTCTCCTCCCCTGCTTGGATCTTGCTGATATTTTGGAGCATCAAAGCATCAAAAGGGTCAAAGTACAGGAGAAGAGTGAAGCCTGATCGGACTTTGCCAAAGCTCTGGTGCTGTGAAGAGTGTTATGATGTGATGCTCATCATTAGACAACTTATCACAGGGGTTGTCAGCTGAAGGGCCGGCGCTCCGAAGCATCAGTAGAGTTAGCTTGCTCCACATATGACTGAGCTCAGATCAGGCACCACTCTCCTCCACTGCTTGGATCCTTCTGATGCTTTGGAGCACTAGCACCTTCAGCTAACAAGCCATGTGATATGATTTCTAATAACAAGCAGCTTTTGTCAGCTGAAGGGCCAGTGCTTCAAAGCATCAGAAGGATCCAAGCAGGAGAAGAAAGTGAAGTCTGATAAGAGCATGCGTGCTCTGACTGCGGGCACTCATTGAAAGGTAGCCCTGCCCCCACCGACAACGTTATCTTCTCAGTTTGTCCAATTCTGGTTCCCAGATCTGAAGCCGAGCCTGCATGACAACAGAGGAATATATCACCCATGCAGAGATGTGCTCTCAGGAGAAGCACAGGAAATAACACTATATTAGAAAACCGATTGTTAGGACTTATGAAAGGGGGTCAAATAGTAGTGAGAAACCCCTTTAACTATTTGCATAAGGGATTTAGTGCAATTTACTCCAAGTAGGTCAGTTTGACTAGTTTGACTAACCAGTTTCAAAGTAGATAACAGTCGTGACAAATAGTGCCAATTCAGTCATACTAGATTTTAAGAGCATTATAGCTTAGAGGCGACCATTAAAATCTATGGGGATCTGGTAAAACCGAAGACATACTTTGTACAGCACTTCAGTTTTTAATGTGTTCCAGAAGTTATCAGATTTATTATTAGGAAACGATGGATAAAAAGTGGTTCAGAAACTCTTCCATTTTTACATTTGTAAAAACAGATGAGATGCATATGTAAGCAAAATCTATGACACACCGCAGACAATGTGGTGCATTTTTTACAGATGTAAAAACAAAATGTATGTGTGAATGACGCCTAATACAGATTTATATTGTATTTAAAAGGGGTTATCTTGAACTTTACTCATTTTTACCATGGGGTGTAAAAACTTTCGGGCAGGTAGTTATTAACTATCTAACTTTCCTGCCAAACTGAAGGGAGTTGGCTGTCAATCAGAATGTCCTAAGCAGTGACGCCCCTTCAACACAGCAGAGCTGAGGAGGAAGAGGTGATCTGTTGATGTTAAAGGGGTATTCCCATCTCCAAGATACTATCCCAATATGTAGTAGGTGTAATATAAGTAAAAAAAATACTCCAGATAGAAATGTAGTATAGTTATTCTGATTTGCTATGTCGCTTACACCATGTACAGAGCTTTGAAGTAGCTTAAGTATTCGTGGTTATAACCATTATCAACTGTCACTATACGAGTGATAATAGCCATGGATACCTAAGCTACTGCAATGCACATGCTGTAAATGACATAACGAATCAGAAGATCTGTGCTACATTTCTAAATGGAGGTATTTCCTAACATTATTATTATTTTTATACTGATTACATATTGGGATAGGATCTTGGAGATGGAATACCCCTTTAAGTCAAATGAAGCAGCAGAATCGCCGGCAGGAGTGGTTCAAGACCACCAGAGAGTGATGCCAAGCAAGTACTACCTACCTCTAAGTTCTTTGCCTCAAAGAGAAAAACAAGCAAAGACACGGATGACCCTTTCAACTAGAGCAATCCAATGGAGATACAATAATTGAGGAAATCCCCCTTTAAACTTAGACACTGAATAAAATTACTCTAATATGGGCCAGTGTGTAAGATATATTCACTCACTGCTAATTTAAGGTGAAGGGTCAGCTAGTTTCACACAGTTTTTTCTATACATCTACACTGTGTGCAGAATTACTAGGCAAATGAGTATTTTGATCACATCATCCTTTTTATACCTGTTGTCCTACTCCAAGCTGTATAGGCTTGAAAGCCAACTGCCAATTATGTAAATCAGTTAATTTGCATCTCTGTAATGAGGAGGGGTGTGGTCTAATGACATCAACACCCTATATAAGGTGTGCTTAATTATTAGGTAACTTCCGTTCCTTTGGCAAAATGGGTTCGAAGAGTGATTTGACGTACTCTGAAAAGTGAAAAATAATAGATGTCTTAGGCTAGTTTCACACTAGCGTTTATGAGCGCAGCGACGGCCTGCGCACGGCCGCCGCTAAGCCCCGCCCCCTGCCGCGCCTCCGCCGGTAGCTCCGCCTACCGGCGCATGACGCTGCATGCGCCCTGCGTCCCCTATCTTTATCACTGGGGGCGCAGGCCGTGCACAGTATGCGTTTGGCGGCGCATGCGCCTTTTTGACGGTGCGCCGACCTGCGCCAAACGCAACCTGCTGCAGTTTGGTTGCGCCGGCGCACCGTCAAAAAGGCGCATGCGTCACCAAACGCATACTGCGCACGGCCTGCGCCCCCAGTGATAAAGATAGGGGACGCAGGGCGCATGCAGCGTCATGTGCCGGTAGGCGGAGCTACCGGCGGAGGCGCGGCAGGGGGCGGGGCTTAGCGGCGGCCGTGTGCAGGCCGTCGCTGCGCTCATAAACGCTAGTGTGAAACTAGCCTTACAGAGGGATGCAGCAGTCTTGAAATTGCCAAACTTTTGAAGCGTGATCACCGAACAATCAAGCGTTTCATGGCAAATAGCCAACAGGGTCGCAAGAAGCGTGTTGATAAAAAAAAGGCGCACTCTAACTGCCCATGAATTGAGGAAAATCAAGCGTCAAGCTGCCAAGATGCCATTTGCCACCAGTTTTGCCATATTTCAGAGCTGCAACGTTACTGGAGTATCAAAAAGCACAAGGTGTGCCATACTCAGGGAAATGGCCAAGGTAAGGAAGGCTGAAAAACGACCACCTTTGAACAAGAAACATAAGATAAAACGTCAAGACTGGGCCAAGAAATATCTTAATGCTCATTTTTCTAAGGTTTTATGGACTGATGAAATGAAAGTGACTCTTGATGGGCCAGATGGATGGGCCCGAGGCTGGATCAGTAAAGGGCAGAGAGCTCCACTCCGACTCAGACGCCAGCAAAGTGGAGGTGGGGTACTGGTATGGGCTGGTATCATCAAAGATGAACTTGTGGGACCTTTTCGGGTTGAGGATGGAGTGAAGCTCAACTCCCAGACCTACTAGCAGTTTCTGGAAGACACCTTCTTCAAGCAGTGGTACAGGAAGAAGTCGGTATCGTTCAAGAAAAACATGATTTTCATGCAGGACGATGCTCCATCACATGCATCCAAATACTCCACAGCGTGGCTGGCCAGTAAAGGTCTAAAAGAAGAAAAAATAATGACATGGCCCCCTTGTTCACCTGATCTGAACCCCATAGAGAACCTGTGGTCCCTCATAAAATGTGAGATCTACAAGGAGGGAAAACAGTACACCTCTCGGAACAGTGTCTGGGAGGCTGCTGCATGCAATGTTGATCGTAGACAGATCAAGCAACTGACAATCTATGGATGGAAGGCTTTTGAGTGTCATCGTAAACAAAGGTGGCTATATTGGTCACTGATTTTTTTTTGTTGTTATTGAATGTCAGAAATGTTTATTTCTAAATTTTGTGTTGTTATATTGGTTTACCTGGTGAAAATAAACTAGTGAGATGGGTATATATTTGGTTTTTATTAAGTTGCCTAATAATTCTGCACAGTAATAGTTACCTGCACAAACAGATATCCTCCTAAGATAGCCAAATCTAAAAAAAAACCCACTCCAACTTCCAAAAATATTAAGTTTTGATATCTATGAGTCTTTTGGGTTGATTGAGAACATAGCTGTTATTCAATAATAAAAAGAATCCTCTCAAATACCACTTGCCTAATAATTCTGCACGCAGTGTAAGACATATGTTTGGTATTGTGTACTGCAATAGGAGGCTTAGTCCACACATCTGGCTACTTTGAAAGGAAATCTTCTATAAACCAAGCCCATGATGTTTAACTTTGTTATTTTTAATGTTGCTTTTTTTTCTTTAATTTTACACAATTTTAGACATCTTGCGTGTACAAGGAAAAGTACACCTAAATGAGAGTCAGTTATAAAACTTGATGCGGATAGCTCACAAGATCTCATCATTCACAAGGTGGTCCTCCTTGTTCAATGCTACCTCCAGCTTGTGGTGCGAGCACAAGCGCTGCTACAAATTAAAGTATTGACTACATTTAGGGGCAATTTTTTTTTTTTAAGAAATGAAGAGGGCGGGCACGACCACATAAATGCAATATCCAATATATAGGGTGCTACCTATGTGCCAAGAATTGGTATGTAAAAGAAGAAAGGAAAAGACGCACAACTAGGCGCAAACACCAGATCAAAATAAAGTGAAAAAAGCTTTATTGTAACAAAAATTGCACACACTGATTAAAAACATCTAAAACACTAAAACCAAATAATAGGCTGTGTGGTATATACAGTAATCATATGTTGACAAACAAAATAATCTGCATTAATGCCATAGAAAGTGACAACAATGTTATAAATTTAATCCAGTAACCATCCTCTCAATATTTATTAGTCACTACAGAAATAAATATATCATTTTATAATAAAAAATATATAGATCTGTCAACATATGTTACAATGAAACACCCATAGTAGAAAATATAATCACCGGCAATGCTATAATATGTAAGCACCTAATAGTGTGGCCATACTCACCAATAAATGTTATGCTGCACTGCCTGTCCCTACACGTATCGCTACGCCTTGTAGCTTCATCAGGGTAAGGGTCAATTTTTTTTTTTTTACTTACACGAAAGCATGCAATTGGGGATAAAAACTATTTTTGAAATTGGCTTTCATTAAAAATGTACCACTGTTTGCCTCCTATAGCCTCAGTACTATACTGTCTATTGCTAACTGCAGACTGAGGTTAACGGGTTCGGCCATATTATATTTTATCAGATGTTTTGGGGACATGATTTTGTGGCACTTACAATTATATTGGTATGACCGGTTCTCCTCCTTGCTAGTACAGCTTTCCCCATAGACTGCAGAGCTCTCCTGTGTATACAATGGCTGCTGGTGGAGGAGCACGTGATCAGTCCTGTCCATAAACTTCCACCAATTCAAAAGTAGTGAAAAAATTATTGAAACAAATAATTTTTAGTCCAAACTGCATGTATTTAAGAAAAAAAAGTGGATAACGCCTTTAAAGTGATATATTTAGGTCAGATGATTAGTATGTGGCCTCTTGCTGATCACCATGGATTATGCAAAACAGTTCAGATCTGCCAAACGTTGCCTGAGCAATAAGGTATTCTTTTCAGTTCAGTTGTGAAAGTGTCTGTTTGCCATATTGGATTTGACCAAGGCTGCTTCTTGTCTTGGGATCGCTGCCTGCCCTGCCCTTTTTATCTGTCTTATGGTATTGTATGACCCCTGCCAGGCCTAAGTTAGTTTTTTTTATTACAATCACTCTTCTATTTATTGATTCCAGTAATGCTCTCCAAAAAACACTACTAGAGACTGCTCCAAGACCTGGAGGTTTCCTTCACAATGCTCGTAGAAGCCTGCAAAATCCCTCGGCCTCAGCACCAAGGCTTGGCCTAGCTAAATCGGATAGTGATAGAGAGGGGCCATACCTGAACTACTATAAGGTTAATTTTGCAAACGCACTGCATTCCTAGCTTTGTGATTATACTGAGTGACGCTTAAGTTATCTAGCTAACAATTCTTCTCCAATTTACCAATGTTCCCGGTGTCTGCGAAAAGCTTGCTTTGAAAATTCCAAGTCTGACTAAGCTTTGTATTCGGTATTGTAGAGAAATCCCAGACGACATCTAAACTCTGGTTACACTGGGCATTAATTCAATTTTCCCCTCTATGAATATCAATAGAATTTCTCTAATTTTTCTATATTTAAAAATATCTATATTAAAAAAAAAAAAAAATCAAACAACAATCTTGTTGTTGTGGCAGGAAGGTTAGTAATTACAGACGTGCGTTATACATTTTTGGATGTGGTTTTCCATTATTTATATTGAGGCTATTATGCAGCATTTCTCTGTTCAAGAACACAAGATAGAATTAAACTTAAAAACAAATCTGATCTAGTGATTCATCGCTCAAGCAGCTTCTGTTCTCTACCTGTACAAACCAATATTTTGTCTTCATGAAAATCGAGTCTGCTGGGAGGCAGAAGAGCCTCTGCTAGGTTGTGTAGAGCTTGTAAGAGATTGTCTGTGAAAGCACTCTGCGGACAAGAAATATAAACTACCAAAATCATCGAAACATTTAACTGTTCCAGAACCTCAGTGTAAAAAAGGTCACAGACTAGCACATTACTTAGAGAGGCTTTCCACTCTAAGGAAAGTAGACCCCAAACACTTTAATTTAACAAAAAGGGCAGGTACTCCACCCTCCACACGTCCAGCACCGGCTTACTGTCACGGACTGGGTTTTGGTTGCAGCGGTGACACTGTGCATCTTCGCTGCAGCTAATCACGGAGCTCAGCGATAATGCCACAATTTTCACAATCACGTTATTTTTCACAAAGCACAGTAAATACATAATTTTTAATTTACAGACTAAGTCCAACATAAAGTTTCTTTATTATACTCCGGTGGTCCGATGCCATTCTTGAACTGCTACAACTACATTTCGCAGCAGCACTTGCTTCTCCTCAGTGCTGCAGACTCTTCTACTGTGAGCTCCTGACAAGACCCACGTCAAGCTAAGCTATATGTAGAATTCACCCTATGCTTCTTTGCACTCTCTCTTCCTGTACGTACCCTTACAACACAAGAAAAAAAACAATCCATTCTCCCACAAGAATATTCAAAAATTGCAGAAAGCTTTAATCACAATTATGAGACTACACGAAGACAGGGGGAGGAAAAACAAACCATGTACATGCGAGCAAAAGGGGCGCACTTACTAAAAGGGTATACAATATTCAGACATCCATTAATCAGAGCTAAAACAGTGTTACTCTTAATCAACCACACATTTCCAAATGGCGTAATGGAAAAACCGTTGGCAGACATAATGTAACAAAAATATATACAGAAGTTCATTATCCATCATATAGTATACCTGGTCAGATGACAGGGAAATTATAGCACTGCACCCTCCCCGACGTGCGTTTCAGCTGGCAGAAGCTTTGTCAAGGGTACATACCCTGCCTGAGCGACAATCTTCTGCCATCTGCATCAGTACAGCTGCCTATATGATAAAGTGGTAATCTGCAGATAAACAGCATTTAAATCCTGCATGGCCATCATACTGGAGTTGGAGCAGCTGCTACAGGGAGAAAATTAAGTCATATCCTCCATGCAGCCGATTGCCAACAGTCATTGGGACGGTGAACTGTAATCTCTCCGCTGCACACACAGTATAGAAAAGGCCAAAGTAATGAAAGTAATGCAATATATAGGTAGTGTACCTATAATTCAGGTAAATTCTAGCAATAATAACAACTTGCTACTCTGGCACAAGCACAGAAAGCCATATCAAGTTTTACAATATCAGAAGTGCATTTACAGCAGCTATAATAACATCACTCACACCGTTGCATTACATTACCCAGGGGCTCACCAACAGCCAAGCTTCTAACTTTATAAATGTCATTGTGAACACAGCACCATACTCTAGAGGAGCCTTTACAATACATGCAAATAGATGGAATGGTAGCTCATCATCAGTAGAAACGCCAGTGGCATTCAACTGATTAGACTCTACAGCATAGTCTCACGTTGCCGCCAAGAATTAATCAGTTCGATGTGGTAAATTTGTTAAAAAATGTCGAATCACAAAATCTACTGAAAAGACAAAAGAAACATGACTTGAGGGGAGTTGGGATGAGGAAAAAAAACAAACAAAAAAAAGACAGAATCTGTACCGAGTTTTTTTTATAGCTGCGGTAATAAAAGCTAAAGAGTTTCTTTTACAGACAAGAAGCCTGAAAGTCCTCTAGCGTGCTATAAATGTTAAGAGGTCCAATTAAGTAGTGGACTCTAGAGATCAAGTGTTAAATGAATTGGTCACAGAGCATTTTCAGCAGGCATTTCTCTATAAAATGACTTCATCTGCAAGGCCTGTCCCTCTGTTTTGTTCTAATGAAGCATTACTGTACAGCAAAAGTCATAACTCTAAGATGGAAGTGATAATAAAAAAGAAAGTATTACAATGTCTAAAAAAGGTAGAAAACAGGAAAAAAAGTATTTGTCTACTAACCGAGGCAACTATTTCCAGGAGGTCTTGAAATAAAACTGCTCTCTTTTGGGCATGCAGTCTCTCTGAAAACTATTATCAATATCTTAACCCCTTCACGACATGCACCGTACATGTAAAGTACATTGATATGGGCTTCGGCACGGAGCCCACATGTTTCCCAATACGTCAGCTGTTTTGAACAGCTGACATGTGCCCTTAATAGCCACAGGTGGAATCGTGAGCCACAAGCGGCTGTTAACCCGTTAAATGCCGCTGTCAATCTCTGACAGGAGCATTTAATGTGATCACGCCGGGAGCGCATCATTAGTCCCGCCCATTGGAACCAGTGTCACATGCGGCGCTGGTCTCCAATGGGTTGGCATGACAACTCGGGGTCTGCAGGAGACCCCCTGTGGTTGTCATTGACCGACTGCTAGTAGCGCAGCCCAGCAAGTGAGCACACAGGCGATCTGATCACAAGTCAAAGAAGAGAGAACAGACGGGAGAAGTCAGCAAATGGGGAAAGAGAGAGTGGATGGGTGGGTGAGAACATGGGGAGGAGAGATTCTCAATGCTGCAAAGCCTGCCCACATCGTGACATTACCACCCTCCCAAGGCGATAGCATCGGGCCTCCATCTAGTATTAAGAATATTTCCCAAGAACAAAAAAAAAAAAAGGGAATCAGCAAAATATTCTCAATAATAAACATTCATAGGGTAATACCTGTGAATACAGTTTTTAGACTCCAGATAGGCCATGCCAGAAGCAGCATCCAGGGAAAACTTTACAAGCTGTTTAGGTTTCATCTCATCTTTCCTCTTTCTTAAGAAGGTCAAGAAATCACCACCTGAGAAAATAGAAAAAGGAACAGTGAGACCTAAAAGAAATGAGAATTTCATTGACTAGAACTTTATAATTTGCTAACAATGATCTCACTAATAACATATGTCACAAACACATGATTTTTGGCAGAACGCTCTTTAGCCCAAAGCCATCTTCCTTTATTCTCCCATAAATGTAAATTCTTTGATCAACAAAAATTCTAGCTTCCACACCCCTGATGTCTACGGTCAAGAAAAGAGCAATCTGTGGACCGGTATGTTAAAGAGAACTAAACTGTTACATATTTATTTATACATTTTGTCCAGAATGAAAATATCTGAGGGTTGACAGATTTATATATTTGTGAATTGGTCTTAATTCTTGTAAAAATAATTTAAAAAAAATGCACATAACTGACTTTCCAACCCCTGTTTTTCCCTAGTCAAATTGCCTGCCTTCAGCTATATTGACATCAGAATATACTCACTTGGACTACTTATACTGGCCCTGAAAGGGTCTTGTGTTTCACTAACCCTTGGGAGGGGGAAGCAGGGGTTGACCTTTTCACTGCCATCATCTCTACTCAAATTGAGTCCGTTCTGATGTGAATGCAGCTGAAGGTAGACAAATAGATAGGGAAAAAGCAGGGGTTTGGAATCACTTGCATTAAATTTTTATTTTACAAGAATTAAGAGCAAACCTATAATGAAGTCATTTCCAAAATTAAAGTTTCTGTGCTGGAAATTATTTTTTACTTAAGAAAAAAATAACAATGATAGTTTGGTTATTCTTAAAGCTTTGCACACCAAAACTAAAGAAACTACATACAGTATGTAATTCAGGGCTGTGGAGTCTGTCAATTTTGGACCGACTCAAACTCCTAAAATATATAATAAATTGGGTACAGTATTTAAATGCAGCATTTGCTGAATATTTTTTCATATTAATTTGGGAAAATTATGAAATGTCCTATAAAGGTATGTTCTGTTCCTGATCTAATGATCTCGGCTTTTAGTAGAGATGAATCTGTGCAGCAATTTACATGCTCAGTATTAAAGCACCTCCTCTACAGATCAGAGCAAAAAGGCACTGATAAGGAATGCATGCAGCCCTGCAATCATCTCAACAGCTGCTAGTGTAAGGCCAAGTTCACATAGCGTTAACCAGCCCTATCAACGCATAGCGTTGACAGGCTGCTTTAACGCAATAGTATAACGCGAAATGCGTTATGCTATACCGCTAGCGCTGATGATTCATCAGCGCTAGCGGTGACATGCTATGACCACTAGCGCTGATGAATCATCAGCGCTAGTTGTGACGGAGCCTCAGACGCTGCAGGCCGCGTCCGGGGCTCCGTCAGTGCTTAACGGCACATCGCGAACGTATGCCTCTTTAAGGCATACGTCGCGATGCGCTAGTTAATGGGAGGCTATGGCAGCGTTAACGGACTGCGTTGCATCGCGGTGTAACGCAGTCCAATAAACTGACTACCATAGCGCAGTGGGAACCCGGCCTAAACAAGAAAACAGGATTAAGGCATTTACTTTGCAAATCATATCTAAACTTTCCATAAAACTGTATAAATCAATAGTCCAGTGTATGTTTTCTTTGCATGCTTATTGTTTTCTTTGCTAGCAGTTTCAGACGCTTTCTAGGGTATGATTCAGCAAAAACTTGCTCCCTCCATCCTCCCCTCTTCATAGAATGTGAGGCATCATGATGCGAAACATTTATTGAGCTCTAAACTGAGTAACAACTGAGATTTAAGTTCAGAGTAAAGCTATCTAACAACAATATATTACAAACCTTATATTTGTCATCATCTGTACTATTGATTTATGCAAAGTTTGTTTTATTTCTATCCAAAATTATATATGACTCCCTATTCTTGCAGGAATTACAATATACATTATTTCTTATAGGACAAAATTTATTGAGAGAGAGAATTTATAGGATTACAAAAACAAAAAGGGCACCGCGATAAAGTTGCTACTGCATGGGTGAAAATGCCTACTTGCAGTAAATAATGGCTGAAAAAATATTGACAATGCGGCATATAAATGGTAAGGTGCCTGCCTACCTTAAGATGAACTGGTGCTCCAGCAAGGAAATGACAATGAAGTGGTTTGGAGGGTCATGCAGGGTAAATTGCTGAGTTGCTGACCCACAAAAATGAATGCAACACGAGAGTTCTGGGCGCTGGAGCAGGGAGATGTGAACTGAGCCGTTCACCGGTAATCACACAGGATCACATCGACACGTGAGGTGTAGTAAGTGCACCGGATGGAGGGAGGCTTGGGACCGGAGAGCGTCTTCCCGAGTGGAACCCACCTAGCCCTCACCAAGGACTGGATGCAAGCTGCGCGTGCCGGCCGGGAGACGCCGCTGACAGTCGGAGTGTGGAGGGGGCGTGGTCTGGGTGACGTCACCTAGAGCAGAGAGCTAGGAGCTGGGAGACGGAGGCTGAGAAAAATAGAATCATAGAATCATAGAATCGTAGAGTTGGAAGGGACCTCCTGGGCCATCTGGTCCAACCCCCTGCTCAAAGCAGGATTCGCTAAATCATCCCAGTCAGATGTCTGTCCAGCCTCTGTTTGAAGACTTCCATTGAAGGAGAACTCACCACTTCTCGTGGCAGCCTGTTCCACTCATTGATCACTCTAACTGTCAAAAAGTTTTTTCTAATATCTAATCTGTGTCTCCTCCCATTCAGTTTCATCCCATTGCTTCTAGTCTTTCCTTGTGCAAATGAGAATAAAGTTGATCCTTCTACAATGTGACAGCCCTTTAGATATTTGTAGACAGCTATTAAGTCTCCTCTCAGTCTTCTCTTTTGCAAACTAAACATTCCCAAATCCTGCAACCTTTCCTCATAAGACAGGGTTTGCAGACCGGTCACCATTCTGGTCGCTCTTTTCTGAACTTGCTCCAGTTTGTTGATGTCTTTTTTTAAAATGTGGTGCCCAAAACTGGACACAATATTCCAGATGAGGTCTGACCAAAGAGGAGTAGAGGGAAATAATGACTTCACGTGATCTAGACTGTATGCTTCTGTTAATACATCCTAGAATTGCATTTGCCTTTTTTGCTGCTGCATCACACTGTTGACTCATATTCAGTCTGTGATCTATTAGTATACCCAAGTCTTTTTCACATGTGCTGTCACTTAGCCCTATTCCTCCCATTCTATATATGCTTTTTCCATTTTTATTGCCCAGATGTAGTACTTTGCATTTCTCCCTTTTAAAAACCATTCTGTTTGTTGCTGCCCACTTCTCCAGTTTATTTAAATCTTTTTGAATCCTCTCTCTCTCTTCTCTAGTATTAGCTATCCCTCCTAGCTTTGTGTCATCAGCAAATTTAATCAGTTTACCCTCAATGCCTTCATCTAAATCGTTGATAAAGATGTTGAACAATACAGGGCCCAGGACAGAGCCCTGTGGTACCCCACTTGAGACATTCTTCCAACTGGATGTGCAGCCATTTACGACCACTCTTTGGGTCCGATCACTAAGCCAGTTATGAATCCACCTAACAGTTGCCTTGTCCATACCATACTTAATCATTTTTTCAATAAGGATTGTATGAGAGACTTTGTCAAATGCTTTGCTGAAGTCAAGATATACTATATCTACAGCATTTCCTTGATCCACCCAATCAGTGATACCGTCATAGAAGGAAATTAAGTTAGTCTGACATGACTTATTAGTTACAAACCCATGCTGACTCTGTTTAATCACTTCATTCTTATCCAGGTATTGACATACATGTTGTTTAATAATTTGTTCAAAGATCTTTCCTGGTATAGAAGTCAGACTCACCGGCCTATAGTTACCTGGGTCCACCTTCTTCCCCTTTTTGAAGATAGGAACAACATTTGCTCTTCTCCAGTCTTCTGGCACTTCTCCTGTTCTCCAAGAATTTTCAAAGATTATAGAGAGGGGTTCAAAAATTTCTTCTGCTATCTCCTTCAGTACTCTGGGGTGTAATTCATCTGGACCTGGAGACTTGAATTCATTTAGGCTAGCTAAGTGTTTCCTCACTATCTTTCTGTTTATAGATATCCTGGATTCTTCTATTCCCTTAATAGGACAGTGAATAACAGTTGATGTTACATTTCCTTTCTGAGAGAAAACAGATGCAAAATAGGAATTTAAAAGTTCAGCCTTCTCAACATCCTGTCTTACCATTTCATCATTTTCATCCTGTAAAAATCCTATAGCATCTTTGACTTTTCTTTTACTTTTGACATATCCCCAAAATCCTTTATTATTGCTTTTGACATCTCTTGCAAGCCTCAATTCATTTTCAGCTTTAGCTAATCTGATTTGTGCCCTGCAGGTTCTGCAGACAGCATTATATTCTTCTTTAGATATGCCTCCCTCTTTCCATTTTATAAACATTTTTTTCTTCCTTTTTAGCATGTGCTTAAGTTCTGTGTTCATCCATCCTGGTTTCCTTAACTGCTTCCTATTCTTCCCTCTTTTCGGAATTGTTAACAACTGTGCTTTGAGAATTTCATTTTTCACGATTTCCCATCCTTCCTGGACATTTTTGTCTTTAAGGATATCCAGCCATTGGATCCCTCCAATTCTCTTTCTGAATCCCTTAAAATCTGCCTTTCTGAAATCTAACCTTGACGTCTGAGTCTTCACAGGTCTTCCGCCTCTAGTTATCCAAAATTCTAAAATAGCATGGTCGCTACCTCCTAGGGTCCCAGCCACTTTTACCTTCTCAACCATTTCCTCCCTGTTTATAAGGATTAGATCCAAGGTAGCAGTTCCCCTTGTTTTCTCCCTTACCTTTTGGAAGATAAAGTTGTCAGCAAGAGAGGATAAGAATTTCCTTGACCTGTTAGTTTTGCCTGAGAGAGATTCCCAACAAATGTCTGGATAGTTGAAATCTCCCATGACAACTATGTCATATTTTTTGGAAAACTTGGCCATTTGATGCATAAAGAGTTCATCCATAGCTTCAGCTTGCACAGGCGGCCTGTAGTAAATGCCTACAATGGTGTCCTTTCCATTGTTCTGTCCTTGTATTCTTACCCAAACAGTTTCCACAGAACTCCCAGTCTCTGAAGCTTCAATCTCTGTGCAGATATACGCGTTTCTAACATACAATGCGACACCCCCTCCTCGTTTATCAAGTCTGTTTCTTGCAAATAAGTTGTATCCTTCTAGTCTTGTATTCCAATCATGTGTATTGTCCCACCAAGTTTCAGTGATTGCAATGACATCATATTTCTTTTCCTGTGTTAGTAGTTCCAATTCTCCTTGTTTGTTGCCCATGCTTTGTGCATTAGTATAGAAACATTTTAGTTTGTGATTGGTTTCTCTTTCTCCAATATTTTTATTAATTAGATTCTTTCGTCTTTGTTCTTCCTTTCCACTTCTAATAGCAGAGTTCTCAATAGCATTTGTCAGGTGTATGGCTTTTTCTGGTCTTTTGCTTCCCTTCCCATGTTGTTCTAGTTTAATGCTCTCCTTACAAGTGTAGCAAGGCGACTTCCAAATACATGCTTTCCAGTCTTCGTAAGGTGCACCCCATCTCTAGCAAGTAGACCATCGTATAAGTAGTTCACTCCGTGATCCAGAAATCCAAATCGTTGCTGACGGCACCATCGACGTAGCCAGTTGTTCACCTGCAGAATCTTATTCCACCTCCTTGTTCCATGGCCATCCACTGGGAGGATGGAAGAGAAGACCACCTGCGCTCCCAGTTCTTTCACTTTCTTACCTAAGTCTTCAAAGTCTCTGCAGATGGTTTCCAGGTCGTTTCTTGCGGTGTCATTTGTCCCCACATGTAGTAGCAGGAATGGGTAGTCATCTGTAGGTCTGAAGAGTCCTGATATCCTGTCAGACACATCTTTAATTTTTGCACCTGGAAGACAACACATTTCTCTTGAAGTTATATCCGGTCTGCAGATAGCGGCCTCAGTTCCTCTCAACAGGGAATCCCCCATGACCACCACTCTCCGTTTCTTCTTCACAACATTTTTCTTTCTCCATCCAGGAGGACTCTGAAGGCGTACAAGGTTGCTGCTTGTTGGCAAAGTCTTATCCTGATGTATTTCTTCATTGTTTTCCTGCGTGAGAGCCTGGTACTGGTTTCTGAGCAGTATGGGTGCTGACTGCCTCCTGATCCTCCTGCTTCTCTGGGTCACATGTCTCCATTCCTCTGTTTCTTCAGGTGCACTTCGAATTTCTTCTCTTTCTGTAACATGAAGAGATAATTCTGCTCTGTCCAAGAACTCTTCACCTTCCTTAATGATCTTCAACGTAGCTAACCTCTCTTCGAGATTTTGTAACTTTTCCTCCAACAGGGACACAAGCTTGCATTTGTGGCATGTGAAGTTTGGCTTTTCCACTGGTAAGTCTGTGAACATGTAGCAAGAAATGCAGCTCACCAAATGGCTCCTGGCCTCTTCCATCTTGAGATTTCTTAAAAACGATGAAAGATGAGCCCAAATTCGCGCGCCGATAGGTGCGCGGTTTTTCCGATTTCCTCTTTTCAGCTGCAACGGCCAAAACCCAGTGATCGTTGAGCTCGCGGAGACTCTTCACTTATCCCAGAAGGCACTGGGAATATGCAAATGATCTCCTCAAGACTCTTCCCCTGTTTTTCCGATTTCCTCTTTTCAGCTGCAACGGCCAAAACCCAGTGATCGTTGAGCTCGCGGAGACTCTTCACTTATCCCAGAAGGCACTGGGAATATGCAAATGATCTCCTCAAGACTCTTCCCCTGTTTTTCCGATTTCCTCTTTTCAGCTGCAACGGCCAAAACCCAGTGATCGTTGAGCTCGCGGAGACTCTTCACTTATCCCAGAAGGCACTGGGAATATGCAAATGATCTCCTCAAGACTCTTCCCCTGTTTTTCCGATTTCCTCTTTTCAGCTGCAACGGCCAAAACCCAGTGATCGTTGAGCTCGCGGAGACTCTTCACTTATCCCAGAAGGCACTGGGAATATGCAAATGATCTCCTCAAGACTCTTCCCCTGTTTTTCCGATTTCCTCTTTTCAGCTGCAACGGCCAAAACCCAGTGATCGTTGAGCTCGCGGAGACTCTTCACTTATCCCAGAAGGCACTGGGAATATGCAAATGATCTCCTCAAGACTCTTCCCCTGTTTTTCCGATTTCCTCTTTTCAGCTGCAACGGCCAAAACCCAGTGATCGTTGAGCTCGCGGAGACTCTTCACTTATCCCAGAAGGCACTGGGAATATGCAAATGATCTCCTCAAGACTCTTCCCCTGTTTTTCCGATTTCCTCTTTTCAGCTGCAACGGCCAAAACCCAGTGATCGTTGAGCTCGCGGAGACTCTTCACTTATCCCAGAAGGCACTGGGAATATGCAAATGATCTCCTCAAGACTCTTCCCCTGGTTTTCCGATTTCCTCTTTTCAGCTGCAACGGCCAAAACCCAGTGATCGTTGAGCTCGCGGAGACTCTTCACTTATCCCAGAAGGCACTGGGAATATGCAAATGATCTCCTCAAGACTCTCCCCCTGTTTTTCCGATTTCCTCTTTTCAGCTGCAACGGCCAAAACCCAGTGATCGTTGAGCTCGCGGAGACTCTTCACTTATCCCAGAAGGCACTGGGAATATGCAAATGATCTCCTCAAGACTCTTCCCCTGGTTTTCCGATTTCCTCTTTTCAGCTGCAACGGCCAAAACCCAGTGATCGTTGAGCTCGCGGAGACTCTTCACTTATCCCAGAAGGCACTGGGAATATGCAAATGATCTCCTCAAGACTCTTCCCCTGTTTTTCCGATTTCCTCTTTTCAGCTGCAACGGCCAAAACCCAGTGATCGTTGAGCTCGCGGAGACTCTTCACTTATCCCAGAAGGCACTGGGAATATGCAAATGATCTCCTCAAGACTCTTCCCCTGGTTTTCCGATTTCCTCTTTTCAGCTGCAACGGCCAAAACCCAGTGATCGTTGAGCTCGCGGAGACTCTTCACTTATCCCAGAAGGCACTGGGAATATGCAAATGATCTCCTCAAGACTCTTCCCCTGTTTTTCCGATTTCCTCTTTTCAGCTGCAACGGCCAAAACCCAGTGATCGTTGAGCTCGCGGAGACTCTTCACTTATCCCAGAAGGCACTGGGAATATGCAAATGATCTCCTCAAGACTCTTCCCCTGTTTTTCCGATTTCCTCTTTTCAGCTGCAACGGCCAAAACCCAGTGATCGTTGAGCTCGCGGAGACTCTTCACTTATCCCAGAAGGCACTGGGAATATGCAAATGATCTCCTCAAGACTCTTCCCCTGGTTTTTCGATTTCCTCTTTTCAGCTGCAACGGCCAAAACCCAGTGATCGTTGAGCTCGCGGAGACTCTTCACTTATCCCAGAAGGCACTGGGAATATGCAAATGATCTCCTCAAGACTCTTCCCCTGGTTTTCCGATTTCCTCTTTTCAGCTGCAACGGCCAAAACCCAGTGATCGTTGAGCTCGCGGAGACTCTTCACTTATCCCAGAAGGCACTGGGAATATGCAAATGATCTCCTCAAGACTCTTCCCCTGTTTTTCCGATTTCCTCTTTTCAGCTGCAACGGCCAAAACCCAGTGATCGTTGAGCTCGCGGAGACTCTTCACTTATCCCAGAAGGCACTGGGAATATGCAAATGATCTCCTCAAGACTCTTCCCCTGGTTTTCCGATTTCCTCTTTTCAGCTGCAACGGCCAAAACCCAGTGATCGTTGAGCTCGCGGAGACTCTTCACTTATCCCAGAAGGCACTGGGAATATGCAAATGATCTCCTCAAGACTCTTCCCCTGAGAAGGGCCAATCGTCAACGCGTTTCGAAGGTGCACGGACTTTCATCATCAGGGCAGCGCCAGCAACGGCTCTGTTCACATCTCCCTGCTCCAGCGCCCAGGACTAGTAGGAGCGCTGGTGTATTGTGTTTATAAGGATTACAAAATTCCTAAGAAGCTTCCTATGTAGACTGCTGTATTTGAGAATTTCACAATAACGCAAAATAAAAAATATTTTGTCAGTGTATGACAGATGAAAACAAATGCTTTGATGCCAAAATCAGTGCATACTCAGGCAGTGATAAAAATGCTCCTACAAGAGCTTCCAATCTAAAAAGACATTTACAACGCTTACACCCAGAAGTTTTCAAAGCAATGACTGACAAATATCACATCAACACCAAGAAAACAGTACACAGTACTTCCTACCATGCAAATGAGGAGGAAAGAGCATCTCAAACAAAAAGTTACAAAATATTTTGTAACTGATAGTTACTGTAACAATGACAGCAGATATGTTTAAAAACCGCTCATAAGCTCATACAACTTGTTGTGAAAGACGATGTACCATAATCATTATTTGCATGACCAGCTTTTACAGCTCTTAATGGAGAAATGGCCCGCAAGTTGGTGTTTCTCTGGAAAGAGAAAGAATTAGAAAATTAGTGATTTAAGAAGCCCATAACCAAAACGAGGATCTTAAAAAGACTCAAGAGACGTTTTATATTTCTTAAAATGGATGTCTGCACATGTCAAAGAGTGAACCATTTAGCTATCAACGTTCGATTTGTTTGAGACAACAAGTAAATTATTACCAAGACACTGGCAGTAAAAGATACTAAATCTCATCACATCAGCCAGTTTCTCCAGAACTTAGTGGAAAAAGTTTTGCAAGATTGTGAACTCAAAAAAGAGGTTCTTTTTATTGTAACTGATAATGCTTCAAACATGATAAGTACAATTAAACTGATGAGAATAATGAAGGGGAAAAGCAGCTAGAAGAAAAATTCAATTTCAGTATGTTTGATATGGAAGGCTACAGTCCTGTAACTGAGGAACAAACAGATTAATACAGAAGAACAGCAAAATGATACTTTACAAATAGATGATCTTGTTGAACCTGCTGCAAAGCTTTCTCATATTTATCACATGAATTGTGATGTGCACACGATGCAGCTGTCAATAAGAGATAGTCTACAAGAAGGACAAGCTGGAACTCAGATTAGCAAAGTGAGGAAACTGTTTTTTGCTGTCAAACCCTAAAATTGAAACCATATTGGAGAGACGTGCAGGAAAAGGGGCAATTGTGGATCAAACCACTCGGTGGGACAGCAACTATTTAATGACTGAGCAATTGCATGAGCTGAAACCCTTTCTTGTCGACACTAAAGAAGGTCAATGGTCAACGGTGGCTGAATTGAAAGAATTGCTTCATCACCTATTTACAAGTGCTTCTCACGAAATTAGAATATCAAAAAGTTAATTTGCTTCAGCTCTTCAATGCAAAAAGTGAAACTCATTATATAGAGTCATTACAAACAGTGATCTATTTCAAGTGTTTATGTTAATAATGATGATGGCTTACAGCCAATGAAAACCCTAATGTTATTATTTCAGTAAATTAGATTAACAAAAAAACACCTGCAAAGGCTTTTTTTAGCTTTTAAAAAAGGTCCCTTAGTCTGTTTCAGGAGACTCCACAATCGTGGAGAAGACTGCTAACTTAACAGATGTCCAGAAGGCAGTCATTGACACACTCCACATGGAGGGTAAGCCACAAAATGCAATTGCTAAAGAAGCTGGCTGTTCACAGAGCACTGTATCGAATCATATTAATAGAAAGTTAAGTGGAAAGAAAAAGTGTGGCAGAATAAGGTACAAAAGCAATTGGGATAACTGCAGCCTTGAAAGGATTGTTAAGAAAAGGCCATTCAAAAATTTGGGGGAGATTGACAAAGAGTGGACTGCTGCTGTATACATTGCTTCAAGAGCCACCACACACCGACGTATCCAGGACATGGGCTACAAGTATCGCATTCCTTGTGTCAAGCCAATCATAACCAATAGACAATGCCAGAAGCGTCTTGCCTGGGTCAAGGAGAAAAGAACTGGACTGTTGCTAAGTGATCCAAGTTGTTGTTTTCAGATTAAAGTAAATTTTGATTTTCATTTGGAAATCAAGGTCCCAGAGTCTGGAGGAAGAGTGGAGAGGCACACATTCCAAGCTGCTTTAGGCCTAATGTGAAGTTTCTGGAATCAGTGATGGCTTGGAGAGCCAAGTCATCTGCTTGTGTAGGTCCACTGTGTTTCATCAAGACCAATGTCAGCGCAGCAGTCTACTAGAAACTTTTAGAGCACTTCATGCTTCCCTCTGCTGACAAGCTTAAGCAGATGGAAATTTTCTCCAGAAGGACTTGGCACCTGTCCACACTGCCAAAAGTACCAATACCTGGTTTAAAAACAACAGTATAACTGTGCTTGATTGGCCAGCATACTCACCTGACCTTAACCCCATAGAGAATCTATGCAGTATTGTCAAGAGGAAGATGAGACACCATACACAACAATGCAGATGAGCTGAAGGCTGCTATCAAAGCAACCTGGGCTTCCATAACACCTCAGCAGTGCCACAGGTGATCGCCTCCATGCCACGCCACATTGTTGCAGTAATTGATGCAAAAGGAGCCCTGACCAAGTATTGAGTGCATTTACTGAACATACAGTGCAGTAGACCAACATTACAGATTTTAAAATAATTTTTTCAAGCTGGTGTTATAAAGTATTCTAGTTTACTGAGATTATGATCTGAGTTTTCATTGGCTGTAAGCCATAATCAACATTAACAGAACAACACTTTAAATAGATCACTTTGTTTTTAATGACTATATAAATAAGTTTCACTATTTGTATTGAAGAACTGAAATAAATTAACTTTTTGATGATATTCTAATTTTGTGAGAAGCACCTGTACAGTGGCTAAAAAATTAGAAGCTGAGGATTTAATTCCTGTTATTTTCATAAAGGAGTGGAAGAACTTGCTGTTTTATTTGTCCAAAAGAGGAGGTTTAATCGCAGATGGCATAGCTGCTTCAATGAAACGGAGAGTGACACTGCTATTAGAAAATAAAATTCTTTTGGCAGCTATTTATGTGGACCCAAGTCATCGCATATTGCTGGATGATCAACAGCTTCCTAATTCAAAAGAAGTTCTGATTGAAGTAGCAGTCAAGAGGAGTGGGCTAAAGGACTGCCAAGAGCAAGAGGACCTGGGTCTTTTGCCAATACTACAGCTACCATATATTCAGCCTCATCAGATGAGTTTAATTTTGAAAAGTATTTGGACGACATGGAGCAGGCATAGCATTGCCACAGGGAAAAATATTCCACTCCCATAGCAGACTGACCATATTTCAGCACAATTTTTCACTAGCTCTTAAAGAGTTCAACCATTATTCAAATCTACTGTGCATGAAGCAAATTCTTTAAACCCAGAAATTGTTAGAGATGTTGCCCATGTGGTTACCGCTTTGCCACCAACCCAAGTTAGTGTAGAGAAGTTGTTCTCTAGCCTTAAAATACACTGCTCAAAAAATTAAAGGAAACACTCAAATAACACATCCTAGATCTAAATGAATAAAATTTTCTCATTTAATACTTTGTTCTGTACAAAGTTGAATGTGCTGTCAACATAATCACACAAAAATCATCAATGGAAATCAAATTTTTGAACCAATGGAGGCCTGGATTTGGAGAGACCCCCAAAATGAAAGTGGAAACAAGTCAAAATGAAAATCAAAACAAGACAAAATTAAAGTGGAAACAAGTCAAAATAATGCTCAGAATTGTGTGTGGCCTCCACGTGCCTGTATGACCTCCCTACAATGCCTGGGCATGCTCCTGATGGGGTTGCGGATGGTCAACTGAGGGATCTCCTCCCAGACCTGGACTAAAGCATCCGTCAACTCCTGGACAGTCTGTGGTGCAACGGGATGTTGGTGGATGGAGAGAGACATGCTGTCCCAGATGTGCTCAATCGGATTCAGGTCTGGGGAACGGGCAGGCCAGTCCATAGCTTCAATGCCTTCATCTTGCAGGAACTGCTGACACACTCCAGCCACATGAGGTCTGGCATTGTCCTGCATTAGGAGGAACCCAGGGCCAAACGCACCAGCGTATTGTCTCACAAGGGGTCTGAGGATCTCATCGCGGTACCTAATGGCAGTCAGGCTACCTCTGGCGAGCACATGGAGGGCTGTATGGCCCTCCAAAGAAATGCCACCCCACACCATTACTAACCCACTGCCAAACTGGTCATGCTGAAGGATGTTGCAGGCAGCAGGTTCTCACTCAGCACATGTGACAGACGTGACAAAGTCTGAAGACGTCGTGGCGAGCGATCTGTTGCCTGCAACATCCTTCAGTGTGGACAGGTGCCAAGTCCTGCTGGAGAATGACATTTCCATCTCCAAAAAGCTTGTCGGCAGAGGGAAGCATGAAGTGCTCTAAAATTTCCTGGTAGATGACTGTGCCAACTTTGGTCTTAATAACACACATAAAAAACTATCACTGATTTTGGAAACTTCACACTAGACCACGAGCAGCTTGGATTGTGTGCCTTTCTAGTCTTCTTCCAGACTCTGGGACCTTGATTTCCAAATGAAATGCAAAATTTACTTTCATCTGAAAACAATACCTTGGACTACTGAGCAACAGTGCAGTTCTTTTTCTTCTTGACCCAGTTAAGACGCTTCTGGCGTTGCCTATTGGTCATGAGTGGCTTGACACAAGGAATGCAACACTTGTAGCCCATATCCTGGATATGTCTGTGTGTGGTGGCTCTTGAAGCAATGACTTCAGCAACAGTCCACTCCTTGTGAATTTCCCCACAAATTTTGAATGGCCTTTTCATAATCCTTTCAAGGCTGCGGTTATCCCAGTTGCTTGTGCACTTTTTTCTACCACACTTTTACCTTCCACGCAACTTTCCCTTATCATGCTTGGATACAGCACTCTCTTAACAGCCAGCTTCTTTAGCAACAACCTTTTGCGGCTTCCCTTCCTTGTGCTGTGAGTCAATGACCGCCTTCTTGACATCTGTCAAGTCATCAGTCTTCCCCATGATTGTGGCACCTACTGAAACAGACTAAAGGCTCATTCACAAGTCAGTATTTGGTCAGTATTTTGCATCAGTGTTTGCATGCCAAAGCCAGGAATGGAACTTACCAAGAAAAAAATATAATTGAAAGACTGATGTCTGTTCTTTGTTTTGGAGACACTCCTGGTTTTGGCATACAAATACTGATGAAATACTGATCAAAAATACTGATGTGTGAAAGAGGCCTAAGGGACATTTTTAAATGCTTAGGAAGGCTTTGCAGGTGTTTTTTGTTAATTATTCTAATTTATTGAGATAATGACTTTCGGGTTTTCATTGGCTGTAAGCCATAATCATCAACACTAAAAGAAATAAACACTTGAAATAGTTCACTCTGTTCTTTAATGACTATATAATATATGAATTTCACTTTTTGTATTGAAGAACTGTAATAAATTAACTTTCTGATGATATTCTAATTTTGTGAGAAGCACCTGTCTTGTATGTGTGCTGAACTGTGCAGGAAGTGCCAGTTCTAGCTTGTTTTAATCTGGTCTGGAGAGGTGGACATATCCAGGCATCTTTTGTGGTTGCTCTGTGATGTGCGTTTTTGGTGAAAACCTTTTCCATCCCCGTTGTTTTTTCATGCAGTATATTTGCCTCACAACCTTCTTATTCCTATGCAGTTCTGGTGTCTGTCTTATCAAGGTTAACCCTTTTACTTCTGACCCTTCTTCCCTGGTGGGGGGAAAAGTATCAAATTAGTATGGTGTAGGAGTGGAGCAAGGAATGTGACCCAGGCATCTCCACCATCAGGGGTAATTTTGGGGACAGTTATCGCCTAGGGCTCCTGTAGATTGAGGGACTAAATTAAAGTCCACAGTCCAAGCTACACTATACTCACATTGTGACAAGACCATAAAAATTAGCAATACATAAAAAGTCCCATATCTTTGGAACCATGGCAGGTTTTAAAAAAAAAAAAAAAAAAAAAGAATCTAACTAATATTCAGAGGATAAGCAGGAATAAAATAACAGCAAAAACAAGGCACTTTCAACTTAGTGGAGGGGGCCTTTGAAAATCATTTCCACATCCATTGCAATAAGTGCAAATTACAGCTAGAGTGAGCATTGATTCTGTACGGATTAGTAGACAGAATTAATGCGGATTTACACTACTGATGATGACCTATCTGAGTGTGATGCAGCATTACCCCTGGCTTCCCTTCTAAACTTTTTGACAAAAACATATTGAATGGGGATATAAAAACTGTCTTCTAACATCTTTTTAACCATTGTGCCATTGTTTATATTATTTGTACATAGTTGTCCACCAGAAACGTAAACTTACTATTAAATTGGCTTTGACTGCTTGTATAAACAATTAGGAGCAAATACAGTTTAAATTGCCAATAAAAACAGATTTTATTAAGTCAAAGTAAAAAATCTAATCATGGCTTCAGTGTAAGCAAAGTGAATGAACCATAGTTAGGGACTGCAAACAACACTATACAGGTGAAACAACTTCACAAGATTTCAAAAGAGTAACGCCTAACGACGCCTGACGAAGAAGCGAAACCTTGTGAGGTTGTCTCACTCTGTATTGTGTTGTTTGCAGTCCCTATCTATGGTTAGCATTCACCTTGTTTACACTGAAGCCATGATTTTTTTTTTTTTTACTTTGACTTAAAATTGTTTTTTATTGACAATTTATATGTATTTTCTTTTTGTTGTTTACACAATATTCCAGTTTTTCCCCATTCTCTTTTCACCTATGGCTATTTTTCAGTAGCTACTTTTGACTGCTTGTATCTAGCGCTACGTTTTCAATCAAGCCTTTGGCGTCAGCTTTGTCGCTAATAAATTACCAATGGAATAAATAAAACAAATAGCAATTGAGAACATTGAAGGTTTGAAAACATTTACCCTGGTCGACAATTTAACTTTAATTCAATATCAAGTTAAAGTATATTTATAGCAAACAATATCTAGTGCAATGACAGAGCCCACATCGTTATGTTAGGAGGAAGATTAGATATACTTAGTAACCCACTGTGTTAAGTGAGGGTTTGAAAGGCTTCTATAATAGAAATATACATTAGAATTTTCTTAGCAAGGTATAGCTACTTATGCCTCGCAATAAACAGGATAATACAGGGTTACTAAACAGATTTAAGAGCAGACTGACTGAGTCTCCAAGGCTCTAGCATATTAAGCTGAAGTGTTTGTGTGGAGGATTTGCATTTTAATTGCCATCATCCGTGCATTTCTTCCATTGTGCAAGTACTAGATTTCAAGCTTCTTAAGAAATAGGCTCTCCTCAGGTGATGACCTTAATGGCTCTCTTTTTCGTTAATGACAGCTCCTGGTATGTTACACCTGCTTATCCTCAAGCTACTGCTCAGCTGTTTATGCTTGTGGGTTTACAGGAGTTTTGCTGTAATAAGTTTCTCCTAAGGAGTGAAAGTGAATGAGTTTAACTAATTACTTTGTATAGTTAAAAAACCCAAAAAATTATGTAATCTTTATTTGTATAGCAACGCTTTACAATTCAACAGTTCATACATAACTTTAAAGATAACAATAAATAATGCACAAATAATGATGACCCTGTCCATAAGAGCAAGGGCTTATTTTCAATGATGGTCTAGCCATCTGGAAGGAATGGGGAGAAATAAAGGCTGCATGAGGTTGTCACCAGCCAGTATGTGTGGTGCTTTTGGGTGCGGTGGAGTTTGATGGGGAGTTATGTTCAGAGAAAGTGAGTGCGCTATATACAGGCGCTGCTCACAAAATTAGAATACAATCATATATTATATAGATTCATTACAAACAAAGTGATCTATTTCAAGTGTTTATTTCTGTTAATGTTGATTATGGCATACAGCCAATGAGAACCCAAAAGTCATTATCTCAGTAATTTAGAATAGTTAATAAAAACACCTTCAAAGGCTTCCTAAGTGTTTAAAAAGGTCCCTTAGTCTGTTTCAGAAGGTTCCACCATCATGGGGAAGGCTGTTGACTTGACAAATGTCCAGAAGTCAGTCATTGACTAGAGATGAGCGGATATGTTCGGGTTCGCTCTTATACGTCAAGCTATAGCACTTGCCGAATAAGCTGCAGAGGGAACTCGGCTTCCTGGATTGTGCCGGGTGAACAGCTGATCGGCGCCGCAGCTACATGTGTTGCGGCTATGTCATAGTCAAAGCACATGCACGGAGATCCTAACCAATACGTTCTTCATGCATGTACTGTGACTGACACAGCAGCGACATATGCAGCTGTTCACCCTGCATGATCCAGGAAGCCGGGCCCCCTCTGCAGCTTACTCGACAAGCGCTATTGCCGAATAAGAGGGAACCTGAACATATTCGCTAATCTCTATAATTGACACTCCAAAAGGAGGGTAAACCACAAAAGGTCATTGCTAAAGTAGCTGGTTATTCACAGAGTGCTGTATCCAAGCATATTAATGGAAAGTTCAGTGGAAGGAAAAAGTGTGGTAGAAAAAGGTGCACAAACAACCGGGATAACCGCAGCCTGGAAAGAATTATTAAGAAAAGGCTACTCAACAATTTTGGGGGGTTTCACAAGGAGTGGACTGCTGCTGGAGTCATTTCTTTAAGAGCCACACCACACAGACGCAACCAGGATATGGGCTATAAGTGTAGCATACCTTGTGTCAAGCCACTCATGACAAATAGACAACGCCAGATGCCTCTTAACTGGGTCAAAGAGAAAAAGAACTGGACTGTTGATCATTGGTCCAAGGTATTGTTTTCAAATGAAATTAATCTTTGCATTTAATTTAGATATCAAGGTCACAGAGTCTGGAGGAAGAGTGGAGAGGTACACATTCCAAGCTGCTTGAGGTTTCGTGTAAACTTTCCACAATCAGTGATGATTTGTGGAGCCATGTCACCTGCTGGTGTAGGTCCACTGTGTTTTATCAAGATCAAAGTCAGTGCAGCCCACTACTAGGAAATTTTAGAGCACTTCATGCTTCCCTCTGCCAACAAGCTTTTTGGAGATGGAAATTTCATTCTCCAGCAGGACTTGGCACCTGTCCACACTGCCAAAAGTACCAATACCTGGTTTAAAACAAACATTATCACTGTGCTTGATTGGCCAGAAAACTCGCCTGACCTTAACCTTATAGAGAATCTATGGGGTATTGTCAAGAGGAAGATAAGAGACACCAGATCCAACAAGGCAGATGAGCTGAAGGCTGATATCAAAGCAACTTGGGCTTCCATAACACCTCAGCAGTGCCACAGGCTGATCGCCTCTATGCCATGCCGCATTGATGCAGAAATTGATGCAAAAGGAGCAGGGCTGTGGAGTCGGTAAGCCACAGTTGCGACTCCGACTCCTGGATTTTATCAGGCTCCGACTCCTTAATAAATGGCCAATTCATAACAACAAATTTACTGTTGTAAAATATTAAACATCGTGCTTATTCAGTTTCTCACCATCATATAAGTAATCAGACCACTTAGAGCAAAAACTACATTTATTAGAATACAATTAGAATATAGCAAATAACTTTTATAAACTTTTCTAAACTGTAAGTAAATATGCAATAAACACTTTTATGCAGTTAAGAAGAAGAAATCTATAAATTTGTCCTCAGAAAAAGTATTGCCTCTGTCAGATCCTCCTTCATGGATGCCCTCAAATCTGATCTAATTATTTTGAGAGCAGAGAACAACCTCTCTACACTAACTTGTGTTGGTGGCAAAGCAGTAACCACTCGGGCAACATTTCTGACAATGTCAGGATACAGAGGAATCACTTGTTGCACTGTTATTTTTGATGAACGGTCAAATTTCTCAATTTCTTTTAGTGCACATGAAAAATTCTGCTGAAATGTACTGGCTGTGTTCCTTGATGGGGATGACTTTTCTTCTATGCGGGAACGCTTTGCACGGTCCTTGTGATCCAAATATTTTTCGAAATTAAATTCTTCATCAGTTGATGATGAGGGTGAAGATGTGGCAGGACGACCAAATTCTTCTTGTTCCTCCTGACTGTTCTGCAACCCTTTCATCCTTACTGCTATTTCAAACAGAGCTTCTTTTCCTTTACTTAGCTGTTGATCATCTAGAAGAATCCGATGCATTGGGTCTACATAAACAGCTGCCAAAAGAATGTTATTTTGTAATAGTAGCTCCTCTCTCTGTTTCATTGATGTAGCAATGACACTTGCAATTAACCCTCCTCTTTGGGACAGGCGAAACATCAGGTTCTTCCACTCCTTTAAGAAAATACCTGGAGTTAAGTCCTCTGCTTGTAATTTTTTAGTCACTGTAAATGGGTGATCTAGCAATTTTTCCAGCTCAGTCACCTGATTCCACTGACTTTCATTTAGCGTCAGTTGAGGGTTAGCCATGTCTACAAGAAAGGTTTTCAGTTCAACCAAGCGCTGAATCATTAAGTACTGCCCCATCGTGTGGCTTGATCAATAATTGCCCCTTTTCCAGCACATCTCTTCAAAATTGAGTCAACTTTAGGGGTTCTGGCAACAGTAGCCAATTTTCTCACCTTGCCAATCAGTGCAGCAGCATGTCCTTCTAGCAGACTGTCTCTTATAGCCAGCTGTAGCGTATGCACAACACAGCGCATGTGATGAATGAAAGAACATATTGACACAGTTTCAACAAGATCATCTAAACTATCATGTTGCTGTTCATCTGAAGCAACTTCAGTTTGCTCCTCAGTTACAATACTGTGTTCCTCTATTTCAAACATTTCTGTGTCTGTGGACCCAGAATGTTCTTCTAGCTGCTGGTCACCATCATTACTCTCATTCATTAGCTTAATAGTACTTATCATATTTGAAGCATTGTCAGTTACGACAGAAAGAACTTGCTCTTTTTTAAGTTCATAGTCTTGCAGAACCTTTTCCACCAAGACCTGGAGAAACTCACTGGTGTGATGAGCTTTGGTGTCTTTTACTGCCAATGTCTTGGTAACTATTTCATTTTTGTCACAAACAAATCGGACATTGATGGCAAAATAGTTCACTCTGTGACGTGTGCAGGCATCCATTTTAAGAAACAGAAAGCGTCCCTTGAGAGTTTTTTTTAAGTTCTTCCTTTTGTTTAAAAGCGTCTTCGATTACTAATTTTCTAATACTCTCTCTCTCCAGAGAAACACCAAGCTTGCGGGCCATTTCCCCATTCAGACACATAAAAACTGGTCGTGAAAATAATGAAATAGGCACACTATCCATTACAACAAGCTCTATGATCTGTTTTTTAAATGTATCTACTGTCATTGTCACAGTAACTTTGTCACTGACAAAATATCTTGCAACTGATGGCTGCAAAGTTCTCTGCTCCTTTGTTTGGCTGGAAGAGCTGGGCACTGGTTCATTGGTTTGGATGCAGTCTTTCTCATCCACTGCTTTCAGTACTTCTGGATGAAAGCGCTGTAAATGTCTCTTTAGATTAGAAGCTCTGGTAGGAGCATTTTTATCTTTGCCTGAATATGCACTCATCTTGGCTTCACAGCATTTGTTTTCGTCTGGATCATTTGTCATACACTGACAGACATAATGTTTTCTACCTTGAGTGATAGTGAAATGTTCAAATACAGCTGATTTAATGTGATGCTTCTTTGACATTCTCTGGTTTTTAATTCTGCATTCACAATCCAAATGACAATTGCTTTTCCTAAAAAAAATTGTACAAAATTATTGCCAGGTTGTACAACTGATATAGTGGTCAGTAATACTGTTATTATTCCTCATGTACTCACAGTTAACTGAGGCAAAGTTTGTTGAAAGGATAATACTTCTTACAGTCTTCCTCTTCTGAGTAGCAGGCAGCTGTGAGATGCTTGGAAGACGCACACCTAGTATGATCTAGTCTAGAGGAGGAGCTTTACTACTAAGAATTTGCAACACATTTTCACTTTCAGTTTCATACATTGTAAGTAGGGGGGTTGGGGCAGCATGAGGTTAACCAAGTATAAGATTAGATAAGGGCAGTGGAGAACAGTGACACACAAGAAGTAAGAAATGTCTCTATCTCCAGCAGAACTGCTTATCACTGTTGTTCATAGTTTGATAGAACATATATATTTGAGTAACATTTATAAAATTCATATGAAAGTTCAATTATGAAATAATACATTTTTTTTAAAGCTGGAGTCGGAGTCGGTACATTTCTACCGACTCCAACTAAAACTAACTCCGACTCCACAGCCCTGAAAAGGAGCCCTGACCAAGTATTGAGTGCATTTACTGAACATACATTTCAGTAGGCCAACATTTCGGAGATATATATATATATATATATATATATATATATATATATATATATATATATATACACACACACACACACACACAGTACAGACCAAAAGTAATGATGGCCACTCGTTTTTCTTTACTCAGCTGCTTTTTTCTTGCCATAATACAAATTCTAACAGTCTATTCAGTAGGACTATCAGCTGTGTATCCACCAGACTTCTGCACAACACAACTGATGGTCCCAAACCCATTTATAAGGCAAGAAATGCCACTTATTAAACCTGACAGGGCACACCTGTGAAGTGAAAACCATTTCCGGTGACTACCTCTTGAAGCTCATCAAGAGAATGCCAACAGTGTGCAAAGCAGTAATCAAAGCAAAAGGTGGCTACTTTGAAGAACCTAGACTATAAAGACATACAGTATTTTCAGTTGTTTCACACTTTTTTGTTAATTATATAATTCCACGTGTTAATTCATAGTTTTGATGCCTTCAGAGTGAATCCACAATTTTCATAGTCATGGAAATAAAGAAAACTCTGAATGAGAAGGTGTGTCCAAACTTTTGGTCTGTACTGTATGTGTGTGTATATATATATATATATATATATATATATATATATATATATATATATATATACACACACACACACATACACACACACACATATACACGCGCACACACTCGTGAAGTCTTGGAGCTGGAAGTGGGGGGGGAACAGATTAGTGCAGATGTTAGTCAGAAGCTGATGTGGAGCGGATAATTGATAAACAGAAATGAGGGAGGAAAATGTATGGGGGGTGCCACACTGTGGAGATCTTTGTGGGTTAGAACAAGCAGTTTAAATTGGATCCTGTAATGTATGGGCAGCCAGTGCAATGACTGGCAAAGAGCGGATGCATCCGGGTATCAATTATGCAGATAGATGACCCTGGCTGCTGCATTAAGGATGAACTGTAGAGGGGAAAGTTGAATGATTGGGAGGCCAATTAGTAGAGCATTACAGTAGTCAAGGTGGGAGTGGTTCAGGGCAACTGTGTTGGTTTTTGTTTCCATGGTGAGAAAGGGGGCAGCATCTAGAGATGTTCTTTAGGTGTAAGCGACAAGAGTGGGCAAGAGATTGTATATGGGAGGTGAAGGAAAGATTGGTGTCAAACATAACACCCAGCCCGCTGCCTAGGTGTTATTGTGGAGCCACCCACAGAGAGGGAGATGTCAGTTTTAGGGAGGTAAGTAGACGGCAGGAGCAGAAGTTCAGTTTTAGAAAGGTTGCGAATCAGATAGAGCGCGGACATGATGTTGGAGACTACGGACAGTCACTGGTGTTCTGTAGTACAGTGAAGGTAAGGTCAGGGGATGACGTATAGTTGTGTGTCAACATATAGATGGAACTGAAAGCCAAATCTACTGATGATCCATTCGATTGGTGTCAAGTAGAGAGAAGAGACTGGAGGCCAAGGACTGAACCCAGAGGGACCCCAATAGTGAGAGGTAGAGAAGTAGTGGTGCCAACAGACTATACACTGAAGGAGCGGTCAGAAAGATAAGAGAACCAGGAGAGAGCAATGTCCTATATACCTATTGATTGGAGCATGGAGAATAGGAGATGGTGGTCAACAGTGTGGAAAGCTGCAGAGAGGTCGAGAAGAATGAGCAGAGAGTGGTGACCATTACATTTTGCTGACAAAAGGTCATTGGTCAATTTGATGAGTGCAGTTTCTGTAGAATGTAGGGGAACGGAAGCCAGACTGTGATGGATCTATGAGAGAGGAGATGAAGGGGTTGATTGGAGACTGGTCTGTAGTTATTTGTATAGGATAATAATGGAGTAATGATAGAGTGTTTGAAGGAGGAGGGGAAGACACCAGAGGAGAGGGAGAGCTTGAAGAATATAGTTATGTGAGTAGTGACGACTGGAGACAGAGACTGGAGTAGGTGTGAGGAAATGGGGTCTGTAGTGCAAGTAGCAGGACGAGGGGAAGAAAGGCGCCCGAAGACTACTTCTGTGACGGATCAAATGGGGAGAGTGAGCCAGAGGAGATGAGGCAAGGGATGGGAATCACGGCACATGGTGGCTGGGAGCAGATTTCTTGACGGATATTCTCTATTTTCTCTGTGAAGTGTGAGGTCAGATCATCAGCACAAATGTCTGTGATAGGGGCCAGTGTTTTCAGAGGAGGGAGTGAAAGCTGTCGAAAAGTTTTTTTGAGTTCTTAGATAGTGAGGAGTTCATGGTGGTAAAGTAGGTCTGTTTGGTGAGGTGAAGGGCAGAGTTATAGGTTCTTAATAAAAATTTGCAATGGATGAAGTTTTCTGCTGTGCGAGTATTCCTCCATAGGTGTTCGGCACTCCTAGAGTATCGCTAGAGAAATCACGTTTGCGATGTGAACCAGGGCTGTTTTAATCTGTGTTTGGAGGTTCTGAGGTTGAGGGGCGCTACTTGGTCAAGAGTGCTTCTGAGGGTGTCATTGTAATGGTGTACAGCCAGATCAAGACAGGAAAAAGAGGAGTGTAGCATCTGCGGCAGGGCCCGGTCGCGTGGCCTCGTCGGCAGCACCAGCTGCCACCGCCCCCCATCAGCGTCCTCGCCACAGCGCGCGCTCTTACCCTGCCTCCTGCTCTGCTACTTCTCTGCGCCCTCTCCTTAGGCCGCGGGCGCGCGCCAGCACTCCTTCTTCTGCCGGCGGTGGGCGGCGCTGAGGGCTGGGCGTACCTCCCACTTCCGGACCCTAAGGTATTTCAGGTGTCCTCACTGTAGAGAGGACGCCTGAGGATTGTGTGATACTCCACGCTCCGTTCTGGCCCCACTGTTAGGCTAAAGCTTCCTGTTAGCTCCCTCTCCTTCTCCCTGGCTGTCTCTGCCCTGTCCTTCCTTCTCCTCGCCCCTTCCTCCTGGTCCCTTGGGTCACGGCCCTTCCGTATTCCGCCCTGGTGTCTCCCTTCTGGGTCCTCCTAGTCTGTAACCCTTTCGCTCCTGCGTCCACTCCTGTGCTACCCTCTAGTAGCTGCTACCTGGCTGCTTCCTCCTATATCCTGGCTCTGGTTCTCTGGATCCCCGTCCGGTGCCCTTGCCCCGCAGTACTCCGTGTCCCCGAGCCACCTCTCCTGGTACCGGCTGTCGCGGTTCTGTCCTCTGCGGTGTTGCCCCTAACGATCCCTGTATAGAGGTCGGTCATCACCTGGCGCGCTCGACCCAGGGGCTCCAGATCCGCGACCCAGAGGGTCCACTCTCGGACTTTGTCCATCCCCTGACCGTTACAAGGAGATTGGGGACAGTGATGAGTATAGGGAGTCTGAAAGTCTATGATGGCTAACAGCTTGCAGATTTCTGAATGTGTGGTAGGTAGGAGTGTGCTAGGGTGGGCGAGGATTTGTAAGCGTGAAAGAGAGAATGTTGTGGTCAGAGGGAGGAAGCAGTGAGTTATCTAGGTAGAAGATTGAGCAGAGCCAGACAAAGACCAGTAAGGGGCCCATTACACATAGCGAGATCGCTAGCGAAATCGCTGATTTTGTGACGCATCAGCGATCTCGCTGTGTGTGACATGTATCAGCAACCGGCCCCCCTGCCGGGTATCGCTGATCGTGCAGGAATGTCCAGGCCATTTTTTTGATCGTTGGTCTCCCGCTGGCCAACGGTCAGCGAGCTCTCAGCGCTGTAAGCAGACACAGGGAGCTGTTATCCAAGGTAAATATCGGGTAACTAAGCGTGCGCGGCGCTTAGTTACCTGATGTGTACCTTGGATGCCAGCGTGCTCACCCTGGGAGCTGGTATCCAAGGTAAACAGCGGGTAACTAAGTGCCGTGCGCGCTTAGTTACCAGATATTTACCTTGGATACCAGCTCTCAGCACTAGTACGCTGGTATCCAAGGTACATAGCGGGTAACTAAGTGACGCACGTGCTTAGTTACCCGATAATTACTTGGGATACCAGCGTCCTCACTGGTCCTGATCGCTGGTGTGTCTCTGCCTGTTTAGCAGCTCACAAGCAATCACGTAGCGATGCACCAGCGATCCTGACCAGGTCATATCGTTGTCGGGATCGCTGGTGCATCGTTTGGTGTAACGGGACCCTTACGTTAAGTCTGTGTGTCTCAGAGGTTGAAATCTGTGAGAGGCCAAGATATATGTACACAAACTATAAATGGGTTGTTTTATGACATCAACATCTTTTGCTACGCACAATTAAAAAACACAAACGTATCAATTAATCAGAGCAGAAAGCCTGTGATGATAGTGAGAGATCTGCAAAGACATACTGAAAGGAAATGTAGATTGTATGCCAGTGTCTGTAAAGAGCAGTGGAATATGATGGTCCTGTCTAAGTTTATAAACTGCTGAAAAATTATTTCTATTAAAAAATTGAAAAATAAGAATGGACATATAATAAGGTTTAAATGGACTGTCAGCACAGGATGAGTGTTCAAACCAAGCACAGGCGCTCCGTTCTTCACGGCAGGGCCAATCAATATACACCTTCCCACCTGCTTAGTTTCCATCTATCTCCACCCTTCTCTGGTCCCATGAAGCCAGAGCCGTCAATCATAGAGTGGGGAGACGGAGGGAAAACAAGCAGTTGTTAAGGTGTAATTAAATGTTTTGCCCCTCTATGAATCACCGAGTGCCTGTACTTGGTTTGAACGGTCATCCGGTGCTGACAGAATCCCTTTAATCTAAGGGAATCTGTCATGACAATAATCCCCTTGCATATTGCTTATATTGTCATGTAGCTCATTGAAAGAATCAACAATCTGTACTTTTATTTATAAGACACTGCTCCATATGAAAAAATAATCCAATAAATTGGTTAAGGTACACAATGGCGCTTAGCTGCTCAAGAAAGGAAGAATAGTGAGTCTCAGATGCAGCTGGTGAAAGCAAAAGGCTCTGTGTCAATTCCTGTAAAAATGGTAAAGAAATAAAATCGAATCACCGCGCTATACTGAGAAAAACGATAACACTGGTTCCTGTATACTCACTTAGTAACAACGTTGGTGTGGAGCGAGTTTACGAAACAGTGTCATAAGAACTTCATCTGTTTGTGGGTGAGGTCGTTAATCTGGAGGTCCGGAAAAAAATTCTTAGGAAGGATGCTTGGTATGAACAGTGTCAAGGAGAAAGGTCCTTTCTGGGCTGGTTCCTCCTGTGAGTCCTATTAACCACACGAACTGTGTAATCCAGAGGACCACATAGGAGTTTACCGCACCTTGATTAGGTGCAGCGAAACGCGCATCGGTGGCGGTGGGCTTGGGTTCAGGTTGACACAACATGGGTAAGCACTATGCTTGAAGGATCCATAGTATTCCAGCGTATTTTCTTATGCACACGCAACGGACATTGCTGGTGAAGTAGGATTCAAATTTTTACCCTGTTTTTGTGTCTATGATTTTTGTGGCACTGTAGCGCTTTGTACATTTCTTATAAAGTGACCTTGGCCATCATTACCTGATCCTTGTGTTTATATATGTATGTACTGTTATTTACACAATATATGTTTAATAAAATTTGTATATTTTTAATATAAATATGGGCCTTTAAGGCTATGTGCCCACGTTGCGTGTTAAAACGCACACTAAAAACCGGACTCCTTCCCAGAAATCGCGCGTTTTTTTCCGCACGATTTCACAGCGATTTTACCGCGATTCTGTTTGCGATTTTCTCAAGCACTTTCCAAGCGATTTTAAGCATCGCTTGGAAAGTGATTGACAGGTTGGTCACACTCGTCAAACATAGTGTTTGACAAGTGTGAGCAGCTTTTTACTATTGAGGCCGCCTATGCGGCCTCAATAGTAAAATATAAAATGTTAAAAATGATAAAAAAATAAAAAAAATCGGGGTATATTTACCTTCCGACGTCCCACACTGCCATCCCGGGCCACAGCGTTCCCAGTAATGCCTTGCGAGACCTGTGATGACGTTGGTCTCACGTTACTATAGCGATCTCGCGAGACCGCTAGAGTCACGCGAGACTACGTCATCACAGGACCTTGCCGCAAGGCATTACTGGGAACGCTTAGGCCGGGAATGCAGCGCGGGACGTCGGAAGGTAAATATACCCCGATTTTTTATTTTTTATTCTTTTTTTTTACAGGGGTATGGTACCCAGGGCCTGGAGGACAGTCTCCTCTCCTCCACACCGTGGGTACCAACCGCACATGAGACGCTTAACTTCCCGCATGGTGGGCATAGCCACATGCGGGAAGTAAGCGATTATTATGCATTCCTCTGGGTGCGGAATCACGGCAATTCTTTGCGATTCCACACAAGAGAATGATCATGCTGCGCTTTTTTCTGCGATGCGATTCCGCCGCAGAAAAAAGCGCAGCATTAGCACAGCATGTGCGGAATGCCATGGGAATGCATGGGGGGCGTTCTGTACACGATTTTTAAACGTTTTCGCGCCGAAAATCGCGGCAAATGTGGTCCTCTGGTTTTAATGATTACCGTATATACTCGTGTATAAGTCGAGATTTTCAGCACATTTTTTTGGGCTGAAAGTCCCCCTCTCGACTTATACACGAGTCATATACCGGGGGGATCGGCGGGGGAGGGGGAGCTGGGGTGTCAGATCATACTCACCCTTCTCTGCAGCTCCCCTGCTTGTTACATGTTGTCGGCGCTGCTCTCTTCCTGCTTCAGCTGTCAAACGGTACCCGCTCATTAAATATACGCATATTTAATGAGCGGGTGCCACGTGACCGCTGAACCAGGAAGAGAGCAGCGCCGACAACATGTAACAAGCAGAGGAGCTGCAGAGACAAGCGCCAGGACCCGGTGAGTATGAAGGGAGGGTTGGGAGGCATAGTCACCTGTCCCTGCGCTCTGCTGTCTTGCGTCCTCTGCAGTGACATTCAGGTCAGAGGGCGCTATCGCTCTCTGCCTGCACAGTCACTGCAGAGCGCAATGCTGATGAGCAGGGGGCAGCGACTGAGGTGAGTATACAGGTTTTTGATTTCTTTTGTAAGGGAGGCAGCGGCAGCAGCAACATGATGGGGCCACTCACTGTGCAAATAACTGGGGCCACTCACTGTGCAGAAAAGCTGGGGCCACTCACTGTGCATCATAACTGGGGCCACTCACTGTGCATAATAACTGGGGACACTCACTGTGCATCATAACTGGGGCCACACACTGTGCATCATAACTGGGGCCACTCACTGTTTATCATAACTGGGGCCACTCACTGTGCATCATAACTGGGGCCACTCACTGTGCATCATAACTGGGGCCACTCACTGTGCATCATAACTGGGGCCACTCACTGTGCATCATAACTGGGGCCACTCACTGTGCATCATAACTGGGGCCACTCACTGTGCATCATAACTGGGGCCACACACTGTGCATCATAACTGGGGCCACTCACTGTGCATCATAACTGGGGCCACTCACTGTGCATCATAACTGGGGCCACTCACTGTGCATCATAACTGGGGCCACTCACTGTGCATCATAACTGGGGCCACTCACTGTGCATCATAACTGGGGCCACTCACTGTGCATCATAACTGGGGCCACTCACTGTGCATCATAACTGGGGCCACTCACTGTGCATCATAACTGGGGCCACTCACTGTGCATCATAACTGGGGCCACTCACTGTGCATCATAACTGGGGCCACACACTGTGCATCATAACTGGGGCCACACACTGTGCATCATAACTGGGGCCACACACTGTGCATCATAACTGGGGCCACACACTGTGCATCATAACTGGGGCCACACACTGTGCATCATAACTGGGGCCACACACTGTGCATCATAACTGGGGCCACACACTGTGCATCATAACTGGGGCCACACACTGTGCATCATAACTGGGGCCACACACTGTGCATCATAACTGGGGCCACACACTGTGCATCATAACTGGGGCCACACACTGTGCATCATAACTGGGGCCACACACTGTGCATCATAACTGGGGCCACACACTGTGCATCATAACTGGGGCCACACACTGTGCATCATAACTGGGGCCACACACTGTGCATCATAACTGGGGCCACACACTGTGCATCATAACTGGGGCCACACACTGTGCATCATAACTGGGGCCACACACTGTGCATCATAACTGGGGCCACACACTGTGCATCATAACTGGGGCCACACACTGTGCATCATAACTGGGGCCACACACTGTGCATCATAACTGGGGCCACACACTGTGCATCATAACTGGGGCCACACACTGTGCATCATAACTGGGGCCACACACTGTGCATCATAACTGTGGCCACACACTGTGCATCATAACAGGGGCCACACACTGTGCATCATAACTGGGGCCACTCACTGTGCATCATAACTGGGGCCACTCACTGTGCATCATAACTGGGGCCACTCACTGTGCATCATAACTGGGGCCACACACTGTGCATCATAACTGGGGCCACACACTGTGCATCATAACTGGGGCCACACACTGTGCATCATAACTGGGGCCACACACTGTGCATCATAACTGGGGCCACACACTGTGCATCATAACTGGGGCCACACACTGTGCATCATAACAGGGGCCACACACTGTGCATCATAACTGGGGCCACTCACTGTGCATCATAACTGGGGCCACTCACTGTGCATCATAACTGGGGCCACTCACTGTGCATCATAACTGGGGCCACTCACTGTGCATCATAACTGGGGCCACTCACTGTGCATCATAACTGGGGCCACTCACTGTGCATCATAACTGGGGCCACACACTGTGCATCATAACTGGGGCCACTCACTGTGCATCATAACTGGGGCCACTCACTGTGCATCATAACTGGGGCCACTCACTGTGCATCATAACTGGGGCCACACACTGTGCATCATAACTGGGGCCACTCACTGTGCATCATAACTGGGGCCACTCACTGTGCATCATAAATGGGGCCACTCACTGTGCATCATAAATGGGGCCACTCACTGTGCATCATAAATGGGGCCACTCACTGTGCATCATAAATGGGGCCACTCACTGTGCATCATAAATGGGGCCACTCACTGTGCATCATAACTGGGGCCACTCACTGTGCATCATAACTGGGGCCACTCACTGTGCATCATAACTGGGGCCTCTCACTGTGCATCATAACTGGGGCCACACACCGTGCAGAAAAGCTGGGGCCACTCACTGTGCATCATAACTGGGGCCACTCACTGTGCAGCATAACTGGTGCCATGCACTGTGCATCATAACTGGGGCCACACACTGTGCATCATAACTGGGGCCACACACTGTGCATCATAACTGGGGCCACTCACTGTGCAAATAACTGGGGCCACTCACTGTGCAGAAAAGCTGGGGCCACTCACTGTGTATCATAACTGGGGCCACTCACTGTGCATCATAACTGGGGCCACACACTGTGCATCATAACTGGGGCTACACACTGTGCATCATAACTGGGGCCACTCACTGTGCATCATAACTGGGGCCACTCACTGTGCATCATAACTGGGGCCACTCACTGTGCATCATAACTGGGGCCACTCACTGTGCATCATAACTGGGGCCACTCACTGTGCATCATAACTGGGGCCACTCACTGTGCATCATAACTGGGGCCACACACTGTGCATCATAACTGGGGCCACACACTGTGCATCATAACTGGGGCCACACACTGTGCATCATAACTGGGGCCACACACTGTGCATCATAACTGGGGCCACACACTGTGCATCATAACTGGGGCCACACACTGTGCATCATAACTGGGGCCACACACTGTGCATCATAACTGGGGCCACACACTGTGCATCATAACTGGGGCCACACACTGTGCATCATAACTGGGGCCACACACTGTGCATCATAACTGGGGCCACACACTGTGCATCATAACTGGGGCCACACACTGTGCATCATAACTGGGGCCACACACTGTGCATCATAACTGGGGCCACACACTGTGCATCATAACTGGGGCCACACACTGTGCATCATAACTGGGGCCACACACTGTGCATCATAACTGGGGCCACACACTGTGCATCATAACTGGGGCCACACACTGTGCATCATAACTGGGGCCACACACTGTGCATCATAACAGGGGCCACACACTGTGCATCATAACAGGGGCCACACACTGTGCATCATAACTGGGGCCACACACTGTGCATCATAACTGGGGCCACACACTGTGCATCATAACTGGGGCCACACACTGTGCATCATAACTGGGGCCACACACTGTGCATCATAACTGGGGCCACACACTGTGCATCATAACTGGGGCCACACACTGTGCATCATAACAGGGGCCACACACTGTGCATCATAACAGGGGCCACACACTGTGCATCATAACAGGGGCCACACACTGTGCATCATAACTGGGACCACTCACTGTGCATCATAACTGGGGCCACACACTGTGCATCATAACTGGGGCCACTCACTGTGCATCATAACTGGGGCCACTCACTGTGCATCATAACTGGGGCCACTCACTGTGCATCATAACTGGGGCCACTCACTGTGCATCATAACTGGGGCCACACACTGTGCATCATAACTGGGGCCACTCACTGTGCATCATAACTGGGGCCACTCACTGTGCATCATAACTGGGGCCACTCACTGTGCATCATAACTGGGGCCACACACTGTGCATCATAACTGGGGCCACTCACTGTGCATCATAACTGGGGCCACTCACTGTGCATCATAACTGGGGCCACTCACTGTGCATCATAAATGGGGCCACTCACTATGCATCATAAATGGGGCCACTCACTGTGCATCATAACTGGGGCCACTCACTGTGCATCATAACTGGGGCCACTCACTGTGCAAATAACTGGGGCCACACACCGTGCAGAAAAGCTGGGGCCACTCACTGTGCATCATAACTGGGGCCACTCACTGTGCAGCATAACTGGTGCCACGCACTGTGCATCATAACTGGGGCCACACACTGTGCATCATAACTGGGGCCACACACTGTGCATCATAACTGGGGCCACTCACTGTGCAAATAACTGGGGCCACTCACTGTGCAGAAAAGCTGGGGCCACTCACTGTGTATCATAACTGGGGCCACTCACTGTGCATCATAACTGGGGCCACACACTGTGTATCATAACTGGGGCCACACACTGTGCATCATAACTGGGGCCACTCACTGTGCATCATAACTGGGGCCACACACTGTGTATCATAACTGGGGCCACACACTGTGTATCATAACTGGGGCCACACACTGTGTATCATAACTGGGGCCACTCACTGTGCATCATAACTGGGTCCACTCACTGTGCATCATAACAGGGTCCACTCACTGTGCATCATAACAGGGGCCACTCACTGTGCATCATAACAGGGGCCACTCACTGTGCATCATAACTGGGACCACACACTGTGCATCATAACTGGGGCCACACACTGTGCATCATAACTGGGGCCACACACTGTGCATCATAACTGGGGCCACACACTGTGCATCATAACTGGGGCCACACACTGTGCATCATAACTGGGGCCACACACTGTGTATCATAACTGGGGCCACTCACTGTGCATCATAACTGGGGCCACTCACTGTGCATCATAACTGGGGCCACTCACTGTGCATCATAACTGGGGCCACTCACTGTGTATCATAACTGGGGCCACTCACTGTGCATCATAACAGGGGCCACTCACTGTGCATCATAACAGGGGCCACTCACTGTGCATCATAACAGGGGCCACTCACTGTGCATCATAACAGGGGCCACTCACTGTACATCATAACTGGGGCCACACACTGTGCATCATAACTGGGGCCACACACTGTGCATCATAACTGGGGCCACACACTGTGCATCATAACTGGGGCCACACACTGTGTATCATAACTGGGGCCACTCACTGTGCATCATAACTGGGGCCACACACTGTGCATCATAACTGGGGCCACTCACTGTGCATCATAACTGGGGCCACTCACTGTGCATCATAACTGGGGCCACACACTGTGCATCATAACTGGGGCCACACACTGTGCATCATAACTGGGGTCACACACTGTGCATCATAACTGGGGCCACACACTGTGCATCATAACTGGGGCCACTCACTGTGCATCATAACTGGGGCCACACACTGTGCATCATAACTGGGGCCACTCACTGTGCATCATAACTGGGGCCACACACTGTGCATCATAACTGGGGCCACACACTGTGCATCATAACTGGGG